>NC_134253.1:11986122-12301122 GCF_965152275.1 Natator depressus
ACCCTTTCAAAATAAATAAAATCAAGCTGCCAGTTTCGGGCCCAGCCAACCTAGCGGCAGCCTCTTTCAGGCCCTGCTTTCGCAGCAGAGATTTATTTATTTATTTTTTTACTGTGATTTGAGGGACTTTTTTTTTTTTTTACCCCAGAGCCTGGGGAGGCAGGGAAGAGGAAATGACCCTAAGGATGAAGTATTTTTGCATGGGAAAAAACAGCGGCGATATTGTCAGCACTGGAGATCTGTGGCTGGTGCTGTAAGCTGCATTCCGGTGGCGATGCAAAGGAAAACACACCTGGGACCACGAGGAACAGCAGCCCAGCTCTGAGGCTGTTTATCCTTTTGGTACCCAGGCATCTGGCGGAAAAAAATCCAGCAGACCCTGAGCACAAATTCACCACAGATGGGTAAGATGATGCGGAGGCTGCTTGGGTGTTATTTTCCAGAAGGAGGGTAGAGGGCAATAGTGCTTAAGTTATGCTCCTTTACGGAGCATCCTTGCTTCTCTCTGAAACTCTGGGCCCTGGAGTCAGATGGAGGGGTCTTGATCATGGCAAGATATACTGAGCGAATGCATGTAAGTGCAAAGAGCTGTGATTTATTCGTCTGGTGGAGAACGCCATGTGTCTTTGTCTGGAAGCTCTCAGTGGTGTAAGTGCCCAGCAGTGGGCCAGCCCCTGGGAGAGGGACCAAAGCAAAGCCCCCCCCCCCCCCAGATCTCTGGTAAACATAGAGATTAGGAAGGTGGAAATGTCGAAATTGGATGGATTTGCCTAGGGGCCGCGGTAATGCACAGGCACAGCTGGAATCCCAAGCAGCTGCTGGGATCCCTACACAGCTGGAAACTGGAGTGCATGGGGGGGAGGGGGGCCCGGAATGCAGGCACAGCTGGAATCCAGAGTGCCTGGGCGAAGCATGCACAACTGGGGCTGCGAACCTAGATGCAGTCCCCGAGAGTTCCCCCACAGTCTCTTCTGAGGGGTGTGTGTGTGTTTTTTTCTTGCAGTTTTTTTCATCAAACATCCTTACTGGTGTTTCAACCAGCTCTGTTAATTTATCATTCCTCACAATTCCCCTCCCCCATCCCGTGCCCCCCGTGGAGTTAGCATCATCCTTATTTTATAGACGGGGAACCAGATGTGTACTGGATTGCCCAAGGGTGTATAATGCTCCAGAGACAGAATGCCAGAGCTCTGGCATCCAGCCACCCCGCTCTCACCACTAGATGACACAGCTGCCACTCCGAGCAGATGTCACAGGTCCTTTTGTGACAGCTGGTGGGCCTTGGGGTTGGCCCTGCCGGGTGGTGCGTGCACAGTTAAGCCGTGAAAGCTGGTGAAATGCTGGGCTGCATTACCCCTGGGTGAATTCAGAGGGGCGGCACATGGGGGGGCGAATCAGCTCCGAATTCATCCCTAGCACTCTAAGGGTTAACGAGGCAGGGGAACTACACATCCAGGGTTATATGAGCATGACAAATGCCAGAGACACAGGCTGGATGGGCAACAAAGGAGCCCTTTAATGCCAAGGCATTTCCAAAGCGTGAGTCCAAGGGTCCGCTGGGGAGAAGTGCCACGCAGAGGTGCCAGGCTGTCTGCCAGGCTCAGAGGGACATACACAGTCCCCTTTTTTCTTGGCATGTTGGTACAGCACAAGCCCAACAGCACCGGCTGCTGACTCACTGCCGGCTCATCTGCTCACTCCCTCAGCCACAGGGGGCCTTCGTGGCTGATGCGCCAGATTCATGATTGACACCTGTCCCTCCTGAGCTCCTTTCGTTGCCAGGATGGAAGCAGGATGTGGACACATGGGAGAGGGTTCAGAGAAGAGCCACGAGAATGATTAACGGTTGGAAAACGCGTCTTATAGTGATCGCCACAAGGAGCTCAATCTATTTAGCTTAAAAAAGACAAGGTTAAGGGGTGAGTTGATCACAGTCTGTAAGTACCCACATGGGGAACAACTATTTGGTAACAGGCTCTTCGATCTAGCACACAAAGGTCTAATAATGAGATCCAGTGGCTGGAAGTTGAAGCTAGACAAATTCAGACATAGGTGCCAACTTCTCCTGGTGCCGGTGGGAGCTCAACCCCTGCCTCCCTGGCCCCACCCCGACTCCACCCCTGCACCATCCCCTCCCACCCCATGCCCCATTCCAACCCCTTCCCCAACGTCCCCACCCCAACTCCACCCCCTCCCTGCCCCTATTCCAATCCCTTCCCCAAATCCATGCCCCGGCCCTGCCACGTTCCCGCTCCTCTCCCCTCCCTCCTGGAGCTTGCTACACTGCCAAACAGCTGTTTGGTGGTGGCAAGCGCTGGGAGGCAGGTGGATGAGTGGGGACGCGGCACGCTCAGGGGAGGAGGCAGAGGAGGAGGTGAGGTGAGGCGGGGTGGGGAGCTTGGCTGCTGGTGGGTGCAGAGCACCCTCTAATTTTTCCCCATGGGTGCTCCAGCCCCAGAGCACCCACAGAGTCGGCACCTATGAATTCAGACTGGAAATAAGGCGCATACCTTTAACAGTGACCCCTACATCCTGGCCTGGAGTAGGCAGGCCGCGGAGGGACAGCTGCCTTGACTGCGTGGACCAGCTGAAGCAGCAATACCTCTTATTATCTGAACCCGCAGTGAGCAGACTTGGGCCTCCTGACCCTAGATGGGGTGGGAATGCAGCGTCTTGATGCAGCCCAGGTCAATCGCTTTAAAGCTGCGAAGAGGCTAGGTTCCGGGGCTGAGGAAAGGTGCTTACATCCTCAGGACTGATCTATCCCCCTGTGACAAAAGGATCGGCCTCGCATGGTCCAGATACTCTGTGCTAGGCACACCAGAGAGGGCTGGAGAGCACCAGGGACTCTGCTCTCATTGCTGCATGGTGGCCATTCCAATCAGATGGAGCTCTGGACCGGAGCTGGAGAAGTGCAGGTGTTGGATGTGGAAACCGCAGGTGAACGTGGGGTTCCAAACCGGCCTGTATGAAGTGGGAGGCAGCTTCTTGTCAGGAAGCAGGGAATAGGTAGGTGGCAAGAAAATACAGCCCAAGGGAACTGTGGGAAGGCGCTGGAGGACTAGTGACTCTCGAGATCTGCTAGCCTGCGTCCGCATTACAGAGCAATCGTGTTAATACCTGAGGAGTTAGGTTCACTTGAGTTGTTGCCCAGATCCCCTCTTGGCAGCCCCAGATCAAAGCACTGGAGTGAAGGGTTTTTGTGTGCGGCCCAGTTAACTGCAGTGCAGACCGGGTAGCGCCACAGAACGCTCCTATCCAGCCAGACGCGGATCTTGCTTCCACTCACGTCTCCTCAGATTTGCCCATTTCCCACCCAGATCAGGCTGTGTCTAGTGTAGACGCAGTGCGCACTGAAAGGAGTTTCTCTGCCGGCAGAGATGTTAGCTAGGCTGACAAAAGCCCACTTCTGTCGACACAGCTCCATCGCATAGCTATGTCGCTGGGTGTGTGTTTTGCTCACGCTACTAGGCGGCATAGCTATGCCGGTGTGCGTTTTCAGTGTCGACCTGCCTCAGAACCCCCTGCTCCCTTGAAGGGCTAAGATGAAGTTCAAGGCAGGAAAGGGTCAGGCCCAATCACTCCAGTGAGACACTCCTGATCCACACTGGTGTAAGTGGGACGGGAATCAGGCCCCTCCCTCCACCAGGTGACATCTCCTCTCCTCTGTAACGTCACCCGTCCCCTCTGGAGAGCAATGTGTCCTCCCCTCCAGGGAGTCCCAGTAGGTCGTCGAGCCAGCTTTTTCCACTTGGGCCAAACTCCACTCCCATTTACACTGATGTAAATCTCAGATTTACACTAAATGGGACTGAGAGCAGAATATGGCCCTTTACCTCACTTCAACCTTAACCACAGTTGTGGCAGCCAGCTGAATGTATCTATTCAGGGGGAATCCATCCCATGGCCCCTCTCTACTGACCCAGCCAGCTGGTGGCTGTCTTAGGAGACGTCTACACTGCAGTCAGAGGTGCGAGGGCAGCAGATGTAGACTCATGAAGACGGCAGCACATTTACACCTTATTTCCGCTCTGAATGTGAAGCGAGGCGAATTTTGACTGGGGACAAGGTGCACGTTTTTACCAGGGGAGGGTAATTAGCCACTGGAACAATTTACTGAGGGTCGTGGTGGATTCTCCCTCACTGACTATTTTAAAATCAGGACTGGATGTTTTTCTATAAGATCTGCTCTAGGAATGATTATGGGGCAGGTCTCTGGCCTGTGTCATCCAGGAGGTCAGAGCAGATGATCACAGTGGTCCTTGCTGGCCTTGAAAGCTGTGACTTACCCCAGCTATGCTCTAGTTAGCTCTGATCTAGGGAGCCTGTGCTGCCCTGGCACCATTGCTATTGGCACCTGAGGTAGATCAAAGCTAGCTTGGGTGTGTCTACACAGGCTGCGTTCGCACCTCCCAGTTGTTGTGTAGACACGCCCTTAGTTTCCCACAGCTGGGGACGTCCTCATCTCTACCACTCCTGAACTTCACTCTGCTGGCTTCCTCCTTTCTCTCTCTTTCTCCCACACCCTCTGCTTCTGGGCTCCTCAGAAGAGCAGGCCAGTACCTCCTGTCCCTTCCCCATCCAGGCCTTCACTTCCTCTTGCCTTGACTGTAGCCTTAGCAAAGCCCAGCTGTCCAGACTCCAGTGTGTGCTATGCACTGCTGCCCACGTGATCACAGACTGCACGGCCAGAAGGGACCATTGGGATCATCTAGGCTGACCTCCTGCAGACCCCAGGCCCTTGCCCCTCACCCTGTCATTCCTGCATCACGCACATACCTTGGGGATGAAGATATTGCCTGTCAGCTCAGATATCTCCCCTGCTCCCCCATTTCTTCCGAGGATCAGTTTAAAAACTGCCCTTTTTCGGAAACGCTCCATGGGTTATGACCCTGTCGCCCTGTGCATTTGGCTCCTCTGGGCCCCTTTGTGCAGACTCATTGCTGTTGGTGCAAGAACCGTCTCCTCTGTGTCTCCTTCCCCCTCTGGCACAGTCTCTTCATCCATTCGTGGGCCAACCTGACCTTTCCAGAGAGCTTCGGGTGTTTGGATGGTACTAATGAGCTCATGCCATGCCACAGGGAGTGGCGGAGGGGCTATCAGGATGCAGGTCTGCAACTGTCCACCTTCCTGGTGTGAGGGGGATGCATATCCGGGAACCCCAGTTTTCAGTGATTTCTGAGGGTGTGACCAAACAGACACCCCGGTGCCTTCATTCTGCAGCTGTGGTGCAAGAGGAAGAGCTGCTTAGTGGTTAGACTCACTAGGCTAAGGAGACCTGAGTTCAAGGCTTTGCCGTGTTGCAGCCTCCCCTATATGACCTTGAGCGAGTGACGTCATTTCTCTGGGCCTCCGGTCCCTGCCTGTACAATGGGGTAATAGTGCTGCCCTGCCTCAAAGGGGTGTTTGGAGGGTAACTACATGGACGTGGCTATAAATGGGTCTAGGATGGGTCAGGTTACACCCAGAAGGGGAGTCAATTGAAACCTGGTGAACTGCCCTGCCTCACAAGGGGGCTGTGAGGAGCAACACATTAATGACTGTGGGGTGCTCAGAATCTATAACAATGGGGCCTCGATGAGAGAGGCAGCATGCCTAGTGGATAGCGCAGCGGACTGCAACTCATGACACCTGGCTCTGCCACCAGCCTGTTGGGTGACCGTGGGCAAGTCACTTCCCCTGCCGTGCCTCAGTTTCCTATGCAGGGATAATGGTACTGATGTGCTTTGAGATTAGGGATGATGACAGTTTAGGTATTATTATTATAAGTACCTAAAATAGATAGATATGAGGTCAGATTAGATGCTCATAAATGGCCCCCTACTGGCCTTAAAAATCGATGAATGTACTCCCAGCTCTGCCACTGTCCTGCTGTGTGAGCTTGGGCACATCTCTTCTCTTGTCCATAGTGGCCACACAGACAGCAAGCTGTCCAGGCCACATCTCTGGCTATGTGCACACAGCATTACAGGCACTGAGCTCTCTTGTGCAACTGCAAACCAAACAACAGTAATACTGGGGAAGGGGCTGTGTGCCATCCGTGACATAAACCCTCCTGCTTCAGGGCTGAAGATGACCCTTGACCACCTGGGGTCAGGAAGAAACTTCCCCTATGGGTAGATACGGCCATAATTGTCCATGATGGAGTTTATGTGTCTGAAAGGACCCCCTCCCTTCAGTGGGAGCTGGCGCCCCAGTGGCGATGGCCCGGCGTGCTGTTTTAATGAAGGCAGAAGTGAAGAATATTACTACCTTTTCTAAATGGCACTAATCCATGGAATAATGCGGGCCTCAGAGATGTAATGAGGGCCCATTAGAGGGCTCTGCTGATTTTAATGAGGCACTGACATTTTTTAATTTTTACCTTGGTCACTGGAGACTCTTTCCAGGAGGTCAAACCTTGGTAATTTACAGCTTCTTATGCAACCACCTCCCTCAGGCAAGTCCCGGTGACTCGGGCCACCCTCCCTCCTTATCCCTTGGAATTTTCATCGGTGCCTGCTCTCTGTCCACAGCCTGGGAAGATTCTTCATGAGTCACAGGGGGATTTTCTTGCCTATTTCCGTGAGCGAGGCTGGGGGCACTTGGAGGAGCCACAGATGGCCCAGCCACAACAAAGGGCTAATTAGACAAAGCTAAGGGCTGGGGAGTGGATGGCCCTTATCGGACTCCTCTTCTTCTTTTTTTTTTTAACCCTTTGGCTTCAAGGCAGATGCAACAGGAGTGGCTGCCAAACGTAAGGAAGGCTGAGAGAAACAAAGACGGCAAAGAGAGGACAGATGATTCAGTGGTTAGTGCACTAACCTAGGATGTGGGTTCAAAACCCTGCTCCACCACAGAATTCCTGTAGACCCCTAGGCAAGTCTCTTAGCCTCCTTGTGCCTCAGTTTCCCATCTGTACAATGGGGATAATAACATTTTCCTTCCCCACAGCAGTGTGTGTGAGAATAAATGCATTAAGAATTCATAGATTCCAAGGCCAGAAAGGACCACTGTGATCATCTCATCTGACCTCCCGGATAACACAGGCCAGAGAACTTCCCAAAATAATTCCTGGTGCCGATTTTAGAAAAAATATCCACTCCTGATTTAAAAATAGTCAGTGATGGAGAAACCACCACAACCCTTGCTAAATGGCTCCAATGGTTAATTACTCTCACTGTCAAAACATTACACTTTATTTTCAGTCTGAATTTGTCCAGCTTCAACTTCCAGCCATTGGATGGTGTTAGGCCTTTCTCTGCTAGATTGGAGAGTCTATTATTCAATATTTGTTCCCTATGCTGATACTTATATACTGTGATCAAGTCACCCCTTAACCTTCTCTTTAAGCTAAACAGATCGAGCTCTTTAAATTAATGGTCAAGGCATGTTTTCTAATCCTTTAATCACACTTATGCTCAGATATCTGCCTCAAATAGATAGCGATGTGTCCAGTGCATCCACTTGAAAGGGATTTGCATCCACAGAGTGAGCTGCTTTGCAGCAGGCTGAAGTTGGGGAACCTCAGACGATCCTAAGGAAGTTGGATACCAGATTCTCATTGAATTGACCCTTTGAAAATCCCAGCCTAAAAACATAAACAAAACTCGAAACTGACCAAAGGAAATACATCTTTTTTACACAGAGCATAATAAACCAGTGGAACTCACTGCCACAAGATAGTGTTGAGGTCATGATCTTAGCAGGATGCCAAAGAGTCTCCGACATTAACATGAATAGTAAAAGCATCCATGTATGAGATATAAACTCTCGTGCTTCAGGGCAATAACCTGATCATTGATTGGCTGGGGTCAGGAAGGACATTCATTTCTAGATAGACTATTCCATAATTATCTAGTCCTCTGAAGCTTCTGGTGCCGGCCTCTGTCAGAGACAGGATGCTGGGCTCCATCATTCTGTATGCGGACATGAGCTTCTGAACTCAACAATCGCTCTGCAAGTGCCTTATTTCTGAAGTGCCACCAGTGACTGAAGCATAGAGGAAAACACGGCCCCTAGGTCTACGATCTAATTCAGACATGGACGATGCAGGTCAGACACAGACCGTGCTGGGGGGCGGGGGGGGGTCTAATCTCCAAATGGAGCAGGGGTCGGAGGGGGGTGGGGAGCGGATGAGAAGGGGCTTTGCCTCTGACTCTTTCCGGGTCCTGTTGATGTGTCTTTCCATGCAGCTGCACCCCGACCTTTTTCGATGGCGGCTGCAACAGTTGTGGACTCTGACCCCTGCTCTCCTCCCTGTAGTGCTTTTACAACAATATCTACAGTCACCATCCAGCCCACACACCCCCTCTCACCATGATTCATCCTTTAAAGAGTACTTTGTTTAGGAATCACATTGAGATTACACACAACATCCCCGCCCCCCCCCCCCCCCCCCCAAGAGCTTCCAGCATGTCCACTCGATTGTGTGTGTTCTGGAGATTTCAGGGTGGGTAAGAGAATGACTGAAGGCTTTGGGCTGGAATATAGGCCTTGATCCTGCCACTGACAGTGTGCTGATTTCTGTGTGGGCTTATCGGTCTACCCGCATTTCAAGATCGGGGTCTTAGTAAACCCCCAGGCAATTACTCATTTATTTTTCTCCTAATTAATCCTTAGAGATGTCTGTTATTATTTATTATTTGTAGCAGCTAGGAGCCCTTGGCATGGACCAAGACCCCAGTGTGTGAGGCACTGCACAAACAACACAATTAAAAGGCGGTCCCTGCCCCAAGCAACTTCCAATCTAAGTTATAGACCAGGGCTCCATTGTGCTAGGTGCTGCACAAACACAGGACAAAAGCACAGTCCCTGCCCCAAAGAGCTTCCAGTCTAAGGCCTGGTCTACACTAAAAAGTTAGGGTGACCCAGCTATGTCACTCAGGGATGTGAAAAATCCACCCCTCTGAGCGACGTGTTACAGGTGTGCAGGGTTACTGCCCTGGGAACTGCAGGGCACCAGTGGACATGGGGCCAGCTGCAGACAGGGGCGTGGGGCAGGGCTCGCTGGAGGCAGGGGGTGCGGGGCTGGCTGCGGGCAGGGCAGGGGGTATGGAGCTGGCTGGAGACAGGAGGGTGCCGGGTTGGCTGGAGGCAAGGGGGTGTGGGGCTGGCTGGAGACAGGGGCTGGCTGCAGGCAGGGCAGGGGGTGCGGCAGAGGCTGGCTGCGGGCAGGGGGTGCGGGGGTGGCTGGAGACGGGCTGGCTGCGGGCAGGGCAGGGGGTGTGGTAGGGGCTGGTGCGGGCAGGGCACGGGGTGCGAGGGTGGCTGGAGACGGGCTCGTGCGGGCAAGGCAGGGGGTGTGGCAGGGGCTGGCTGCAGGCAGGGGGTACAGGGGTGGCTGGAGACAGGGGCTGGCTGGATACAGGGCAGGGGGTGCGGCAGGGGCTGTCTGCAGGCAGGGGGTGTGGGGGTGGCTGCAGAGAGGGGCTGGTTCAGGCAGGGCAGGGGGTGCGGCAGGGGCTGGCTGCAGGCAGGGGGTGCGGGGGTGGCTGGAGACAGGGGCTGGTGCAGGCAGGGCTGGGGGTGCGGCAGGGGCTGGCTGTGGGCAGGGGGTGCGGGGGTGGCTGGAGGCAGGGCAGGGGGTGCGGCAGGGGCTGGCTGCGGGCAGGGGGTGCAGGGGGTGGCTGGAGGCAGGGCAGGGGGTGCGGGCAGGGGCTGGCTGCGGGCAGGGGGTGCAGGGGGTGGCTGGAGGCAGGGCAGGGGGTGCGGCAGGGGCTGGCTGCGGGCAGGGGGTGCAGGGGGTGGCTGGAGGCAGGGCAGGGGGTGCGACACTGGCTGGCTGCGGGCAGGGGGTTCAGGGGGTGGCTGGAGGCAGGGCAGGGGGTGCGGCAGGGGCTGGCTGCGGGCAGGGGGTGCAGGGGGTGGCTGGAGGCAGGGCAGGGGTGCGGCAGGGGCTGGCTGCGGGCGGGGGGTGCAGGGGGTGGCTGGAAGCAGGGCAGGGGGTGTGGCAGGGGCTGGCTGCTGGCAGGGGGTACGGGGGTGGCTGGAGTCGGGAGCTGGCTGCGGGCAGGGTGGTGGGTGCACACGGGGAGAGCGGCTCGGAGCAGCCCGAGCAGCAGGACGCAGCCCAGGCCCAGCAGAGCAGCCGGGGACCCACCAGGCAGCCGCGGTAGCCCCAGGGCCAGGGCTCGTGGCCAGGGCCAGGTGGCAGCCCACATGGCTCCCGCAGCGCAGCGCCCCCGGCGGCCGGAGGAGGAATTACATCACTTCCCCGCCAGAGTCCATCAAATCCTCAGCGCCCCGTGCAGGGAAGCAGGTTAACAACCGGTTCTAAAACTGCTTCAAAATTTAACAACCGCTTTGCGCGAACCGGTGCTAACCGGCTCCAGCTCACCACTGGTGCTAGGTTGATGGAAGAATTCTTCTGCCAACCTAGCTACTGCCTCTTGGGAGGTGAATTACCTACGCAAACAGGAGAACCCCTTCTGTCAGGATAGGTGGTGTCTACACTGAAACACTCCAGCAACACAGCTGCAGTGTCTCCAGTGCAGACAAGCCCTAAGCAGAGTCTCTACAGAGCCATCAGGGAATGGCAACGATCGACCAATCTCAATGAAGCAGCGTGGCTTGCAATTCAGGTGTTTGCAATCAAGCCATGGAATTAAAAAGAAAATGATCAAAATAAATGAAACAAATACATGTGAAGCAATTGGAATCTGTTCCTGGATATTCCCACAAGCAGAAGAAAGGAGATTTAAATTAATTGGCTAAATTATTCATGGTCAGTTATTGACTCTGCTCCAGGAGCCCTTAGAGTGAAAGAGCTAAACTCGAGAGGTGACTTGATTACAGTGTATAATGAGGAGAAAAATCCCAGGTACTAACGGGCTCTTGAACCTAGCGGAGAAAGGCAGAACAGGAAGTTAAAGCTGGATGTATTTAAACTAGATATGAGGCACCAATGTTTAATAGTTAGAGTGACTAATGATTAGAACAAACTCCCAAGGGAAGTTGTGGATCTCCCATCTCTCAATGTCTACAGGTCAACACTGGATGTCTCTCTGGAAGGTGCGTCAGTCAAACACAAGTTGTTGGGCTCAGTACAGGGGGAACTGGGTGAAATTCTCCAGACTGTGATATACAGGAGCTCAGATTAGATGACCAAATGCTTCCTTCTTTCTGGCCTTAAATATAGATGAAAAAATCTTCCCAAGAGGCAGAGTGGAAATGAACCGATAATGAAGAAAAGGGAAATGGCCTATATTTCTGTTCGGGAACCTCCAAAAAGATGGGGTTCTGCCTGGATCTGAGGGGCTTCATTTCATCAGCTCTTGTGATCCGACAGCGTCTGCTCTGGCTCTTTCACTTGGGACCTTTAAAATGAATAAAGAAACAAACGTATAAATAAATAGGAGATCCGAAATTAAAACTCGTTCGGGTTGCAAGGGAGGGAAAAAAAACAACCCCTTTCCCTCAGGGTCCAATTCCATATTTCTAGTAGCTCTGACACTAGTAATTTTTTAAAAACATTTATAAAAAGCAGTTAGCCTGTCATTCCCTCAAGATTATTTATTGTTTAGGAAATCTATAACTCCTAGTACTTCTTATTTTGATATAGGAGCTTTCAGCTCTTATGCCTCAAGGGATAGCATGTTTCAAGAGGAGCTCTTTACCTTTCAGAAAATGTTTCTGTTTCTCCTGATGGGAGATCTTTCTCTATTTCCTGCAATACACGACGCGTGTTTTTGACTCCTAGGAAAATAGCCTCTTTGGCCCACTCTCTGCTGGGAGCAGTGGGGTGTGTGTCTGCAAAGGAGCCAGCTATCACTCTCTCAGTCCAGTCTGCCAACCACAGCGTAATTCAGACCAGCCAGGGGGCTGCCCACAACTATGCCCGCTGGCACTGCCCCGCCCCACAAGGAGCTATCCAGCAGCTGTGAAGAGTCATAACGCAGTGGTATTGTGGACCCCACTCCTGGGCTACCCCACTATGCACAGTGTGTAGAATTTACCCCAGGGTATAAAATGTTGCCCTTCTGATTTGCACTGGTGTAAATGAATACGCAAGGGGTGGAGCAATGGGAAATTCCCTCAGTGGCAAATGAGTGCAAGTCACACGTCTTTAGAACTTACACACAGGGCCTGATTCTCTCCTGTGTTATTCCAGTGTAAGCCCATGGAGATGGGAGACACTGTCCCTGTGAGTCAGCGCAATATTACCCTCCATCACAGGAGAGTAGAGATAAAATTACTTGGTCAACATCACTGGGGCAGCCTGTAACAGACTCAGGTCTTGAGCCAACATCTCTCAAGTCCGACTTCAATGACTAACCCCCCAGACCACCCTTGCACTAGGACTAACAAGAGTAGAGTTTGGCCTGGTAAGTACATTTTTGTGTTTGGCAGCACTCCTTTAGACTCCTGTAAAAGTTTTATGGCCACACACTAGTTACAGCTCAACAGTACAGCCATGGATGGTGATTGGATTGGTAACAAAGTACCAGCCCATGACCCCCGGCTCTTTTCATCTTCACCACTGCCAAGCTGGGGCTTCCATCTGTCCTGGTGATTCAGGGACTGTCCCAGATTTTCCCCTGGGTGTCTCGTATCCTGCAAATCGCCACTTGGTCTTATAGAAATGGACCCATCCGAGCTGCCAAATGAAGGAGGAGAACGTTCCATTCAAGTGTCTGGGTTTGAAATTTGTACTTCAAGGGCCAGATCCTCAGCCAGTGCAAATTGGTGCCACCTCCCTGACGTCAATGGAGAGACCTAGTTCTATTGACTTCAATGGAACAATGGCCGATTTATTCCAGCTGGGGATTTGTCCCCCAATGCCTCCAATAGAGCAGTACCAATTTACATCTGCTTAGGATCTGCCCATTGATTCCGTCGAGCTATGACCAGTTTACACCAGCTGGGGATCTATCCCATTGACTCCACTAGAGCGACGCTGATTTACACCAGCTGGGGATCTGGCTCACGGCTTGTTGGAGGACACTAGATCTCCATGCCTTCTGGCCAATTTAACGCAATACTGAAAATGCTCTGTCTCCCACCGGTTCAGTTCCCAGCCCAAGCGTGAGCAGGCACATTCCCTGACACAGTGTCAGCCACTGGCTACCGAGGCATCTTGTCAAACTGGGACAATCCTGAATAATCTCTGTTGGCACCAGTTGACCCAAGAGAGGAAATGTGAAGGAAGTGGGGCGTGGCTCCTGTGCATGGGGCAGACAGGAGTGGACGGTTGTTATGACTGGTGTATTTCATGCCAGTTTCCATTTGATCCACCCCATGTAGAATGCTTGGGAGCCTGGCCAGGCACACTTGTCTACAGAGAGACTCCCACAATGACATTAAAGAGGGGAAGGACTGAATGACGGGGCCCCTCATGCTGGGGAGGAAAGGGAAGAGTTCCCAGAGCTACATGGAACCAGGACAAATCCTAGGAGTCCCCAGCACCCCTGGGGAAACTTCCCTGATTCTTCAGCAATTTGCGAAAGTCAATCATCTCTTGCTGATTAGATTGTTTCTTAATTAAATGCAAATGTATTACTCTTCCCTTCGCACATCCCACACAGGCCTCATTAAGGCAATACTATCAGCAAACCAATTCTGCAGTCAGGCGGGGACTTTCCAAAGCCTAAGGGGGTTCGGAGCCTCACACCAATGCAGAGGGGGGAAGTAAACTGTGCCAGGAAAAGAGCTGGGCACAAGATTATGGGAGTGAGGCACCTAAATTCTGAGACTCTCAGAATCACAGAGGGGTTCCTGCTGAGTTCTAAGGCACTGCAGCTGTGCGCTGCCCCTTCTTCATGTTGGAGGTGATGGGGGGGGCTCTCAAATCATGCCCCCCAGATCACTTGATGGGAGGCAGCACCCCAGGGAGGCTCCAGGCCTGGCATCAGGGTTAATCCAACTGGGATCGAGTTGGGTGAAGAACTGATTCTTTTGGTTCTCTGGCAGTTCCGAAATATCGGGGGGGGGGGGGGAGGGGGAGAATTCAGTTCCACGCAAATTCAAAAACTGAAAAAAAAAAAGGTTAGTGCATTGAAAAAATCTGTTTCAGGTCAAATGACTCCACCGGAAACAGCTGATCGCAGTGGCCATGATGCAGGATAACGAATCGGTGTCAGGCCGGAGAGCAGGCGCATGAGAATGACTCATGCACCTGCATGCACGTGGTGGTTTGGGCACCCACCTAACATGTGAGAGACCCAAGTGCCAGTCCCCCTGCTCGACTGATTATTTATACAAAGTGCGACGACTCCGACAGGAGAGATTCCCGCACTAGACTATCATCTGGTCCGTGGCTGGGGCAAGCTGCTCTAAGATGGGAGACTCAAATCCCTTCTTCACAGGAGGCAGAGGAGGAACTGAACGTGGGGCTCCTAACTCCTAGACAAGTGCACTCACCCCTGGGCTAATAATAGTAGACAGGAGGGCTTCCTTGGCCCCAAATTATTATTTTTTTGGAGGGGAGGGGGTCTGAAACTATTCAGCAAATTTGTATCAAATCCCTGAATCATTTTGGGTTAGCGGACCCTGCAGCATTCAGAGAAAATAAACGAGCTGTCTGAAAAAATCTCACTCAGCTGGAACGTGGACCGAGGAAGATCCAGGAAATGGGTCTGCTTGTGGACTCAAGATGCAGCTTCTAGGAGGAGAAACTGAACAAGTTTTCTGGGCCTGCCAGAATATGCCCTGGGTGGGATTCTCTCTCTCTTCTATTTACGTGTCTGGCGTGTTTGTTATATCACTTAATGCAACAGTGAGGGTTACGCTGTGGCCAGCTATTAGAGCAGATGACGTGATTGCATTTCCACATCATCTCTGTGCTACTCTTTGCCTCTCCGTCCCAACTCTCTTTCTCATTCCCGAGGCAGGATTAGGCAAGGCCCTGTGGGTGAGGATGAGGACTTTGTATGTAGTAGCTGATGGGAGGTCCAAGGAGAGATTCAATGGGTGTGTATGAGTGAAAGGAGGCAGGGGGAGAAGCCAGTGTCACTGTTGCAACAAATGTTCTAGACCACACCTGTGTTTGTTTCTTGAGTCTGGATTTGTCAGCAGACAGAGTTGTGCTGGCCAATTTCTGGGAGTTGGCATCCGAGGGGTTAGTGCTCTCAAGTCCTTGGAGATCTTTCTTGGGTTAATAAAGTTTCACAGTGGTCTCTAAGGGTGTGTCTGCACTGCAATAGAAAGCCCACAGGATGGAGTCTCAGAGCCCAGCTTAGCTGACTGCAGGGCTAAAATTACAGTGTAGACGTTTGGGCTTAGACTGGAGCCTGGGCTCTGAGATCCTCCCTCCAGCTGTGGCTGTGCTGGGGGTCTTTCATCGCAGTGTAGACGTATTGTAAGGGATCAGTTCCCTGAATGCCCGTGAGCTTTCTACATCACCAGAGCTTGTGTGTGGTGGGAGCAGCTGCCAGCTGATTGCTACACCCCACTTTGTGTCTACTCCTCCAATATACTAGCCCCCACACAGGGATCACGGCAAAAGGCCTGGCACAGATGCTGTCCCTTCTGGAGCAAGGGGGGGCATGAACCAGATTGTGACTCTCAGTCCCCATCTGGGTCTTGTCCTGCTCCTGGGAGACTGCAGTTACATGCTGACCCTTCCTCAGACTAGATTACATGGTGACAATCCAGCCATAATTTGGAGCTAGCTCAAAACAGGCAACGGAGTACCAAAGCACTCAAAATCAGAGGTCGCTTCTGAAAATTTGAGCCCAGACATTTATGTCAACTTGGCAGCATGTTCCAGGATTTGTCAGCATGTGACGCAGGGATTTCATCCTATTGGCAGTTCATGAGTTTTGGTCCATCGTGGGCTCTGAGGCAGGGCACTGAGATGTTCACGTGTCTGATGCAGAGAAAACATGAGGCTTAAAATGGGTGTGAAATCCAGAATCAGCTGACTGATCACCCAGGGACAGTGTAATACACTGCCAGCGACATGTCCAGCATCGAGACATCTGGCTTCCTGACTGATCAAGGGGGTTAGGGAACTGAGTCCTTGGGTTACAGGAGAGCTGGGGCTCAGCTGTAGTGAATAGAAAGGGGACTCTATAACAAATAGAATCATAGAAATGTAGAGCTACAAGGGACCTCATGAGGTCATCTAGTCCAGCCCCCTGTGCAGAGGCAGGACCTAGTGCACCTAGACCATCCCTGACAGGTGTTTGTTTAGCCTGGTCTTAAAAAACTCCAGTGATGGGGATTCAATCCCCGCCCCAGGTAACCTCCTTCAGTGCTTAACTATCCCTAGAGTTAGAAAGTTTGTTCTAAATCTCCCGTGCTGCAAACTAAGCTGATTAGAGAAATAGAGCTCTGGCTGGAATTTGTCTTTTTTTTCCCTCAATAAAATTTCCATGAAAGGAAAAAATTGCCAATTTTTTGGGGGGGGCAAAAATTCAAATAAAATATTTTAACCCCAAACCAAAATAGCTTGATTTGGAAATGCTGCTGCAGTGCCTCATGCTCCCATCCTCCTCTATGAGCCAGACTCCCCGATTGGCTGACATCTCTGGCCAGGGGCCATGATTCCCCTCTTGCTCAGCAGCCTCAAAGCATGATGCAAGTCACTGGTTGTGGTGCATTGTGGGAGATGTAGTCCGGCCAGGGAGTCCAGCCTATAAAAGAGAATGGAGACATGAGGCACTGCTGCAGCATGTGCTAATTGAAAAATAAACAGCATCTGCAATGAGCATCAGTGGAAAGTGAGAGTCCAGTGCATTCCTAATTATTGTATTGGGTGCCTAGGCACAGTGTGCGCACTGTCCGCACAGCGTTGGGCACCCTAGAAATACCTAAAATGGCAGAGAGGTGGATGTATGGAAAGAAAGAGAGAAGAAAGCAAAAGTCCCATGGCCTGAAGCCCTAGACAGAAGGGAGCTCGCTGTTGGTGAAAGAGAGAAGAGGGGCCCAGAGGTGCTTGAGAACACCAGATGATCAGGAGCTCCAATGTGAGGGAGCTTTCTGCTGCCATCTGTTGGTGAGCAGGGGGAAATGACTGAAGGGGGTCAGGCCTTGTTTGCATTTCAGGTATGTAACAGGGTGGGACATTTTGATTAAATGCAGTTAAATTTTCAGTTTGGGGGCAATAAAATGCTATCATCACTGTGGGGACGTTAAAGGACAAGAGTTGCACTGAATGTGTCTGGGATGAGGTGTCACCCTGACTATACTCACGGTCCGGCTGTGATGGGGCGGGACTCACCACCTCGGCACCTCCTGCTGGTTATGCTGGGAAGTAGCTTTTGGTTGCTGGTGTGCCTTCCACCACCGTCACTTCTGCTCCACCTCTAGAGCCATGTCACCTCCTTCTGGGCACAGCCCTCCGGCCGTGTCCCACTCCGCTTTCTTCCCCTTTCCAGGGGAACCAGCTGTCTCTAGTCCATCCACTGTCTTGTGGCCCACTACAGCCTTCAGTCTAGCCCCGCATCTCAAGGGGTAAACTGCAGTCCAAATACGGGCCACCCCCTCTGTGGCAAGTGGGGGGCCCCCAACCCAGGGACCCCATAGCCAGCAGCCACATGCTGCCGCTCCTCCAATTCCCACTTACTATTTCCCTGGGCCACTTCCCCGTAGCCCTGGCACCTTCCCGGCCCTTTGTATTAGGGGCCTCAGGCTGGAACTCCCTATTGCTCCCCTAACCCTGCCCAGCACTGCTCTGTCTAAGATATTCCTCTAAGGCAACCAGTCCTTCTCCCTTATATTCTAGGAAAAAAGAAAAGGAGGACTTGCGGCACCTTAGAGACTGCCACAAGTCTTCCTTTTCTTTTCTTTTCTTTTCTTTTCTTTTCTTTTCTTTTCTTTTCTTTTCTTTTTGAGGATGCAGACTAACATGGCTGCTACCCTGAAACCTTATATTCTAGGGAGAGACTGCCCCTGCTCTGTTGAGCAGCCCTTCTTATATGGCCCTCCCTGTCCCTGATTGGCTGCTCCAACAAACCTTCTCCTAATTGGCTCTCTACAAGCCCTCCCCCCATTGCTTGGGTTTTGCATCGCCTCCCTGTGGGCTGCTTTAACCCTCCATCTATGTGGGTGGGGTAGCTGACCCACCACACTGGCACAGCTGGGAAAAGGACCCTGGGCAGGGAAAAGGTGGCTTGATTTCTTTGTAGGAAATACATTTGTGATAGTAAGGGCTCTGTTAAAACTCCGACATATCGTTGATCTTTGTTGAAGAGTGAGTACAGTGGCACTTCCAAGAGCTGAGTTGAGATGGTTTTGAGGAATATGATACTTCTGAGGTGGTGTCTGGGGCCAAAGTTGCAGAAAGCAGCAGCCTACCTTAGGGACTGTGGTGTGGGCCTCCCTACCCAGCAATCCAAGATGAAATTTCTTCAGCTGGGGCAGGTGGTGGAATCCCTGGAGCAGCCCAGGCAGCACTGACTTGCCCGAATCCTTGCACTGAACCAACCCTGGACAACCAAGTGGGAATGGGAAGAAGGGAAGTTGCTAAAATGTATTAGCCACTCACAGTGTTGACAGGATGACTGAGGTTGGAGCTATTGCATAGACTCCCTTTCTGGGAGATTTACCTTATATTTTTAATTTGTTGGCTTTCTCAAGTTTTTTCTGTTGTACCCTCTTTCTCCCTCCAGTAAAGTTCCCTTTGTTTTAAACCCAGTGTTTGTGAATATGGCCTGTCAAGGGATCCCCAGAGAGGAATATATAGTTTCCCTGGTTTCTGGGTTTAGGTGTAGGGGGTGAGCCAGTGTTATTTAAGTTTTCAGAAGGAAACTCTAGATAATTGAGCCAGGCCATATCGCTGCTGACAACTCCTGGCAGAAGAGTTATCGGTCTAAAGATGGGGATGTATGAAGCTAGCTAGCTAGAAACAGCTACTACGTTCCAACCCAGAGGCAGCTGCATTTGAGTTGCACATGATGTGATAGTGCATAGGTAGCTACTATACCCCTTTGGGGTTCGATAGGGTGAAAGGTGCTATAAAAAGATCACTTGGTAATTATTATTATTTTATTTTATTAGTTTATTATAGATTTATCCCTCAAATGATATAGATAACAAGATGAGACCAGGGAAACCACTGGCCAGGTTTTGTCTCTGCAGGTAGAGGCAGTGGGTTTGTTGCTAGTTTACCCTGTAGCCCCTTTACACCACTCTGGTAAAGGACTGTCGTGTGGGCTGGAATGACAGCTACACCATTCGCAGGTCCCTGACGCACAGGGGCCTTAGGGCTGCCCTACACACAGATTTCTGTACTGCTTTGACTATGTCAGTTAGGGGTGTGATTTTTTTGTAACCGATACAGCTACATTGGCACAACCCCTCATGTGGATACAGTTTTATGCGTGTCAAGATGGAGGGCCCAGTGTTAGAGCAGTAGCCTAGGACTTCGGAAATCATAGTTCAGTTCCCTGCCACAGCCACCCTGTGTGACCAGGGGCAAGTCACTTAGGGCCAGATCCTCAAAGGTATTTCAGTGGGAGTTAGGCACCTAAATACCATTGAGGGTCTGGCCTGTCCTGTCTGCCTCAGTTCCCCATCTGTACAGCGGGGATAATAGCACTGCCGTACCTCGCAGGGGAGTTGTAAGGGTAAATGTAGTAAAGACTGTGATGTGCTCAGATACTACAGTAAGGATAGCTTATTCCCCCTTTTGTATGGGGATTGTTATACCGATATAACTGTCTGTGCCCACACAACAATAGTTGTATTGTTTTAAGTATCCCGGTATAGTTAAAACAATACAACCTTCTAGTATGGACAAGGCCTTAGTGTAAATGAGAATTGGGGGCCAATCGTTTGGCTAAGACCTTCACAGCAGTGCAGCCTAGTTGATGGTGCACTGGACTGGAACTCAGTTGACCTCAGTTCTATTTCCAGGTCTGGCACTGGCTGACTTTAGGCAGGTGATTTCCCCTTTCCGTGCCTCAGTTTCCACATGTGTAAATGGGGATCACGATCGTGCCCTCCTTTGTAAAACACTTTGAGATCGACTGATGGAAAGTGCTGTGTAAGGTATAGGTATTATTATTATTATCATTTAAAAATCAGTTAGTTGTTGGATCCTGGTTCCTGATGGGCCCACGGTTCTGGTTTGGATCTTCCTTGAATTTTCTTAAAACTAAAATTGTAAAACTCCCCCAAGTTTTTTTGTTTGGTTTTTTAAAGGGCCTATAAGGCCCAAGCCACTGGGGTTTGAATTATTGTGTAATCACTCACGCCCAAGTAGTGTGAAAACACACCGAAGTGTGAAATACTGGGCAATAAATCCATGCCCTGTTGTGTCTTATTGCTTATTTAGTACATGAAACAACATGATTCAGAATAACCAAAACGGGATTGCATCATGTGACTCATTAAAATGAAGGGGAATTAGTAGCTGTGAAATTAAGTGCAATGGGGGAGCTTTTTTCCCCCCCTGTTTCTCAGACCAGTAATGGCCAGGAGGTTCCCCGAAAGATGTAGAAAACGCTAGCAGTCAGCAGAGAACGCTCCCCGCGCCACTCAGGGAAAATTGCAGGGTGAACACTGTAATTGGGATTTATTTGGCGGCTTGTCCTGACCTGGTTGGAGATGAAAATAGAAAATGAAGTGAAACGAAACAAAAAATCTGGGAACAGAGTGGGATGCGATTTGCAGTGTTCAGAGCTGGTTTGGGAATTCGGGGTGGCTGTGACTCCAGAGGATGGTTGGTCTAGTGGGTAGGGGTCTAGTCTGGGACTTGGGCCCAATTCCTTGCTCAGGTGTAGACCTCCTGTATGACCGTGGGAAGATGCCCAAGCCCTAGGGGCTAAAGAACCCCCAGATCCGTCTGTGTCCAACAGCCTGGCTAAAGAATCCCCTAGAGCAGGGGTGGCCAAACTTACTGACCCTTCGAGCTGCATACGACAGTCTTCAGAAATTCAAGAGCCGGGGCGTGCCTGCCGGGGTTCGGGGCTTCTGCCCCATGGCAGGCACCTGCCGGGGCTTGGGGCTTCAGCCAAGAAGCTAAATGACTTGCCAAGTTCACACACAAGAGTCTGAGTCAGAGCAGGGAACAGCACCTCGGTCTCCCAAGTTCTAGGTGAGTGCCCCAATCGCGGGACCAGCCTTCCCTTCCTCTGTGATATCTACAGCAGCAAGGTTCCCAAGTCATGGTGTTCCTCGCACACACGGTGCTAGACCCAGTGCACAGTTGGATGCCTTTACTGGTGCCATGCTTCCTGACTGTGAGGGATTGTGTGTGCAGCACTGTGGGTTGGCATCTGTCTGGCGTACTGCCTTCCGGGCTAGTTTGGGATGCCACTACTTCTCCCAGAGACTCGTGGGTGCCTGGGATCAAGTTCCCACCATTCCCTCTGTTCCATCCCATAATACTCTTTCTTTGCACCGCCAATCGGGCACAAGGGCCAGACTTACGAAGGTATTTAGTTGCCTGAAAAATGCATCTAAATAGTGTTGTACAATGGTAATAATATCACTGCCCTGCCTCACAGAGGGCCGGGGGCTGAGGATAAATATGGTAAAGCTTGTGGGGTGCACAAATACACAGAAACGGGGGGCCATCAAAGTACCTTAGATAAATAGGCTCCTGTGTGGACCAGGACCAAGTGGCAAAGTACAGATGCTGAACTGGATCAGAATTTCCCTCATGTTTGGGGGCATTTGGATCCATAGCAACCCTTGTGAAGGAAATGAGCTGTGACTCGGGTGTACGGCAGCTGCTGGGCACAGATGGACTGTGTGGTTCTCTCTGGTTTTCTGTGCTGCTTGGGGTCTTCCCAGGCGCTGTCTGAGGGTATCTCTAGGCTGCAAGTGAAGGTACGGCTAGGCAGACCAGTGCTAGTGTTAATCTAGCTAGTGCAGGTAACCACAGTAGTTAGGGGTGGCAGAATTAGATCTTGATATTTGTATAATTCCAACGGATGATACAGATGATTAAACTGAAGCTTTTTACTCCTGTTTTTATCCATTTAAATGTTTGCAGTTATGGGAAATGATGGTGGGGAATCAGACAGTGTCAGACAAGAATTCTTGAGTGACAGTAGATGTTGAGATTCAAACTGTTAGAGCTGTATAACCATTAAAACAAAAATGATCAGCATCGCTTTCAAAATGTACCAAGTAACTAGCCTTACATCAAACTCTACTAAGTTCTCAAGCAGCGTTTTTACTTTGCCTCTCTATACATTTCAGTTGTTATCCATGGAAATATGTTTTCATCGGTTTGTGTGTGTGCGGCAAAATCAATGTTTAACAACATTGTTGACCAAGAAAAATCGAATCCTTCCAAGCCTAATGGTAGTGCAGATTAGGTGGTATGAACTTCAGAACAGGCTAGCAACTCAAGTACCAGCCCACCGGGAATCTGGGTACATATTCAGGTTGCTAGACTGTGCCATGATGTCTACACTACTGTCCTTACCCACACTAGTTCCCCTTGTCCCCCTGTGCTATAGTCAAACACCTTCCGTTGGAGTGTAGACATACCCAGAGATTAATCAGACGCAGAAGGGGCTGCTGATGGCACACCAGCATTGTGGCTTTCTGCTTGGTAGGTGACAGAGAGCAGGTCTTTAGGGCTCAGACCCAGCGCCAGGCCAGTTCCTGAAGTCTTACATCTTAGCCCAGTTCTGCACCCTCAACTGCCAGTGAAGTCAGGGGTGGGGGTTATTATTGACGTTCAGCAGCTAAGCTCTTGTGAAAATCTGGCCCTGTGTGTCTCAGTGGAAGCCACTGGGAGCTGAGCACTTTTGCAAACCGGGCCCTGACTCTGAGGAGCAGAGACCTTGAAAAACTGGTGCTTAGTGTGTAGCTGGGCAAACACCCACTGAAGTTATTAATTCTCATTGAAGCCAATGGGAGGTGCACCAGAGTCAGGACTGGGTAAATACCAAGGAAGGTGCTCAGTATGGGACCCAACCATTCATGTCTCCTTCCTACTTGTCCCCACTACACAGCATGAAACCCACCTGTGTCACTGGGGCTGGAATGGGACAGCAAGGGGGTTAATCCAGAGAGGACTTCCAATGGACCAATGGCTCCCACTTCAAGCATGACCTAGTGGATAGAGCACAGGGGCAAGGGGATTCAGAAGAGCTGGGTTCTAGCCCTGGCTCAGCCACTGGCCTGTTGGGTGACTTGCTTCTCTGCCCAGTGCCTCAGTTTCCCCATCTGTAAAAGGGCGATAATGACAGCGCTCTTCTTTGTAATGAGCTTGGAGATCTACCGATGAAAATGCTAGATAAGAGCTAGGTGTTCGTGCTAGTTAAGATGGCTACCGTAACATGCGCTAAAAGCGCCTTCCAGCTGAGCTGGGGTTGCCTTGGGTTCCAGCAGGTCTCCAGGTAGGCATGGCTCCCTTTGCCTCCTGGACAACGTTATTGATGGCTGTTCTGTATATTCCATTAGCATGGAATGTGCTGGGCACAACGGAAGGCACAGCCCCTGCTTTGACGGGCCTGCCATCTGGAAAGCCACCTACTGGGTTGAACCTGGATCGGGGTTTGCAGGATCCCAGACCCAGGTGATCCACTCCTATATCTGGACAGCAGGGACCTGGTATGATGCCCACGCATGCCAGTTGCCATCAAGTTGGCTTGTGTGGGCTTTGCTTGGGGTGTGGATGTTGGGCTGGTGAAAGGTGCTCAGACTGGCAGCAGCAATGCAAACATCCCTCATACCAGCATGACTCTCCCACGGCCTGAGGAGAGTTTGGTCTCTGACGCCCATTCAGTTGCGGGCATTTCTGGTCAGGCTACCAATTGCAGTGGTATGCAATGTTGTCGCTGTGCCTCCCCCACCTCGTCTCTCTAATGGCAGAGGTGAGGGGTTTTTTTGCAGTGCAGCCACCTGCCCATGACAACTCGTTGCATATGGACCACAATCAGCCGGAAGATTAAACAGCTTTTACTTCCCTAGCCCGATTCAAATTGGCCCTGTAGAACAGTGTGTAGAATAACAGCTGCAGTTTAGATGTGAGTCTATACGGGCTAGAGTTTCAACAGAGCTCACCACCCACTGAGGCACCTAAATTAAGTGGCTAGACTCAAAATAGCTCAGCATGTTGGATGCATATTGCATGCACATTGCGTGCTGACTGAGCTCTTTTGAAAAGCTGGCCCTTATTTAGCTGCCCAAGTTATTATTATTAATACCTATTAATTAATAATAATCCTCTTATAGTGCTTTTCCATCAGTAGATCTCAGAGCACTTTACAATGGAACAACTTACCTGCTTTACATCATTATCCCTGAGATGGGTTGGGGCACAGAGATCCCCTTGGGACTGTCACCTGATGTGCTGAGCCCATTTTCCCTGCCAGCTTGGGACTTCAGTACCTGTCCTGTTTTGTTGATCCAGACACACTAGCCTGCTGCAAACACAGACCCAGGTCTGAAACCATATTCCCCAAAGCTGCAGGCTTTAACTGAAAACCACTTAGCAGGTATTCCTGTCTCCAGCACCCAGATACCCAGTTCCCACTGGGATCCAAACCCCAAATAAATCCGTTTTACTCTGTATAAAGCTTATACAGGGCAAACTCATAAATTGTCTGCCCTCTATGACACTGATAGAGAGATATGCACAGCTGTTTGCTCCCCCAGGTTTAGTCACTCACTCTAGGTTCAATAATAAGCAAAAGTGATTTTATTAAGTACAAAAAGTAGGATTTAAATGGTTCCAAGTAATAACAGACAGAACAAAGTAAGTTACCAAGCAAAATAAAACAAAAACACACAAGTCTAAGCCTAATACAGTAGGAAACTGAATGCAGGTAAATCTCACCCTCAGAGATGTTCCAATAAGCTTCTTTCACAGACTAGATTCCTTCCCAGTGTGGGTCCAGCAATCACTCACACCCCAGTAGTTACTGTCCTTTGTTCCAGTTTCTTGCAGGCATCTCTTTGGGGTGGAGAGGCCATCTCTTAAGCCAGCTGAAGACAAAATGGAGAGGCTTCCAGGACCTTTTATATTCTCTCTCTTGTGGGCCAAAACCCATTTGTTCTTCTGTTCAAAGTCACAGCAACAAGATGGCGCTTGTAGCCACCTGGGCAAGTCACATGTCTATGAATCATTCAGCTTTTTGCAGGCCGGCACTTTGTTTACATGTTAGTTTGAACGTTCTCAGGAAAGCTCAGATGTGTATTGGTGTCTCCCAAAGTCCATTGTCA
Organism: Natator depressus; assembly: GCF_965152275.1. Classification (NCBI taxonomy): domain Eukaryota; kingdom Metazoa; phylum Chordata; order Testudines; family Cheloniidae; genus Natator; species Natator depressus. The sequence goes on from NC_134253.1 coordinate 12,011,176, forward strand.
GTTAAATGTTTCTTGATTGGGCACTTACTGAGAATAGTCCTTTCTCAAGAAGTTGACCAAATGCTTCACTGAGGCTACTTAGAATCAAACACATTGAGATACAAGTACATAGCCAATATTCATAACTTCAGATACAAAAATGATACACACATACAGACAGCATAATTATAACCAGCAAACTACAACCTTTCCATAGACACCCCACTTGACCTCCTCTGTACAAGACCTGGTGCAATCATAGGACCCTGGTTGCAACAATGATTTATACGGTTACAGTTCATGTCAATAATGTTACAATCCCCATTTTACAGATGGGGAAACTGAGGCAGAAAGAAGGGACGTGGCTTGCCGTCAAGTCACTCAGCAGGCTAATGAAAGATCCAGGATTAGAATGCACTTATCTTGAGCCCCAGTGCAGTGCCCTCTCCACTAGACCACACTGCCTGTTTGCATTGTGGTAATGCCTAGGCGCATCAGTCATGGGTCCAGACCCCATGGTGCTAGGTACTGTACAAACGCAGAACACCAAGACGGACCCTGCCCCAAAGAACTTTTGAAAGTCTGGGCCCAGTTGTGAGTGCTCAGTAGAACTAGCTGAATTATTTTAGCTGAAAAATGGTTTCAATGAAAAAGAATTTTTTGGACCAAACTGAAAACAAACTATTTTTCCAGGGGGAAAAAAAAACCTGGTCATTTTTTGCAGATTTTGTTTTTTCCAAAATGCAATAAGTCTGATTTTTTTTAACCCAAAAATGGATTGGAAAAAACCAAAACGAAAAGTTTTTGCTCTTCAGTTTCTTGTTTAAAAAACATGAAAACAGTTTCATAGGAAACCAAAAAATGCTGGTTTTCATTTTCTTGCAAAGAATGACTGGCCTTTTTCGACCAACACTAGCACTGAGCACTTGAAGAGCGGGCTCCCTACGTGTGTGTATGTGCACACCTGTGCATGTGTAAGTGTGTACATGGGGAGGAGGGATAGCTCAGTGGTTTGAGCATTGGCCTGCTAAACCCAGGGTTGTGAGCTCAATCCTTGAGGGGGCCATTTAGGGATATTGCAGATTGGTCCTGCTTGAAGCAGGGGGTTGGACTAGATGACCTCCTGAGGTCCCTTCCAACCCTGATATTCTATGAGTTAAAACACTGTGGAGAAAAGCAACATTTTTCCAATCTCAGCCTTGACATATTTCCTCATGCATGTCCTTTAATTCCTATATTTATTTGTATTCACTTTGCAGTCAGGGCCCTGGAGACCTCGATACAGTTTCTTTGCAGAAAATTTATTGCTGAGGAGAAGAACATTTTTCATTACAATATAAAACTGCTGCTTGTTGAGTCTTGCACAGAGGGACTGGAGCATTTCCAATGAGGTTTTCACCAGGAACTAGATAACCTTGGGCTCCATTCTTCCCTTTGGCCACAGGCCTGTGTGACAATGAGGCAGTGTTATGTAGCGGGGCTGGGCACCAGGACTCCTGGGTTCTATTCCTCAGCTCTGCCATTCCTTGGGGCGTGATCCAGCAAGGCACTAAGCAATCCAGCCCTGATCCAGAGAAGCAAGTACGTTGTCTTGTTGGCTTCAGTAGAATTCACATGCTGAAAGTTAAGCATGTGCTTAAGACTGGGATAACTAAATCTAGATGGATTTCAACAGGATTGGGGCATCTAACTCCCTTGGGCTCTCTAGTAAACCAGTGTAAATACTCTGCATTCTCTCTGACTTCTAGCTGAAGTCAACGTACTTAGATCGACTTACTGTGGTGTCTTCACTGTGGTGAGTTGACTGCTGCCGCTCCCCCGTCGACTGCCTACGCCTCTCATGGCGCTGGAGTACAGGAGTCAACGGGAGAGCGCTCGGGGGTCGATTTCTCGCATCTAGACTAGACGCGATAAATCGATCCCCGCTGGATCGATCGCTGCCGCCGATCTGGCAGGTAGTGAAGACATACCGTTATTTTACTGCCCTTGGTGTTCCCCACTTCTGTCCCCCAAGGCTGTTCACCCTAGGTTCCCAGACTGATAGATTTTAAAGCCAGAACAGATGATTCTCGTCATCTAGATTGAGCTCCTGTATAACAGGCCAGAGAATGTCCCCAAAATAATTCCTAGAGCAGATCTCTTAGAAACAACATCCAGTCCTGATTTAAAAATTACCAGTTATGGAGAATCCACCACCACCCTTGGTAAACTGTTCTGATGGTTAATTACAGTCACTGGTAAAAATGTCTGTGTTCATTTCAGCTTCAGTTTATAATGATAATGTTAGACCTCTGTCTGCTAGATTGAAGAGCCTGTTATCAAATAGTTGTTCCCCATGTAGGTACTTAAAGACTGTGATTAAGTCACCCCTTAACCTTCTCTTTGTTAAGCTAAATGGATTAAGCTCCTTGAGTCTATCACAGTAAGGCAGGTTTTCCAATTCTTTAATCACTCTCATGGCTCTTCTCTGAACCCTCTCCAATTTATCAACATCCTTCTTGAATTATTGGCACCAGAACTGGACACAATTTTCCAGTAGTGGTCACACCACTGCCAAACACAGGGGTAAAATAACCTCTCTGCTCCCACTCGGGATTCCCCTGTTTATGTATCCTGGGATCACATTAGCTGGTTTGGCCACAGCGTTGCACTGGGAGCTCATGTTCAACTGAATATCAACCACAAGCCCCAAATCTTTTTTCAGAGTCACTGCTTCCCAGGATAGAGTCCCTCATCCTGTAAATGGCCTACACTCTTTTTTCCCTGATATATACCTTGACATTGAGCCATGCGTGTCCGTGTTCCCCTCCTCCCTGTTGTTCTTACTCCCTTTGAGGTGAGGATTCACCTGGGAATCTCCCCAGCACCCAGAGCTATCCTGATGCCCTCATTGCCCTGGTCAGAGAGTGAGCCTGGCCAATCAGGATGCTTGGGGCAAGGCTGGGGCACTGTTGCTGAGCTCTGGCATGGCGGTCAACCCCCTTTTCTCTACTTCCTTATGCGGTGCCTTGTCCTTCCAGTTAACAAATCCCCTCCTAGGCAAACCCCACCCTGCCCACTCCCCTGTTCCAGTGCATGGTTTGATCCTCAGGCAAGATGAGCCCTGCATAAAACCACTCTGGCATGAAGAACTATGGTGAATGCATAGGGAGGAGTATTTCCTGAGGCTGCTGGCCACAGACGGACCCTCTGGTTCCAGCTGCCAGACCGACTCACACAGCTCGCGCCACCCAGTTTCACCGCAAGGGGCCTCCTGGAGGTTCAGCCTGGCAGAGCATTCGTGGGAGGATCGACCTACGACATCACAGCTTCTAAGTGTTCCTTGAAATGTCCTTTAGCCGGGGAACAGCAGGGGCCTTTGTGCCTGCCTGGTCTCCATAGCTCCCTGTGAGCTTCCTAAATGGGACATATGGCCTCAGGTCATAGAATCATAGAATCATAGAATATCAGGGTTGGAAGGGACCTCAGGAGGTCATCTAGTCCAACCCCCTGCTCAAAGCAGGACCAATCCCCAATTAAATCATCCCAGCCAGGGCTTTGTCAAGCCTGACCTTAAAAACTTCTAAGGAAGGAGATTCTATCACCTCCCTAGGTAACGCATTCCAGTGTTTCACCACCCTCCTAGTGAAAAAGTTTTTCCTAATATCCAACCTAAACCTCCCCCACTGCAACTTGAGACCATTACTCCTTGTCCTGTCATGTTCTACCACTGAGAATAGTCTAGAACCATCCTCTTTGGAACCACCTCTCAGGTAGTTGAAAGCAGCTATCAAATCCCCCCTCATTCTTCTCTTCTGCAGACTAAACAATCCCAGTTCCCTCAGCCTCTCCTCATAAGTCATGTGTTCCAGACCCCTAATCATTTTTGTTGCCCTTCGCTGGACTCTCTCCAATTTATCCACATCCTTCTTGTAGTGTGGGGCCCAAAACTGGACACAGTACTCCAGATGAGGCCTCACCAATGTCGAATAGAGGGGAACGATCACGTCCCTCGATCTGCTGGCTATGCCCCTACTTATACATCTCAAAATGCCATTGGCCTTCTTGGCAACAAGGGCACACTGCTGACTCATATCCAGCTTCTCGTCCACTGTAACCCCTAGGTCCTTTTCCGCAGAACTGCTGCCTAGCCATTCGGGCCCTAGTCTGTAGCTGTGCATTGGGTTCTTCCGTCCTAAGTGCAGGACCCTGCACTTATCCTTATTGAACCTCATCAGGTTTCTTTTGGCCCAATCCTCCAATTTGTCTAGGTCCCTCTGTATCCTATCTCTGCCCTCCAACGTATCTACCACTCCTCCTAGTTTAGTATCATCCGCAAATTTGCTGAGAGTGCAATCCACACCATCCTCCAGATCATTTATGAAGATATTGAACAAAACCGGCCCCAGGACCGACCCCTGGGGCACTCCACTTGACACCGGCTGCCAACTAGACATGGAGCCATTGATCACTACCCGTTGAGCCCGACAATCTAGCCAACTTTCTACCCACCTTATAGTACATTCATCCAGCCCATACTTCTTTAACTTGCTGACAAGAATACTGTGGGAGACCGTGTCAAAAGCTTTGCTAAAGTCAAGAAACAATACATCCACTGCTTTCCCTTCATCCACAGAATCAGTAATCTCATTATAGAAGGCGATTAGATTAGTCAGGCATGACCTTCCCTTGGTGAATCCATGCTGACTGTTCCTGATCACTTTACTCTCGTGTAAGTGCTTCAGGATTGATTCCTTGAGGACCTGCTCCATGATTTTTCCGGGGACTGAGGTGAGGCTGACTGGTCCCTAGAGATCTTGCAGTCGTCTCCCTATATTTTACAAGGGGGGGTGGCTACTGAGGATATTGGAGTGGGGAAGAGGGTTTGGGGCATCTGGTAGTAGTGGCCTGAAACGAACGCTAGAAGAATCTTGTCCATTCCTTCTTCATACCATCTCTAAGATACAGACTTTCCTATCCGTCCACACAGCTAAAAACTCTCGCCCAGGCTCTCATCCTCTCAGATCTCAGTCACTGCAACAGCCTCTGGCCATCTGGCCTTGACAAATGCAATCTTGCCCCACTCTTGTCCGTTCAGCATGCTGCCACAAAGATCATTTTCCTAGCCCATTTCTTGGACCACACCGCCCCTCTCTTTGCATCCCACCACTGGCTCCCCCTTCTCTGTCGCATCGAGCACAAGCTACTGGCCTACGCTTTCAAGGACCTTCCCGGCTGATCCCCACCATCCCTATCGTCTGTCGTTCGCTAGCGAGATCTCAACTCCCGCCTCCCAGCCCGTGATGCCAGCCCCACGTCGCGCATTTTCAAACAAGCCCTTTCATGCATTCTCCTGTCTTGCTTAGGGATTGCTCCTTGTGACATCCACAAAGCTACCTCATTGTCCACCTTCAAGAGCACCCTCAAAACTCTCCTTTGCCCTGAAGGCTACAAAAAACTTGACCAGGGTTAGGCTGCTGGTGCGCTGAGACCACTCCCTGTCCATAGGTGGTGGGTATAAGAGGCCAGGGGAGGCTAAGTCTCTCCACACAGCCAGCCTGTCACCTTTGGAGTGTGCTACCGCTGAACGGGTGGGTGCCCTGGCCATGGCCCCGCTCATGCTTCGGCCCGCGTCCCTGCTCCTACTCTTCCCCCCCGAGGCCCCGCCTCTTCCCATCCCCGCTCCACCCACATGGGAGCCTTGTGGGAGGGGGCAAAGAGGCGCAAGTGGCGCAGGTGGGTCTCAAGGAGGGGACTGAGTGCAGCCAGGGGCGGAGTGTGGGTGGGGCTTTGGAGGGAGGTGGCTGAGTGTGGGCGGGGCCCCAGTCTGGGCACACGCAGCCTCCCCAGATGGAGGAGTCACATGCTGCCCATGAGTGTCATGCTGACTCCTTGTGCTTCCTTGTCCATCTGTCTCTCTCCAGCTGTTGTCTTGTCTTGTACTTTGGTTGTCAGCTCTTTGGGGCACGGACGGGTTTTTTGTTCTGTGTTTGTACAGTAACTAGCACAATGAGGTTTTGGTCCATGAGTGGGGCTCCTACATTGAGGCAAAGGGCCAGTTTCTGCTCTCCGTGTCAGCTGTGTAAATCAGGAGTAACACCCCATCTTCGATGGAAAAGCTCTGGATTTACACCAGCGCATCACTGAGTAGATTCTTGTCAAGATACTTTGCCCTTTGAGACTGCTGCCCCAGAAATTAGAGCTCCAGAAAATGTTGACAGTGAACAGACATCCTTCATCAATACATGGTAACTAGGTCTAGAGAGGGGCACTGCTGCCTCATAGAAGGGTCCATGTACCTTGAACCAGGACTCAGAGCCAAACATCCCTGAGTTTTGGGGGAATTTGGATCCAGATCCAAAACTGGATCAGAACTTTGCAGTTGGCCAGTGCCTCTCTAATGGGCCAAACCAAAATCCTGGTTCTGAACACCCCTGAACTATGGAGATGGTCAGATCCTGCCAAGATCTAGCAGGCCAAGAAAAGCACTTTCTAGAGGATCTACAAACTGGTCTTTTAGGTCTGCCTATACTATGAGCTGAGCTGGCTGACTGGGATGTGAGTAAGTAATTTTGTTTTCATGATTCCTTGCTTCTGAGCTAAAGAGCCAGTTTCTACAGGGAGAGCTGTAAAAGACTCACCTTTTCTATGGCTGATGCACAGAAGAGGATCCATAGGGCACACGGCCCAGTGGGTTACCTATATTTCCAGAAAGGTGTGTTTTCGGCCAGGCCAGAGGTACCACAAGGAAATGATGTGATTTGAATACATCTGTTTCCAGATCAAATCGGAGATTAGCGACATCATAAAGTTTATATTGAACAGAAATAGCTGAACCAAACTTTTTCAGGCTCAAGGTTCAGCTTCTGTCTGCCAGGAACTAAAGCCATAGTCAGAATCAGTGTCAGGAGTCAAGCCGAGGGTCATGCCTGGACTCAGAGAGTCATGCCAAGGGTCAAGCCGGAGTCAGGAACCAGGGAACCATGGAGTGAAGTCAGAGTTAGATAGCAGTATCAAAGGTCAAACCAGAGTCGGGCAACAATGCCAGATTCAAGCTGGAGCCAGGGTCCAGGACAGCAGCAGATCAGAACTTCACTCAAACAACTTCTTGTGCCTCCTTCTGGTTTAAGTAGTGCATCCGGGCCAATCTGTGGGCTGGAAGTCGGCTCCAATCAGGAGCTTAGTGGGTGGAGCCCCTGATGGGTTAGAGTTCTGCTAGCCCCCTCCCATGCTAGTCCTGGAGAGCTTTTGGGTGGTGGTTGTGGTCTGGGCACTGCACGAGTGGGTTCAAGACCCCTGATCCCTCACACAGCTCAGCTTGAAGACTGAACAAACTGTGGGTCAGTCCTTTAATCTAAACTCCTCGGCCTGTCTCTAACCAGCTGGTTTAAATTGTGTTCAGTGCCGTTCATGCTCCAAGAGTCAGTGTCTGCCTTCATTTACCCCAGTGTAAATCCCCACTAAATTAGACAAAATCACTCTAGATTTGGATCAGTTGAACTGAGAGCAGGATCCTGGCTTCATACTTTCACTTAAAAGAAGAAAATAAGTATTTACAAGTAAATTAGGGTTGGGATTTTTAAAGGAGCGTAAGAGGTTTAGCTGCCCAACTCCCTCTGGCTTGCAATGCCCTTTGGCCTCCTAACTTCCTTCTGCTGCTGTGCAAAATTTTAAATCAAAATTGGATGTTTTTCTAAAAGATCTGCTCTAGTTCAAATAGGAATCATTTCAGGGAAGCTCTCTGGCCTATGTTATGCAAGAAGACCCGACTGGTTGCTCTTCGTCACAATCTATGAACGTATGTGGATCTGTGAAAATTGTGTATTGCCAGCCTCAAGCGTTCAAAAAGCCAGAGCTGGAGTCCCTAAAAATCACAAGATCAGCTTAAAAGATTACAAGACGTTAAAAAACAGCAACTTTTGCATTCGTTCTGTTTGCCTTTCGGTGTCGTTGCCTTTAGGCGTCATGTTTTCAAGCTTTTTCTGGGCAACCCTGCTGCAGTAGAAATTTACTTTTCTGTTAACGGAAGCTGAAATTTCCACCTAATCACAGGACTTCAGGAACTGGATCTTTCAGAAGACCACCAAATATTGCAAGACAAGCAACGAAGTCCTGAGCATTGGCAATGTTGAAATTAAATGCTCAGATTCCTGCCGATGAGGCCTATGTGTTAGCAAAGTTTGGGGCCCATGTGATGCAGTGAAATTTACCACGACCCTGGGGCCAAATGGGGATGGGGAATCAACTCAGAAGATGGGGCTTGGAAGAACCAAGGGCATTTCTTGACTTTAGCAAAGCTTTTGACACTGTCTCCCACAGTATTCTTGTCAGCAAGTTAAGGAAGTATGGGCTAGATGAATGCACGATAAGGTGGGTAGAAAGCTGGCTAGATTGTCGGGCTCAACGGGTAGTGATAAATGGCTCCATGTCTAGTTGGCAGCCGGTGTCAAGTGGAGTGCCCCAGGGGTCGGTCCTGGGGCCGGTTTTGTTCAATATCTTCATAAATGATCTGGAGGATGGTGTGGATTGCACTCTCAGCAAATTTGCAGATGATACTAAACTGGGAGGAGTGGTAGATACGCTGGAGGGGAGGGATAGGATACAGAAGGACCTAGACAAATTGGAGGATTGGGCCAAAAGAAATCTGATGAGGTTCAATAAGGATAAGTGCAGGGTCCTGCACTTAGGATGGAAGAATCCAATGCACCGCTACAGACTAGGGACCGAATGGCTAGGCAGCAGTTCTGCGGAAAAGGACCTAGGGGTGACAGTGGACGAGAAGCTGGATATGAGTCAACAGTGTGCCCTTGTTGCCAAGAAGACCAATGGCATTTTGGGATGTATAAGTAGGGGCATAGCGAGCAGATCGAGGGACGTGATCGTTCCCCTCTATTCGACACTGGTGAGGCCTCATCTGGAGTACTGTGTCCAGTTTTGGGCCCCACACTACAAGAAGGATGTGGATAAATTGGAGAGAGTCCAGCGAAGGGCAACAAAAATGATTAGGGGTCTAGAGCACATGACTTATGAGGAGAGGCTGAGGGAGCTGGGATTGTTTAGTCTGCAGAAGAGAAGAATGAGGGGGGATTTGATAGCTGCTTTCAACTACCTGAAAGGGGGTTCCAAAGAGGATGGCTCTAGACTGTTCTCAATGGTAGCAGATGACAGAACGAGGAGTAATGGTCTCAAGTTGCAATGGGGGAGGTTTAGATTGGATATTAGGAAAAACTTTTTCACTAAGAGGGTGGTGAAACACTGGAATGCGTTACCTAGGGAGGTGGTAGAATCTCCTTCCTTAGAGGTTTTTAAGGTCAGGCTTGACAAAGCCCTGGCTGGGATGATTTAACTGGGAATTGGTCCTGCTTCGAGCAGGGGGTTGGACTAGATGACCTTCTGGGGTCCCTTCCAACCCTGATATTCTATGATTCTATGATTGCTGGAGAAAGAGAGAATTTCCCCTTCTTCCCATCTACAAAACACCAGCATTTTTTTTACTGGAGTTTTTTATGACGAACTTTACTTTACATTTGACATTTAAAAGCCGATTGGATCTTTCCTCCAGGACAGCAGGAAATGGAGATATTTACTGGGGCATTATCGGTGCTCGCGGAGTGAGCGAGATTTACTCTGACAGAGAGGCTGGATTATAGACACCTAATGTCCGGCCAAGGCTCCAGTGACTCAGTGGGAACATATGCAGGGGTAGCATTGGGAAATAATTTATTGGGGGACTTTAACTTTTCCAGTGAGAGGTATCTGGGAGCTGTAGAGGGGCCTAATAAGAAGAATAATGTCCATTCTTCTATAGCACAGTGGTTCTCAAATGGTAAACCTTAGGCTATTTATGACCTCAGGGCTCTTCCAGGAGGGAATCCATGGTGGTGCTTCTATCCTGGGGCTTCTTGCTAGTTGCAGTCCAGGGCTTTCTTAGAGATTCCAGTCCAGAGGATTTTCCTGCCACCTGAATTAGAAATATCCAGCCCCTCTCTGTTCGGTAACCGAGCCCCTCGTTGCTCCTTCCCATCATTATTATATAAGTAGAGCTGCTTATTATTAAGATTGCTTGTCAAAGGAGTGGAGAGATTCAGACCATGAGCCCAGGGAGCGGAGATATTGGATGAGGAGCTGGGTCGGGGGGACGGGACAGGACTGGGATCGGGGAAGATTGGAATTGAGACAAAGAGCGTGTGTGTGGGGAGATTAGGACTGATCGCGTGTTCTTTGTTTTCTTGGTACTCAATCTGAGACCCTGCAGTGTGATTTGCCGAAGTGTTGGCACTCACTGCTGCCTCTGTGGCCCACGGGTGCTGTGCTGAACTCTGTAAATTGCTGTGTGATGCTACCTTGGACAACCAGGTCCTAGGTAGCTCAGATCAAACCAGTGGAATCTTTTGACCTGAGGCTCAAGTGACCTGGCTCCCCAGCTGTGAAATGGGCATCATCACATCCCCTGAGCTCACAGGAGTGTGGGGAAGAGAAAGTCGTTAATCGTTGTGAGCCACTTGGGTACTGCAGCGATGAGTGTCGCAGAAAAGCCCCTGAGGAGAATAATAGTTCTGTCTTCAGAGCAGGGTTTGAATAGAGGCCTCAGGCCATGCATTGACCATGGGAGCACTGTCCATTGTGTGCACTGAATGAGGCAAGGTCCAGTGCAAAAAAATCATACGTAATCATGTGATTCAAGACAGTTTCATGATGCATATGCATGGGGGGGGGGCACCCCGAAATTAAGGTTGCATGGGCCCATGGGCGGTGCTTCCAATAGGCTGGGGAAGGCTGTGCCTCCCCAAACCACCCCATGTAGCCCTGCCCACACTGCTCCCCAAAGCCCCCTCCTGCTTGTCCTTTCCCCCTTGGCCCCAGCCCAGGCAGGCTGGTCCTCTTCAGGGGGCTAGGGTGGCCGGGACTTGGTGGGGGCTGGAGGCACTGGGGCTGCCCGGCCTGTGCTTGGGAAGGGCTGGGGGCACTGGGGCTGAGGGGGCCACGCGCTGCTCGCCCTGCGCTGGGGCTGGGGTGGGGTGGTGGTGGTGGTGGCTGGCAGCCGTGCGAAGGGGGTGGTCTCTGGCGGAGGAAGTGGGGGTGGGTCCCCGGGGGGGGAAGCGGCGGCTGGGGGCTAGCCTCCCTCAGCTGGTGGTTCACCCGCCGCCCATGCAAGGGCCCCTTTTAATCATCACATTTCCTAACTTTTGAGGGCGTGACGTTGCCATCTTAATAATGTGGGTTTTTTAAAATATTTTTTTTCTGTGCCTAGAGCCTCGTGTTTCCAGTGCCCATCAAAATGCTGGTGCACCGAGAACATAAAAAATAATGACCCCAGGTACCCCCTATTGCTAGTTGGCCTTTTTTGAACCCCAACTCACCCAAAATGGACCGTTCACTGGATTCCTCGTGGTGGGGGGGGGGATTCTTCTTTGATCTAGAGCAGCAGCTCTCAACCTTTCCAGACGGCTGTAGCCCTTTCAGGAGTCGGATTTGTCTTGAGGACCCCAAGTTTCACCTCCCTTAAAAACGTCTTGCTTACAAAATCAGACTTAAAAATACAAAAGTGTCTCAGCCACACTATTTCTGAGAAACTGCTTCCTTTCTCCTTTGTACCATCTAATTATCAAATAAATCCATTGGAATATAAATATGGTACTTACATGTCAGTGCACAGTTTGTAGAGCAGGGTAAACAAGTCATTGTCTGAATGAAATTTTAGTCTGTACTGACTTCACTCGTGTATTTTTCTGTAGCCTGTTGTAAAACTGGGCAACTATCCAGAGGAGTTGCTGTACCCCCTGGAAGACCTCTGCGTACCCCCAGGGGTACATGTACCCCTGGTTGAGAACCACTGCTCTAGAGCACCTGACTCTGCTATTCTAACCAAATAAAAAGGAGAGGTGTGAGCCCCAATGTTTATAACATGGCTATTATGGGAGCACCTAAAGGCCCCAGGTGAGATCAGTGCCCCATTGTGCTGGGTGCTGCAGACACAGTTACCAGTCCCTGTCCAGTAGGGTTGCCAACTGGCTAATTGCACAAACCCAACCACCCTTGCCCTGTCCCTGCCCCGCCCCTGCCCTGAGGCCACACTCCTGCCCCGCCTCTTCTCCGAGGTCCTGTCCCCTACTCACTCCATCCCTCTGTTGCTTGATCTCTCCCACTCTCACTTACTTTTACTGGGCTGGGGCAGGAGGTTGGGGTGCAGGAGGGGGTTCGGGGTATGGGTTCTGGCAGGGAGTTTGGGTGTGGGAGGGGGCTCAGGGCTGGGGCAGGGGGCTGGGGTGGAGAGGGAGTACAGGGTCTGGGCGGTGCTTACCTCAGGCGGCTCCTGGAAGTGACCAGCACGTCCCTCTGGCTCACATGCTGCCCTCACCCGCAGGTGCTGCCCCCGCATCTCCCCTTGGCTGCTCTTCCCAGCCAATGGGAGTTGCGGAGTCAGCGCTCGGGGCGGGGACAGCATGCAGAGATCCCCCTGGCGGCCCCCGAGCCTAGGAGCCAGAGGGATGTGCCGGTCGCTTCCGGGAGCCGTGCGGAGCCAGGGCAGGTAGGGAGCCTGCCTTTGCCCCACTGCACTTCTGACCGGACTTTTAGTGGCCTATTAAAATCTCCCAGATTGGTTTCAGTAGCCACTGGGAGATTGATTCCAATTCTGTGAGACTCCTGGCCAATGCGGGGGAGTTGGCAACCCTACTACCCAGAGAAACAAAGTAATTTGCCCTAGGTCAAACCGCAGTGGTAGAGTGGGGATTAGAAATCAGGTCTCCTGATTCCCAAACTTAATAATATTCTCCCTAGACCACCCTGCTGTTTGAGTGCCGGTTTGTCCCAAAGTTTGGTAGTGTAGCATATGGCACCATGTACAATACCAGGGTGCTCTCAGACTTCATTTCTTAGTGTTGGGCATTACTACCTGCCTCATTTAGATTAAATCTCAGGAAAAACTTCCTAACTGTCCGAACAGTAGGACAATGGACTAAACTATCTAGAGAGGTCATAGAAGCTCCTTCACTGGAGGTTTTCAAAAAGAGACTAGGAACAACCATCTGTCTTGGATGGCTTAGTCACAACAACCCCTGCATCCTGGCCAGGGGTTAGACTAGATGACTCTTGCGGTCCCTTCTAACCCTCTGGTTCTATGGTTCTATGATTACCTAAGGGGCCACACTCATGGATCAGGGCCCCACTGAGACGGGTGCTGTACAAAGGCAGAACAAATCATAAGAACATAAGAACAGCCACACTGGGTCAGACCAAAGGTCCATCTAGCCCAGTATCCTGTCTGCTGACAGTGGCCGATGCCAGGTGCCCCAGAGGGAATGAACAGAACAAGTAATCATCAAGTGATCCACCCCCTGTCACCCATTCCCAGCTTCTGGCAAACAGAGGCTAGGGACACCATCCCTGCCCATCCTGGCTAATAGCCATTGATGGACCTATCCTCCATGAATTTATCTAGTTCTTTTTTTAACCCTGTTATAGTCTTGGCTTTCACAACATCCTCTGGCAAGGAGTTCCTCAGGTTGTGTGAAGAAATACTTCCTTTTGTTTGTTTTAAACCTGCTGCCTATTAATTTCATTTGGTGACCCCTAGTTCTTGTTTTATGAGATGGAGTGAATAACACTTCCTTATTTACTTCCTCTACACCAGTTATGATTTTATAGATCCTGTCCCACTGCTCAATCCAGTCCTCTCTGCCCCAAACAGGGTAAAGTCACAGGAGTCCTAGCAAATCCCGGATGACCTGGAATCCTCTTGCTACAGGCCTGGCTGGTGAGTCTTGCCAAGATACTCAGGGTCAAACTGATCTTCAGAATTGGGGTTGGAAAGCAATATTCCCCAAGGTCAGATAGGCAAATGCTTTGGGGGGTCTTCACCCTCCCCTGCAGCGTGAGGCCCGGGTCACATGCTGGGATCATTTGGGCATGTCTCCCCTTATCAATTCCCTGCCATTGCAGGGGCCTTGCGGTCCCCTCAGTCCATCCTGTTCTCTGCCTGAGGACTGAAATGCTTTAGTCTAACTAAAGTCACTGAGCTCGATCTAGGGGTGTCTGGGTGGAGGAGGTCAGACTAGGACCTAATGGGCCCTTCTCACCTTAAACTTCATGAAACAATGACACCTCCAGGCCAATAGACCAGCATCTGGCTGGTCTTGTGTCTTTGCTCTCGGCAATATATGAGGAAAACACAAGGACAGTGCTGGGCCTCAAATCACTGTGTTTACTAAACAGATATGAGCAAATGAGGCCTAGCTACGTATCTATGGAGCTGCTCTGTAAGTCTCTAGTGGCTTCTGTAATAGAAGACGTTGAGGCCTGCTAGGGGCCCCCCTCCCCCAACTATTTAAAGGAGATGCTACCCAATTCCTATCCCAGTGGTGGGTGGGGGGTTGGGTCTCTGCACTGCCATCCCCCCAAAGTGAAGGGAGAGAGACACGTTGCTCACTTGTCCAAGCAGGGAAAATGCTCCCTACAGCAACAAGTGAAAGGTGAGACCTGGGCTCTGTGCCAGGCTCCTAATGCCGCTGAGCTTGGCAGCTGCCTCTCCCGCCCCGTGGCTCTTCCTTCCCAGAGCCTGGTCTGTAATTACGCGCCAGCCTCCGCTGAAAGATGCTGGGAGGGGTGAAAGCAACCCGAAAAAATGAAAGGAGCCGAAGAAAGAGCCGAACATTGGGGTGGTTGTTGGAACCTGCTGAAACCAGGATGGTAGCCTTGTGAAGGAGCCAGGGGGCTGATTAATAGGGTTGCTAACTTTCTAATTGCTCAAAACCAAACACTCTTGCCCTGCCCCTCACCGGATGCTCTGCCCCTTCCCCGAGGCCCCGCCCCCGCTCAGCCCATCACCCCTCCCTCTGCTGCTTCCCCCATCTGCAGTAGCTACCCCCACAACTCCCATTGGCTGTCTAAGGGTCGCAGGGACACGTCGCCACTTCTGGAGAGCTGCGCAGGGCCAGGCAGGGAGCCTGTCAGCCCCACGCCAACCAGACTTTTAACACTCCGGTCAGCGGTGCTGACAGGAGTCGCCAGAGTCCCTTTTCGACCAGGTGTTCCAGTCAAAAACCGGACACCTGACAACCCTACTGATTAAAGCTGGAGCACTGGGATCTGGCCCTGGCAATCTCGGCAATGAGTCTCCAAGCAACTAAGGGCCCAATGTGACCTGCTGGTGCACCTCAGGGAGATTATACCTTTGGGGAGGGCAGGAGGCCCTTGCCCCACTGTCCCCCACACCCTGGCATTCTGGTTTTATTGCAGTCCACCCGCCATACACCCTCCCTGCACAAGCTTCTGAGGCACTGAGGCATGCGGATCTCCTGGTGCCTGGACCTCACACTTTTAGGACCGCAAGCAGGGATCCCCCCAGTGGAGCGATGACTAAAGATGCCTTGTGCTGCTCATCACCTGCGCTGCCTAGGGTGACCAGCTGTCCAGTTTTTGACCAGAACAGCCGGTCGAAAAGGAATCCTGGCAGCTCCGGTGAGCACCACTGACTGGCCCGTTGACTGTCTGGTTGGTGGTGTGGCACAGCGGGGCTGGCAGGCTTCCTGCTAGCCTCTGCACCGCCCAGCTCCCCTCTCTGGTTCCTATGCGTAGGGGCAGCCAGGAGGCTCCGCATGCTGCCCCTGCCCTAAGCACCACCCCCGCTCTCATTGGCTGGGAACTGCAGCGAATGGGAGCTGTGGGGGCGGCACCTGCAGGCAGGGCAGCACGCAGAGCCACCTGTCTCCGGTCTGTCTCCGGCCGCTGGGAGCCTTGAATGTGCCACCGCTCAGAGGCAGTTGCGCGTGCTAATGGCTGGGAGGGAGGACTGGGAGTCAGGACTCCTGGGGTCTATTCCCAGCGTGGGGAGGGGAGTCGAATGGTTAGAGCCGAGAGGGCTGGGAACCAGGCCTGGCTCCAAGAAGGGAGTGTCGTCTAGCCATTAGAGAAGGGGACTGGGAGTCAAGACTGCGGGGTGAAATTCCCAACTCTGAGAGAGGAGTGGGGTCTAGTGGTCAGAGCAGGGGGGTGGGCCTGGAAGTCAAGAGGCCTGAATTATATTTCCGGCTCTCCCAGTGACTCACCGCGTGAGCTTGGGTAAGTCACCTAACAACTCCGTGAGGCAGTTCCCAGCCCTGAAACTGAGGATAATCCTCATCAGCTGCAACTCATTACGGCGATACAAGAGGCAAAATGGTCACTTTCGAGGCGCAAAGGAAGCCTTGGAGGCAAGGTGCAGGTGTTATTAATTCTCAGCATTGCTGATCGCATGCACTGGGCTGGGGCAGCTCCTCCAGGCTCATCCCAGCTCCCCAAAAGTCCTGACCCAGCAGTCAGCGGGTGTTGTGTAAAGCCAGGGATGGGTCCTTGGATGGCTTCTTGCTCTGATCCTTTCAAACAGCCAGGACCAGCTGGGGGAGGGGGCGGTTGTCTGAAGTGGGACTGGGGCTGTGTCTACACTGAAACCAATACAGCTGCGGCACTTCAGGGTAGACACTCGCTCCGCCGACGGGAGAGATTCTATGTCATTCAGGGGGGTGTGGCTATTTCACACCCCTGAGGGACGTAGCTGGGTCGACCCGACTTTTTATTGCAGACCTGGCCACGTGATTCTCTCTCACAGGTGCTTGGGCCAGTGGGTCATGCTCACAGGCGCAGGGCCGAACTGATCACCCTCTGTGGGGGCGAAGGAATTTTCTCCCAGGACAGATTGGCAGAAACCCAGGGTGTGTGTGTGTGTGTGGGGGGGGGTGTTTCCTTCCTCTGCAGCATGGGGTGTGAGCCACTTGCTAGGACCCTCTGGGCATGTCTCTATCGTTTCCCTTGGGCAGTGGGGCAACCAGGTCCCTCCCGTGCTCTGTCTGTGGCACAAGATAGTTTCGTCTCCTGAATACTTTGGTCTAGTTCTCATTGCTGGGCTCGCTGCGGAGGTGGCTGAATGGCACTGAGTGTCCTGTGTTATACAGGAGGTCAGGTGAGATGATCCGGTGGCCCCATTTGGCCTTAAACTCTATGACATGGCCAGGATCGTGGCATGTGAGGTCAGTGTGGGTTGGTACAATGTTGGCCTACATCCCTGCTTCCAGGTTCATGTAAGGCCTGGAACACGCCCCAGTTATCCCCGGAAAACACCAGCTCGAGCATGTAGAGGTGCCTGTCATATTTCAATTGTGCCTTTTTATGATACACTCTCTAGAAAGCGGGCCTGGCACCGGGAGGCTAACGTGGTGTATTATCATCTAATAAAGTGATAGAACATGACAGCTTTCAAGGAGGATCCACACCAGCTCCACTCAAGGGATCTGGCAGCTGGCACTTGCCCATGGGGGAAGTTGAAGGGAAAGAAAAAGCAACGAGGCGGGAAGAGGGAGTGTGCAGACTTCTTCGCTTTTATTTGACCAAGTCATACGTGGCATTTATAGCCTGCTGATGGCATAAAGGGGGTGGGTATTGCCAGCTAATTCAGATGGTAACTAGACTATATAAACACACACTTGGACGTAGTACGCACACACACACAGAGGCTATGCCTGCACGTTGAGTGAGGGGGATGATTTCCCTACACATACTCTCATCCAGCTAGCGCGAGTTTAAATAGCAAGGTAGTTGGGGTAATGGCTTCCGGCAGATTTGTACTCCGCTGCCGTACCCCTGGCACCACAGTGGCCCTGCTGTTTTTACGCCTGCTAGCTTGATGAGAGCTCACGTGAGTGTGTGTGCATGAGCCGGGGGCTTACGCTCCTGCTCAGAATGTAGACGTAGCCATATTTGCTTACGGACCCCCCTCCCCGATGATCCTAGCAAGTGGCTCACACCCCATGCTGCAGAGGAAGACAAACCTGACCCCACCCCCTGGTCTCTGCCAATCTGTCCTGGGAGAAAATTCCTTCGCCCCCACAGAGGGTGATCAGTTCGGACCTGCGCCCATGAGCATGACCCGCGGGCCCAAGCACCTGTGAGAGAGAATCACGTGGCCAGGTCTGCACTAAAAAGTCGGGTCGACCCAGCTACGTCCCTCAGGGGTGTGAAATAGCCACACCCCCCGAATGACGTAGAATCTCTCCCATCGGCGGAGCGAGTGTCTACCCTGAAGTGCCGCAGCTGTAGTGGTTTCAGTGTAGACACAGCCCCAGTCCCACTTCAGACAACCGCCCCCTCCCCCAGCTGGTCCTGGCTGTTTGAAAGGACCAGAGCAAGAAGCCATCCAAGGACCCATCCCTGGCTTTACACAACACCCGCTGACTGCTGGGTCAGGACTTTTGGGGAGCTGGGATGAGCCTGGAGGAGCTGCCCCAGCCCAGTGCATGCGATCAGCAATGCTGAGAATTAATAACACCTGCACCTTGCCTCCAAGGCTTCCTTTGCGCCTCGAAAGTGACCATTTTGCCTCTTGTATCGCCGTAATGAGTTGCAGCTGATGAGGATTATCCTCAGTTTCAGGGCTGGGAACTGCCTCACAGAGAGGTTAGGTGACTTACCCAAGCTCATGCGGTGAGTCACTGGGAGAGCCGGAAATATAATTCAGGCCTCTTGACTTCCAGGCCCACCCCCCTGCTCTGACCTCTCAGAGTTGGGAATTTCACCCCGCAGTCTTGACTCCCAGTCCCCTTCTCTAATGGCTAGACGACACTCCCTTCTTGGAGCCAGGCCTGGATCCCAGCCCTCTCGGCTCTAACCATTCGACTCCCCTCCCCACGCTGGGAATAGACCCCAGGAGTCCTGACTCCCAGTCCCCCCTCCCAGCCATTAGCACGCGCAACTGCCTCTGAGCGGTGGCACGTTCAAGGCTCCCAGCGGCCGGAGACAGATCTGCTATTTTTTACACACCCTGCAGATTCCTGCAGCGCAGATTCCATCCAGGGCCTAGCTTCCGTGCGTGAGACAAAAGAGATCTTTTCCTGCCTGAGCTGCCGGGAGCACACTGACCTCACTGCAGCAAAGTGTTACCATTCCTTGGCTGAATTGCCAGGAACCGTGTTGAGCCTCTCTTGGCTTGTTGCCTGCCCAACTAGTGGGAGGCACCCTGAGCTCGTTTGGCAGGGAGGTGTCTTCTTCTGGCCAAGGTAGGAGGAGACATGCTGAGCTCAAACAGTGCCTCCCATTGACTGAGCCACAAGGAGCCAGGCTGAGCTTCTCTTGGCTGGACTTGACCTTCCACTGGCCAAGGTGCTGACCTGGTCCTGCCTGTCGGGTCGCCTTCCCTTTGGCTTGAGCCAGTAGAAACCCCAGCTGGCTAGGCTGGGAGAGGTCATGCTGATCTGGCCTCAGCTGGAAGGTGACTTTCCCCGCCTCCCCTGCGCTGGGCCCAGCCAGCTCCATCTGGCTGGGTAGACAGGAGACGTGGCTGCTGACGTGTACACTGCATTGCTGCCTGACCTTGGGCAAGTCATTTCCCTGGTCCACCTCACACCTCTGGGTGGGCTTCAAACCTGGGACCGCTGCTTCTAAAAGCATCCGTCTCTGTTGCTTGAGCTGTAAGACCCCACTCATCGAACTGTGTCTGTGGCAGGCTCCTCAACCTCATAAAACACCACTAGAGGGCGACAAAGTGCCACACTGAGTGGGTGTGGTTTGCATTTAGCGTGTAAGTGGCAGGGACTGTCCCTTGCTGTCTAAAGAGCGCCTAGCCCTGATCTTGGCTGGGGCCGCTAGGTGCTTATGTAACATACATCAGAATAATACCTGAGCTGGCTGCCATGCTCGGAGACCCCAAGTCCACCCGAGCAGGCAGCCAGAGAGCATCAAATCTGCTGCATGCTGCTGCCCTGCTCGGATTTATAGTTTGCATCTGGGACGGCTCTGATTGCAGGGCCTGGATCTCACAGATACAATGCCCTTAATTCCCCCACATTTCTGCCAGGAGACCCTCCCCTGGGCTCAGCCCCTAGGAGCTTTGCTGTTTGCCTCTTTGCTCCCCTTCGAGGACCTCTTCTCAGAACACTAAGAAGCCTCTGAGGAGATGCAAGGGGCCTCTCTTATTCCTGTGCAAGGGGCCTGATTCTGCTCTTGGCTATGCTGATCTAAATCAGGAGTAAATGTGCTGGAGCTGGCGTTCACCCCAGTGCAGAACTGGCGTCCCTGAGATCAGCGGCTGCTCCAAAAGCAGTCTTATTTTTAGCTTATTTCTTTAAGAACAATCCAACCAACCAATGAAACATACAAATATTCATATTTTTGAATGCTTCTCCAGCTGGTTTGCCCGGGCTCCAGCTGAGCCGGTTAAATCATCAGCTTCTTGCTGACGCCTCAGTTCCCCTCTTCTGCAGAGATGAAGCTGTTATTCTCACCGAGTGTTAAGTACTAGATAAACTAAAGCTTCAAATGGGGCCCTTGGGTGGGACAGAAAATGTGGTGGGTTTAGGGATACCGACATCTTCACTATTGTTATTATTTACAGAGAGCCATGGGTGCTGTAGGAAACACTTAGGACAGGATCCTGCTGTGCCTTACATCAGAGAGTAACGGCGCTCAAGTCAAATGAGCATTAGCTTACCTGATCCATTGGCAGTAGAAGACCCGTGGTTGCGGCTGGCTGAAAATGTTCCGTCAAAACTGTTATTTGGGTCTTGGCCAAACACTTTTGTTCACTGAAAGTGCCTGTTTTTGGCAGGACGTGTCGCTATGTTCTTGAAATGCCAAATGCCTGAAAGTTTTTGTTTTTTGGCCGAAAACCGGAAATATTTATATTCAAAATAGTGCCTCACGGGAATTGTAGTTTGGATGCCTTATGCACCAGTTCTCCTCTTTAGGCTGGGCTCTCTGCCTTGACTATATCTCCAGTGATGCACCACAGCTAGGGACTCCTATGATGCACCTGTCTCCCCTTGAGGGGAGATAGTGGTGCATCATGGGAGATGTAGTCCAGCACCAGAAAAATCCCAGGATTCATGGATTTTGCAGCCCCATCTTCTAAGCTCTCAGCAATGGGACAGCTCCCCATATGCCCACTGATTTAGGAATTTCCTTGAGCATGGTCCCCTGCTTGCACACCCCCCCTCTGTACTGCTCTTCAGACAAAGAATTTACCTGTTCCCAGGGTCTTCTCTGGATTCCTCTTCTTTTCCTACAACGTTGCCTGTTACATTTCTAGGGGACTGGAGCACATGACTTATGAGGAGAGGCTGAGGGAACTGGGATTATTTAGTCTGCAGAAGAGAAGAGTGAGGGGGGATTTGATAGCTGCTTTCAACTACCTGAAGGGGGTTCCAAAGAGGATGAATCTAGACTGTTCTCAGTGGTAGCAGATGACAGAACAAGGAGTAATGGTCTCAAGTTGCAGTGGGGGAGGTTTAGATTGGATATTAGGAAAAACTTTTTCACTAGGAGGGTGGTGAAGCACTGGAATGCGTTACCTAGGGAGGTGGTGGAATCTCCTTCCTTAGAGGTTTTTAAGGTCAGGCTTGACAAAGCCCTGGCTGGGATGACTTAGTTGGGGATTGGTCCTGCTTTGAGCAGGGGGTTGGATAGATGACCTCCTGAGGTCCCTTCCAACCCTGATATTCTATGATTCAAAGGTTCAATTTCTCTTTCCACTCTGTCCCTGACTTTCCCTGGGTGTCTCTATGGCCATGAGACTGTGCACCCAGTCCCTCCGCCCTAGCACTTTGTCAGTGACCGGGACATGGGCGGTCGTGCCTAGAGCTGGCGTTCAGTTTAGTGGTTGGAGCAGGTATCAGTAGCCAGGGATCGGAGCCCAGAACCAGCGGAAGAGTCAGAGGCCAGGTGCCAGAGCCAAGGGTCAGAGCTGACATCTGATGTCAGCAATGGGATCGAAGGGTCAGGACTGAGTTTCCTGGAGAGAGGCAAGACTGGGGCCAGGGCAGGAGCCAATCAGCCAGGGTAGCCAATTCAGCAGCCTCCCACAAGCCAGCTGCAACTGGCTGTGCCCCAGGCCCTGATTCCTGACACCCTCCAACCCCTAGCCAGGTGCTATGCTGATCTCCTCGATGAGATCCCAATGGGAGGTTATCACATGCAGATCTGAGATGCTCCCCTGGACGTCTCTTTCCTTTCTCCCAGTATTTGCCTTCCTCACTTTTTGATGGAAAGTCTTTTACTAACGGATTGAGCCAGGCAGTTGCATATGCAGACCCTGCTGGCTTGAGCAGGACAGCAGAAAATGTCACTGCGTTTCCCATCTCTCCCCTGTCACCTCCAGGTTTCCGCTCAGCTTTGTGTCTCCTGTTTTCTTCTTCTGGGCTCTGGTCCCTGATTCTCTCTATTCCATGGCTCTGCCTAATTCTGCAGAGCAGCTCACTGTGGGGAGAATTTGCTAGTGGGGAGGTTCTGGTTAGCGACTTGTCCGCGATGTTCTTACCCTAGTGTATTGCCCTTTGAGAGCTGAGATTTTAGAGGGCTTTGAATAGAGTTCTGAGTTCAGTCCTGAGAGAGCTGCCGAATCTGGCTTATCCCTGGGTTTGCCCTACCCTGTCCCAGCACCAGCCCCCTCACCAGGTCCCTGGCACTCAGCAATGGGCCACATCTCTGTAGCCTCGCCAATCTAGGCATGGTCTCGTCAAGTTCTCCTATTCTTGTGCATACGACCAACTTTTCTCAGAATCCTATGTCAGTTACACACCCTAAGAGACTCTTCTGTACTCTTCTCCTTTTCTTCCTGTGTTGCTCTTGAATTTTTTTCTATTTTTTATGTCTGTTTTCTCTCTCTCTCTCCTTCACTCTCCCCTGTGTGCCCCCGTGGCTCTGAAACTGCACCCAGCTCCTCTGTTCCTAATAAAAGGAGGACTTGTGGCACCTTAGAAACTAACAAATTTATTTGAGCATAAGCTTTCGTGCGCTACAGCTGCAGCATAAGCTTTCTTGCACTTCATCAGATGCATTCGATGCTCAAATAAATTCATTAGTCTCTAAGGTGTCACAAGTCCTCCTTTTCTTTTTGCGGATACAGACTAACACAGCTGCTACTCTGAAATCTGTTCCTAATGTGAACACTTGAGCTGTCCTTTCTGGACAGGTGCTAGGCTATATCTACTCAGGCCCAGTGCTGATCACACAGTTCCAGGCTTTGTGCTGAGTGGATGACATCCCAGTGTAGAGCTGAGATGCTCTGGGCAGATGGACTCTTTGGAGACTAAGTGGCCAAACTTTTAACAAGCCTCTCCTGAGCATGTGTGAACTGAGATTTTTCAAACCCATATAACTATAAAAAATGTAGGCGATTTTTCACAGGGACAGCAAAAGGCACATCCCTGGCTGCAGGGCAACATCCCCCACCCTCTGCCAACTTTTGAGGCCCTGCTCCAAAGCACGGGCATCCTGAACAACATGGGTCATATACATTTTTTTAACATGGCCAGAACAACGTATTTCTCCTCAACCTCCTTCTTGGAAACAGCTAAACCATTTTTGCTGAAACTTTCCAAACCTGATCAGCTCAAGGCAGACAGCTGGCATGGAAAATGTTAGCCTGAATGCTTAAAGTATCGTGAAATTATAACAGGCAACTGGAAACAGGGTCTAATAATGGGATGTGTCAGGCAACCTTAACTATAGGCATTGTTACCTCCTAGAATATATATGCCATCTATCTATCCATCTATCTATCGAGCTGTCTGTCTGTTCATACTAGGCTATATAAAATCATGCCAGATCATAAATATGGGCCCTAAACTCCTTGACTTTCTTTCTTTCCCCTCTATCCAGGGTGGCAGAGGAGGGAAGACGCTGGGGAAAGACAGACAGACCTTGCACTGAACTTACACTGACATCCAAGGATAAACAGCCCATACAGCCCAAGCTCCACTCACCTATCCCCCATCCTGACCCCACTATGCATGTGCAGAGACACCTCTCCCCTTTGAACTGTGGGGCTGGCTCCACGGCTAGCCAGCTTGGCTGTTGCAGAACTCGATGTGCCAGCTCTTTAATTGCGGGCTGTGCAGTGACTGGTGTGGGAAGAGAGGCATAAATTTCCCCAACACCTTCTATGCCGTGAATTATTCATTGAACCTGTTTTCTAGCAGATTGTTGCTTTAATGCATCACATCCTTGAAATTCTCTCTCTCTCTCTTTTTAATTAAAAGCTTTTAGGGATGTTAATTAACGAAGCTTCGCGGTTAGAGGGGCACGGCCTGGAAGAGCAGAGCAGACCCCCCTGCCCTGGGAACTCTGCCAGTAGGGTCTGCATCTAGTCACCCACCCTCTCCCGGGGGGCGAGGAGGTAGGTCAATAGCATTCCCCATCTTTTGCATAGACGGCAGAGTGGAGGAGGGGAGTTTCTGTGCTGTGCCTTCTCACAGGTGCTGCACAGAAGGTAGAAGCCAGGAAGAGGGCAGCAGAGGGTGGCTGTAACATACCTTTGTGCTTCCTGGATCCTGCCCCCAGCTGGAGCTGGAGCAGTCACTGTGATTTCACAGCCCCAAATGGCCAGGGCATGGCTGAACAATATGACCCAAGTTGTCCCACCCCTGGCATGCCCCTGGGACTAAGGGAAGGGAAGCGGAGGGCTGTGTACACCATATTCTCCCCAGGTCTGTTGCGGCAGCTACACGGTGTCCAGGGACCAAAGTGGCCACCAGAATCTGGCCTCCAGAAGCAGTGACTTGACCCAAGGGTTGCCTAGTGAGTGAGAGCTGGCACAGCACCCAGGAGTCCTGACAGCCCGGCCTTGCTCTAACCATTGGACCGTGCTCCCTCTCCTCCCATTTGCACAACCTTGTAATGTCAGAGGTCCCCACGGCATCCTCCCTCCCCTGCGCCCAATGCACCGGTTGGAAGGATCCACTGCCCAGACACAGAGCAAGGCTCAGGCCCTCTGGAATTGCAGGGAAACAGGTGTTGCACGGCTTTGATCCTCCAGGACTTGGAAGAGGTTCAAGAGGCATGGCTTGCGGGGCCGAGGCGACGCTCCCTCCCTCCAGCCAGGAATGGAGAGAGACAGACAGCCCCTGTCTGGCAAGGAGCTGCCTTGCTGTGTGAACAAAGGAGGGAGGCACATTTCACAGGGGCCGGGAGCCCCGGAAGGCCCAGATGTTGTTTCAAGACGCCAGAGTGACAAGAGAAAAGGAAGAGAGCATGAAAGGCAATTTCATGCCTGGGCTGGCGCTGGCTGTTCCTTTCCTTCTGATGCGCCAGAGGCCCACTGAGCATTCACCATCCGTGGGTAAAACAGTCGGCTGGCCCTCCCGGGAGCATGGGACTTTTCGGGAGACCCCTTGTGGTGACATCAGGCAGCACAGGCAGGGACATTAGAGTGCCACAGAGAGCCACCAGATCTGTCTGTGTCCAGCAGCCTCAATAAAGAATCCCCTTTATAGTCATCCCAGCCAGTCCTTTCTTCCTCTACATCAAGGGACAGTATGAAACCCACTGGGAAGTCTCAGACGTATTTGCAGCTGCAGGCTTGCAGAATCACTTGATCAATGTATGTGTGAAACACACACACACATTTAAATGCTGAGCAGTTATTTGATTTAACCCTGCTCTTTCTTGCTTGCTTGCTTTCTAGTTTTCTAGAATTTCTAGAATTCTAGAATTCTTTTAATTTTCCGTTCCACCCTTCACCATAGTGCCTAAGCACTTACGTTCATGCCCCCTTGTAATTGCTATTTTGGGGCAGAAATACTTCAAAAGGGGATTTTTCCCAAGACATTTTTCGTGGGGGAAAATAGCGGGTTTCCCCAACTACCTTTAGCAGCTACCCCCATTGACAGTGGACCAGGGCATCAGGGGATCTTTAAAGAGTAAATGCCAGAGTCTCATTTGCACAACTCCGGCTGTGTGAAGGAGGTCTTTACACCCCCTTTAAGGGCCCTTTACATTGCCAGTGTGATGTAAAGAGGTCTTAGTATACAGGAGAATCTGACCTGACAATTTAAAGCCTGATCCAGGGAGTACGTTTTCCGGCAGCACAGCGCCCTCTAGGATTAGTGCCTGCTTTGAAGGAGGAGTGCCGCCTACTGAACTGCCAACAAATATACAGCCTCTGGATTATTACTGACCTGACCCGTTGTTGCTTAGCTTGTGATAATTACTAAGATCACAGTTAGAGGGACTATAGCGGCAGGACTTTTGGAAGCAACAGTCTAGATTTATGCATCTAGCGCTTAACCTCTGCCCAATGTACTAGACTTAATTGTGTTCCAAGAAATCCTGTTCTCTTGACTAATTCTTGTAGGCTCATGTACTCATGGTGTCTCTCCTTGGAACAGGACCTGACGGTTCCTGCTTTGTTAACGGAAAACCGTAAGTCATCCAGCAAAGGTTAAATGGTGTCATGAGCGAAGGCGACATTGACAGAGGTACTGGAGAGTCAGCCCCAGAAAGCCCGAGTTTGTTCAGAGCTAGGAACCTCTCGCGGCAATTCGTATGGCGTTCCCGCTGGTTAGGGTTATTGGGAAATGGCTGCGCTTGCTAATAAAATCCTCCAATGTTGAGGAATCCCTGGTATAGAGGGGGAAAAAAAGAGATGGAGCTGTGGGGAGAAAGGAAGGAAGGAAGGGGTCTCTGTGAAGAGATGGATGACAAAGATGAGGGCAAGTGGGGCCAGCAAGGCGGATGGTAGAATGCACTGTGCTGCCTAGCATAGACAAGGGAGAATAAGAACTCCTGGGTTCTAGTCCCAGTTCTTAGAAGGGAGTGTAGTCTAGTGGCTGGAGCAGGAGTAGCTGGGAATCAGGACTCCTAGGACTAAATAATAGTGCTACTAGGAAGTAGAGCAGGAGGTGGAGTTAGGACTTGTGGGGTCTAGCCCTGGCCGTGAGAGGGAGTGTAGCTCTGTAACTAGGGCAGGTAAGTGGGAGTTGGGGCTGGTGGGGTCTTGTCCTGGCACTGCTGTGGGGAGTGATTCTGTCTCTGTAAAATGGAGGCTACAAACCTGCCCCTGCCAGATATTGGGGTGTTGTGCTGCTTCATTAATGGAGGTTGTGACATTGCACTCCATATGCTTTAGGGAAATATGCTAATGAGTGTGAATATGATGTAACTGGAATATGCTTTATGCAAAAGGTCTCTTGTAAGGTATCTTTACAAAGCTTATAATCTACTGAGTGTGTTCATCCTATTTGTATGCATGTATCATTCTTGTATCTAAAGCTAGAAATATGAAGTATAACTCTGAGGTCCTATTGTAATTATGCAAAGTGTGGGACATTAATGGTGGTTTAGAGTCTTGATGGCTCCCAATGACTAGGACAATTGGTTGTAGATGGTTTATTTACCTGCGAGCCTTCCTGTGTACGTGGTAATGAAGCCCATGGGTAATGAAGAATGAGGTCTCACAGGACACGTGACCATGTCACATGATACTGGAATCTTTCTTAAATCTGGTACTTTTCCATTTAGAAGGAGGGGTGGGGACCCAGAGAGACAAAAGATTCCT
The DNA here is from genome assembly GCF_965152275.1 of Natator depressus. NCBI lineage: Eukaryota > Metazoa > Chordata > Testudines > Cheloniidae > Natator > Natator depressus. The sequence goes on from NC_134253.1 coordinate 12,038,432, forward strand.
GCCTTGTGCCAAAGCTATAAAAGGGGGTGGAACAGAACAAAGGAGGCTACCAATCATGAGAAAGCCCCTGCTTACCACCTGAGATACTGCTGGAACTAACAAGGACTGTACCAGGGGGAAGGGTTGGGCCCAGACTAGGAAGGAGCCTAGTCTGTGAAAGAAGCTTATTGGGACATCTCTGAGGGTGAGATATTACCTGTAATCAGTTTCTTAATGTGTTAGGCTTAGACTTGTGTGTTTTTGCTTTATTTTGCTTGGTGACTTACATTGTTCTGTCTGTTATTACTTGAAACCACTTAAATCCTACTTTTTATACTTAAAAAAATCACTTCTGTTTATTAATAAACCCAGAGTAGGTGATTAATACCTGGGGGAGCAAACAGCTGTGCATATCTCTTTATCAGTGTTATAGAGGGTGGACAATTTATGAGTTTACCCTGTGTAAACTTTATACAGAGTAAAACTGATTTATTTGGGGTTTGGATCCCACTGGGAACTGGGTGACTGGGTGCTGGAAGCAGGAAACCTGCAGAGCTGTTTTCACTTAAAGCCTGCAGCTTTGGGGGCATGGCCTGGACCCTGGGTCTGTGTTGCCGCAGGCTAGCGTGTCTGACTCAACAGGGCAGGGTTCTGGAGTCCCAAGCTGGCAGGGAAAATGGGCTCAGAGGTAATTCCAGCACATCAGGTGACAGTCCCAAGGGAGTGTCTGTGACCGAACCCATCACAGAGGTCCTGGCTCGTTTCTTTGATGATGTGGAGGATTATGATTTTGGGGAGGGGGAAGAAGCAGCCAGCTCCATGTGACGACCTGCAGACAGGACTCGTCCTGCTAGTGTCCTGGAGGGGTGGCTGTGTCCTGCCAGTGGCCATGCCTGAGATTGAAGCCAGGGGACCTTGGTGCCTTGCTGGCAGCCCGCAGAGCCCCAAAGAATCCTCTCCCCGCTACTGAGCCTGTAGCAGCTACAGTGAGCTGCTGTCATTTTGCAAGTTAGTTTCTGAAGGACTTTACAAGCAGTCCCTGAGTGCTACTAACCCTCAACAGCAGGATCAGGGCTTAACAGGTTCACACAGAGCAGCTCATGCTGGGATTAGACAGAGACAGCTGGGCCAGGCTGCAATGTGGGTGGGCGGGAACAGAGGGGGAGCTTGCGAGTTGGGGATCAAGGGAGCCTGTGTTTTGGTGCAGGAGTTTGGCTCCCTGTGGCGCAACTGTTCCCAGTCTCAGTGCCCAGGTGATACCCCAAGTCTGCTGACCAAATCTTTGAGTGGCGGCATGAGCACAGATAACTGGTGAGCCCTAGTCCCATGAACCCAGAGCCATCCTGATCAGTTTCTGGTTGCAAACTCCACGAGGTTTCTGGTTGACGCGCTCTCTCCCGCTCGCTCTCAGGAGCCCTACGCGGACGACAAGAAGGAACTTGCTGAGCCGAGCAGACGTTTTGGGCTTGGCATTCACCGCAAGGCAGAGACAGGGTGTTGGGAGCAGAGGCAGGGGAGGGCAGGGTTGTGTTTTGCTGGAGTCCTGGCCTCCTCGCAGCTGCAGAAAGGAAAATGAAACTCTGTTGCCAAAAACCAAAAAAAGATGCGGAGTGACTAGTGTCTGTTAGGGTTGGAGCAAAGCAGGAGCCATTTCTGAACTTTACAGGTGTCACTGCCCAAAGCTCTGGGGTCACATGGACCTTCCTGCAGCTAGAACTCAGAGCCTCAGATGGCTAAAGCAAAGCTCTTTGGTACTGGAGCCAAAGAGAGATGCAAACAGAAGGGTTGCCAGAGTGGACCAGATCCAAGATCCATCTAGTCCAATATCCCGTTTCTGACAGTGGCGAACACCAGATGCTTCAGAGGAAGGGATAAGAACCCTGCAGAAGGCAGGTGTGGGTCAATCCTTTTAGCAGTATAGGAGCTATGACCCACAATCGAGCAGTTCTGATTCCATCCAGCAGAGGCAGCTTTATGTTACCTCCTCCAGCCCATTCTCCAGTTGCTCCCTGCCACATTCCCAAGAAGGTCGATACGAGTTTTAGCCACAGCAGGATTGTTGGCTAGGATTGTGCCGAAGCCACATAGTACGCACTGACCTCTGGCAGGCTAGGGTTGTCCAGATCCTGGTCGTTGTGGTGTTTTGTTTTTATCATGCACCCTGCTCTGATACTCATGGTAAAAAATAATAATAATCCCAATTGGAAAACCTCCTGTTGGAGTCTGTGCATGCAGAGATATGTCAGCCTTGGAACCTGGCGGAGTCTTCCCTCTGTAGCCTGAAACCATTTTCAGGCAGTGTGAACGTCTGTAATTTAGTCAAAGATTTTCCCCTTAAAGCTGCTGACACAGGGTTACAGGCCAGCTCTCCGGTAACCTCAGATGGCTTTGGGTGTCCTTGCTGTTTTACCCCACACCCTCCTCAGCAAATCACACACAGTGGGTCAGGAATGTGGTTTGCCTTTTAAATCCTGGCTGGGTTTTAAGAAAATGATGAATTTTAATCTCCATATTCTGCTGAAGATGAAAGAAATTGCTGCTGTAATTAGGAAACCACAAGTTTAATGAGGCCCCTCCCCTAGGAATTTAACCTGGGGCCCTTGGCACTACAAGTGCAAACTTCTAGTGCTTAAGCTAACAGAAGGGCTCTGTTAAGGAAGAGGTGGTATTAGACTCAGAGGGTGCGATACCTGGTGTGGCCACAAGAGGGAGACAGACAGCTATACTTTGTGAGCAAAATCTAGCCCTTCTCAGCAAAAAAAGTAATCTGGTGCCATAAAAATGTCCCTGTTTCATTATTATGTTATTTATTAAGTGTTACAGTAGTTCCTAGGAGCCCCAGACACAGACCAGGGCCCCACTGCGCTTGGTGCTGTACATTATTTATTAAGTGTATTACAGGAGCTCCTAGGCACTCCAGTGATGTTGTGAAGGCCAAGACTGTAACAGGGTTGAAGAAAGAACTAGATAAGTTCATGGAGGATAGGCCCATCAATGGCTGTTAGTCCAGATGGGCAGGGATGATGTCCCCAGCCTCTGTTTGCCAGAAGCTGGGAATGGGCGACGGGATGGATCACTTGGTGATTAGCTGTTCTGTTCATTCCCTCTGGGGCACCTGGCACTGGCCACTGTCAGAAGACAGGATACTGGGCTAGATGGACCTTTGGTCTGACCCAGTATGGCCGTTCTTATGTTCTTATGTTGATGGGCCAGGACCCCATCGTGCTAGGTGCAGTACATTATTTATTAGGTGTATTACAGTAGCACCTAGCATGATGGAGTCCTGGTTCATGGCTGGGGCTTCTAGCTGCTACCGTAATACACCTAATAAATAAAGTACAGTGCCTAGAGCAGTGGGGTCCAGGTACATGGCGAGGGCTCCTAGGTGCTACCGTACCATGCTGAATAAATAATGTACAACACCTAGAACGTTGGAATCCTATTCCATGACTGGGCCTCCTAGGAGCAATAGTAACAAGAGTACTAATTCTTAATAATAAAATCCCATATGCTGATGGGGGAGGAATGCCCATGGTTCAGGCATGGCAGCAGACAGCAAACTGCCTTCTAAGGTCCCCCTCACAGGTCCCAGTGCAGGAGTGTACCAGGAGGAAAGGATACTGGGTCAGGGAAGCAGGACTCAGCAGAGTGGGGATTCCGGGCAGTTCTGTGGCCCTTAGGGCATCCTAAGGGGCTAGGAATGGAAGGCCAGGATCCAAGCAACCAAGAATTTTGTGCCGCACGAATGTGGACAATTCCCTTTCAGAGCTTAAGAAATCAAGTTAAAGTTTAAAAAAAGGAAGAAAGAGAACCCAGGGAACTACATATCGGTCAGCCTCACTTCAGTCCCCGGCAAAATCAAGGAATCCATTTTGAAGCACTTGGAAGAGAGGAAGGTGATCAGGAACAGTCAGCATGGATTCACCAAGAGCAAGTCATACCTGACCAACCTGTTTGCCTTCTATGATGAGATAACTGGCTCTGTGGATATGGGGAAAGCGGTGGATGTGACATATCTTGACTTTAGCAAAGCTTTTGATATGGTCTCCCACAGTATTCTTGCCAGCAAGTTAAAGAAGTATGGGCTGGATGAATGGACAATAAGATGGATAGAAAGCTGGCTAGATTGTCAGGCTCAATGGGTAGTGATCAATGGCTCCACGTCTAGTTGGCAGCCGGTATCAAGTGGAGTGCTCCAGGGGTCGGTCCTGGGGCCAGTTTTGTTCAACATCTTTATTAATGATCTGAATGATGAGATGAATGCACCCTCAGCAAGTCCGCAGATGACACTAAACTGGGGGAGAGGTAGATACACTGGAGGGTAGGGATAGGGTCCAGAGTGACCTAGACAAACTGGAGGATTGGGCCAAAAGAAATCTGATGAGGTTCAACAAGGACAAGTGCAGAGTCCTGCACTTAGGAAGGAAGAATCCCATGCACCGCTACAGACTAGGGACCGACTGGCTAAGCAGCAGTTCTGCAGAAAAGGACCTGGGGATTGGTCCTGCTTTGAGTACTAGATGACCTCCTGAGGTCCCTTCCAACCCTGACATTCTATGAAGCTGGATATGAGTTAGCAGTGTGCCCTTGTTGCAAAGAAGGCCAATGGCATATTGGGCTGTATTAGTAGGAGCATTGCCAGCAGATCGAGGGAAGTGATTATTCCCCTCTATTCAGCACTGGTGAGGCCACACCTGGAGTATTGCGTCCAGTTTTGGTCCCCCTACTGCAGCAAGGAAGTGGACAAATTGGAGAGAGTCCAAAGGAGGGCAACGAAAATGATTAGGGGGCTGGGGCACATGACTTACGAGGAGAGGCTGAGGGAACTGGGCTTATTTTGTTGGCAGAAGAGAAGAGTGAGAGGGGATTTGATAGCAGCCTTCAACTACCTGAAGAGGATGGAGCTCGGCTGTTCTCAGTTGTGGCAGATGACAGAACAAGAAGCAATGGTCTCAAGTTGCAGTGCGGGAGGTCTAGGTTGGATATTTGGAAACACTATTTCACTAGGAGGGTGGTGAAGCACTGGAATGGGTTACCTAGGGAGGTGGTGTAATCTCCATCCTTAGAGGTTTTTAAGGCCCGGCTTGACAAAGCCTTGGCTGGGATGATTTAGGTGGTGTTGGTCCTGCTTTGAGCAGGGGTTGAACTAGATGACCTCCTGAGGTCTTTTCCAACCCTAATATTCTATGATTCTAAGTTCAGATCAGGGGACCAATTGTCATCAGTGAGCCTTTGGTGCTGCCTTCCCAGAGCAGTCTTCTTCAGCCTTGATCTGCATCCCTGACCATCTCCTGCTGCTATCCCTGGGTCCCTGACCCTCACCATCCTTACTGGTATGCAGACCTTCCTGGGCAACAAAACTGGATCTCTGGTGCTGCTGTCCTACTGGACCTTTTCCTATTCATTACTTTAACTGTTGGCCTTTAAGCTTTTAAATATACAAGACGCTAACTTTTCCTACATCCCCTGTCAGCTTCTTCTTAAAGTCCTATGAGCCCCATTCCTATCCCCCAAGGTAGAGATATGTTATGGGAAGTGTCACCAGGTGGCGCTGTTGCACACTGTCTTTTTGTAAGTTCTTTTTCTTAGCATTTGTGAGAGCAAGTTTTGAATGTTGGGATGACATGCGGTGTTGTTGCTTGGTTTTGGGTTATGCCACAGTTTGTGAAGAGGCAGCTTTGGCAGCGATGAGGCAGAAGTATTTGCTCACTGATTACAGCTAATTCTCAAGTTAGAGTTGCGGATAGGAACCCAACATTGGTGCAGGGCTGAGATTCCCAGGAGAAGGAATTGCCTGCTATTGGACCATCCCATAAAAGGACTGGTGCACATGTGTAAATAGAGCAAGTTCCACTTCAAATATGGGAAGGCTCCACTGGGAAAGATTTAAAGGCTTGGAAAACTTGCCTTATAGCGATAGACTCAAGGGGCTCAATCTATTTAGCTTAACAAATTCTATTCTATCTATTCTATACAGGTTCTTATACAGAGAGAAGGTTAAGGGGTGACTTGACCACAATCTATAAGTATCAACAGAGGGAACAAATATTTAATAATGGGCTCTTCACTCGAGCAGACAAAGGTCTAATGAGATCCAATGGCTGCAAGCTGAAGCTGGAAAAATTCAGATTGGAAATAAAAACTGCAAATTTTTTAGCTGTGAGGACACAGAAGGCGGTTTCTAATTTTTCCTGAGGGTGCTCAACTCCCGCTCCACCCCAGGCCCTGCCCCCACCTGCCCCTTTCCCCCCAAGCTTCCACCCCACGTCACCTCTTCCTGCCCCTACTCCACCCCTTTCACCAAGGCCCCACCCCGCCTCTTCCCACCCCCGCTGCGCCCTGCCTCTTTCCGTCCCTTCCCCCGAGCACACCCCATCCCTGCTCCTCCCCCTCCCTCCCAATGCCTCCTGCACACTGCTGAACAGCTGAACAGCCCTGGAGCACCCACGGAGTCCGAGCCTATGCATGAGGGCAATTAACCATTGGAACAACTTACTCAGGTGTGCGTGGATTCTCCATCACAGGCAATTCTAAATCAAGATTGGCTGCTTTTCAAAAAAAAAAAAAAGCTCTTATTCTAACAGGGAAATCCTGTGGTCTGTGTCATGCAGGATCAGACTAGGTGGTCTTGATGGTCCCTTCTGGCCTTGGAATCTTGGAATGTATGAAAGGTTCCAGAACTCTGCTAATGTCAGAAGAAGGGGCCTCAGCGTGAAGAGCCGTCCAGGTTCTGTTTAGTGGAAGGGTGGGAGGAAAAAGAAGATCCTAGCGGGATCCATTGAGGACTTTGGCCTTAATGGGCGCTCCCCGTCCATACCGCTAACTGGAACTCTAGGCTCAGTTGTCGGCGGAGCCAGATGTCACCACCCTCCAGGTTGGAGACCCAGCCTTAGGAGGAATTCTGGGAAGGGGAGTGGGAAACGAAACCTCTTTCTCGCCCCAGGGAGAGAATGGCTTCTGCTTCTCAGCAGTGAGCTCAGACATGTGCCCAGGAAGGAGTTCACATTACACAGACCCTCACCCCCGCACTGTCAGTAAGAGAATAAAGGGCTTGAGTCACCCACCCCAACCCCAGGTGCTGCCAGGAAAAGACCTTGACTCGTGCTCTTTCTTCCTTCACCACTGTCCTTGTCAGCACAAAGATGCTCATGGAATAAACAAAATCCCCCTTCCCCTTCACTCACTGGCACAGAGTCAACCAGCAGCATCTCTGTCTGCCAGGCTACACTGCAGCTTCAGGGGTGTCCCCTTTCTGTCTCCACTGGGTTGCTGGGAATTGTGGCTTTATCCGAGGGGCGGGGGGTGGGGGCGTGATTTATATTAGAGATGAATGAAGAGGTGTTTAGAGCACATATCGATTGCCACTGGCCAATCAATGTTCATTTTTGTACCGATAAACATCAAACTGGGGAGAATCATTATGACATCTACAAAAATGTTAGCGAAATAATTACCAGAAAATTCTTTCCCACTGAAGGCTATAATTAACGCTTCCTCTTTCCGGGATACAGACCCACCCTAGGCTCCTGGCTAGAAATGAGCGAGCGGCTTCAACAGAATAAGGCAGCATTTTCAAAAGTGCCTAAGTGACTTAGGAGCTCACTGTGCCTTGGAGTCATAGTCCAGGACTTTGAAGGCTAGAAGGGACCAGTATGATTATCTAGTCCAGCAGGTGTCAGCTGAGAACTGTGGTGGCTGTATGGCAGCGTAAATTAGGTGGACATAATTTCTAGTGTGGACATGTCCTGAGTTAGTTTCCCAGCCCTGAAGAAGAGCTCTAGGTAAGCTCTAAAGCTTGTTTCTCTCACCAACGGAAGTTGGTCCAATAAAATATATTACCTTACCCACCTTGTCTCTCTTTTTAAAGAAATTGTCAACCAGCTCTGCTTCCAGCAGTGGTAACTACGGACAACATAGACACCTGCCACTGAGAACTAAGGTCCAGAACCTCAAAGGCCCAGCTCATTCCAATCAGTGGGAGTGAGGCACCTAAATAGCTTTGAAGATCTGGGCTGAACTCATTACATGGTGGCTACCAAACATGCTTCAGATGGTGACACCTTCCAACCACTACTGCTGCCTCAGATGGACTCAGATCACTGACACAAAGTACCTGCCTGTAAAAACTTGAGCTCTTTTAGTCAATTTCCCCATGTAGGTAAGCCCTTATACTTGACCGTAAGCTCCTTGCAGCAGGGACTAGCTGTTTGTCCTATGTTTGTACAGCCCCTAGCACAATTGGGTCCTGGTCCATGACTGGAGCTTCTAGGTGCTACCGTAATACACCCTAATAAACAATGTACAGCACCTGGCACAAAGGGGTGCTGGTCCATGAGTGGAGGTCATAGGCACTACCGTAATATACCTAATAAATATTGCACAGCGCCTCGCACAATGGGATCCCAGTCCATGACTGAAGCCCCTAGGTACCACCACAATACATAGTGACGGCTCCACATCCTATCCAAGCTGTTGCCTGGTAGAGTTTAACCTTGCCAATGTTTTCCGGGTTCACTGCTTACTGTTGCTGCTCGGTTGGAAATCGGGATCAACACAGCAAATCAGCTCAACTGTCCATCAGCTCCCCTAACAGTGGCCCACGCCAGGTGCATCAGAGAAAAGGTCACAAAGCTTTTAGTAGACATGGCAAGGCTTGCCCATGTGGAAGTTCCTCCCCGGCCGTTGGAGGAGGATGCTGCCACAAGCCGGGGAATGGCCAAGCCCGGCTCTGTTACAGAGCAGGGAAAAGGTCAGAATAATTAAGAATAACTTTTATTTATAAGGTACCACCCGCCCCCATCTCCCTTGGCCAGGTCCCTGGGGCTCCATGCAGGCTGTTAAAAGCAGCTATTAAAAATAAATAAATAAATAAAAGGCACGATAGTACTGTCACCTTTCCCAGAATATATTATACCTTAATTAACACACCCCCTCAGGAGACCTATTAGGACAGGAGTATCGTCTTCTGATTGATGTGGGGAAGGGCAGCTCGGGTGATGGGATTGTGAATGAAGGGAAGATCTGACGCTGCCCTGGACCAGCCGCCCAGGCTCATTCCTGGCCAGGCCCACGGATCTGTGTGTGGGTAGCTATAGCTAGAGTTCTCTGCGGGTTGCTCAGGATGGGTGAAACCCGTTGAGCTCGGTTCCCAAAGCCTGGTTTATCTTTCTCATTGTTCTGTAGATTATAGCAGTGCCCAGAGGCCGCGCCAACCGAGATGGGGGGGCCCTGGCACTAGGTGCGGTGTAAACACCTAGCGAGAGGCCGTCCCTGCTTCGGAGAGCTTACAGTCTCAATAGGTGAGATAGAGTTAAAGGCCCACTCAGTCCGCAGCTCTTCTGCTGAGCTGGCCCAGACGCGGTGCCAATTTTGATGCCATGGATGCTTATTTGAGTTCAAGACTCTTTCCGCCACTGCCTGCCCTGTAATTTAGACGCTTTTCAATTTCCAAGAGTGATTCAGTTTGAAAAACAAGCCACGGCTTTCTGGCTAAGAGCCACTTGCACTAGGTAGTGGAAAGGCCAGTCCTGGGACACCTTAGCAGAGCTTAGTGCATACCCCACGTGCAGTATGTTGACTATTTTAGTCAGATTTTTCTCTCTGCTCCTTTACTTGCTGTCGGTCAGCAGCGGAAAGTGAACAATGTGCAGAAGAGAAGCTTAAGAAGTAATTTAATCACAGCCTAGAAGTCATAGGCACTGACTTTTCATTTTGCCGGGGGGTGCCCCACCATGGCCCCGCCCCCTCCCACAAGGCTCTGCCCCCCTGCACTTCTTCCCACCCCTGCTCCGCCTCCTCCCCGAAGCCCCTGCCCATAAGCGCATCCTGGCCCCTGCTCTCTCCTTTCTGCCCCCTCCTGCCTTAGAACTAGTCTGCTCTACAGCCTTAGCTACCAGCCAGTTGGCTTTTAGCTCATGCAGTAGAGGCTCATGCCCTAAGCTCCAGAGACCCCAGGTTCGATCCTGCTCACCGATGACTGGGGTCTATTTGTGTTACATGAACACCCTGTATTTTTTCTCTGTGGGTGCTTGAGTCCCATGAGAACCCACGGAGTCCATGCCTATGCTATGAGTTCCTGCATGGGGAGATACTTGGTGCTAGAAGCCTCTCTTGTCTAGCAGGCAAAGGCAGAACAAGTATATGTCTACGCTGGAGCTGGAGGTGTCATTTGACATACCAGCTCTAGCGCTGATCAAGCTGGGGTGCTAAAAATAGCACTGTAGTCCTGGTAGCACAAGGGCCCAGGTGCTGAATACATGCCTAGGGGTTCGGATGGGGTAGCTAACCCCTCCTGACACTGAGGCTACGCTCCTACTTTTAACGCGCATGGGTATATCTACCTGAGCTGGGAGTTACATCCCAAGCTCCAGTGTAGACAAACCTCCAAGAGCCAGGGGATGTAAATTGAAGCTAGAAAAATTCAAAGTCGCTATAAGATCATATAAGGTGCAACTGCTTTACAGGATGGGTTGTGAACTGTTAGGACAATTCCCTTCACTTGGAGTCTTTCAATCCAGGCTGGCTGTCATTCTACTTGAAGCCTTAGGCCCAGATCCTCAAAGCTATTTAAGTATCCCGCTCCCATTGGTTTCAATCAGAGTTACCTTGAATGACCCGGGCCCTAGTTTATTCATAGTTTAGGGGTAGTGGACTGTTTTGCCAGGTGGAAAACCAGCTTCCATTCAGCAGGCCAACAGGATGAAGCTGGCATAGAGACAGACACGCTTCCAGTGTAGCAACCTACCTTGTGTAGGAGTGACATGCTTGTGACCCAGACTGCTGTGATTTTATTCCCCATCAAAAAAATTGATTAAAATAAAAAAACCCATTGTTTTTATAGACATTTTTCTTCACCTTTTTTGGGGGTTTCATCACAAACACCAAAACTGATTTTTTTTCCTTTGAATTTTCAGCAGCTGAAAACCAGCAAATCTCACCTTGGGGGTTTCTGATAAGAACCTGAAAATTTTGGATGGAAAATGGACGTGTCACCAAAATGTCTGTTTCATTGAAATAGCCAGTTTCCAGCCAAAGAATGTTTCAATCCAATATTTTTGACCAGCTCCGCTTGTGAGCTGCCCTGATTGGTTTTTATGCCAGTCCCCAGTTTGACAGTCCTGTTTCCTGCAGATTAGATTTGCAAGACATTAATAAGAACAACAGCACTGTGACTTGGCTAAAAATCAAACATTTCGATCCTGAAGAAAGCTCCCAAATCTGAGAAATCTTCCAAAAGCCAGGGTCTCCATCTGAAAGCCTGTTGTAAAGCAAATATGACCATGACATTGCTTTGCCAACCAAGGTTATCTGTGCCTAGAAGCTGGCTAAAGATGGAACCTATGTTGAATCTGGACCCCTTCAGGTTCCATGCATCAGACTGGAATCCTCGAATCCAAACGCACCTCTACATTTTCGGTTCTGGCTGTGATCCAAAAAGAGCCATGTTCCTGTGCTACTTTGTATGAATGTGGTGGAGATCTCCCAAGCTGCTGGAAGTTTTTCTAGTAGGGTCACTCCCAGGAGATCTCTATCATGATGGGGAGGTCATCAGTTTCAAGATGGTGGAAATCTCATGCGATCAGCTGATGGGCTGGGGCTGGGGCTGGGGCTCAGGCTTGGGGCCAAGGAATGCGCAACCTACAGAACTCAGAGCATGAATGGCTTGCAACCCATGCTCATGGAGTCTGGCTCTTTGTACCCACCCAGTGGTGGGACCATGAAATAGCTTTCTGAGTCAGCTACTTCCTCTTGGCTAATGGGACACCCGGTTCCCAGGTTCATTCCCTGCCAAAAACCAGGCTGGCACCATAATCACATCTGAAAAAGCACCTGTTCCCCCTGCAGCACTGAGCACTGTGTCAGGTCGTATTGCCAGCACCAAATTTTGTGAGCCCTTGTAACAGGAACGAAGCGGAACGGGATGTAACTCAAGTTTACACATCCATAAAGGAATCAACTTGTGAATTTCATGCGCCTCGATAATATCACTGGGCTGGAAATTTCAGGCATCAAATCACTTTATATATCTTGGGCAGTTAACCATGCTGTCATCTGGGGAGTTGGTGTGTGTGGGGGGGCAGTGGGAAGAAGAGAGAGGAGATAGAGAAGCAGAGAATTTGGTATGGATGCTTCTGGGAATGGACTCCATAGCTACGGTTGCCGAGGCAACCGTGCCTCCTTCTCCCCCCCGCCCCCCTCGCCATCTTCTGCATGGGAGTAAGCAGAGCTGGCAGTGAATGACAATTTGGAAAAGCAGCAGCAGAGAAGAATCTAGGAGGCCTTAAAGAAGATTGATAGAGAAATCAATGCATCATAAAACCCAGGTGACTCATCCACCTTGAAAGGGGGTGTTTATTTGCCCAGCAAAGCCCAGACGTACTAACAAACCGGCCCAGTGCTAATTGCACTGCGATCTGCTTCCATGCCAAGCTGAATCTCTCTTCGGATCCTGATGTATTCCACTGTCGGAATTGACAGCTCCCCACTGCCCTCTCAGCCTGAAATGACTGCCATGGCATTAGTTCTGTGTGTGTGTGTGTGTGTGTGTGTGTGGTTGGGGGGAGGGGGAGCTGTACAAATTTACTACCATTGGTTCTTCATTCAGGAAATAACTAGATGGTGGGATGAGTTCATAAACTGCACAGACCCTGCTGAGGAGCAGACTTAAATTCTGGGCAGCCCCCCCCACCTTGTCTCCCTCACCCCCCCATGGATCAAAGAGCCATTTCCAAGAAGCAGCCAGGGCTGGGTGGGGGAGAGGACGGCTCTTTCTTCCTTGTCTGCCTTCTGCATTGCACCATGGTGCTGCCTGGAATAATATGAAGGCAGCGCAGAAGGTGAGACCATAAAAAAGAAAACCAAGGGACTAGGGAAAGGTCGTCCGCTCCTGTTCTGGGTAATCCCACTCCAGGGCAATCTGTCCCCCAGGAGGCCACCTGCACTCCCGTCAAATGTCTGCCTGCTCAAAATGCGTTCACCTGCAGACGTGCCAGAAGTTAATGGGCAGTAGCTGGAGGGCGGTAGCACCTGCCAGCCCCTGGGTACTCGCTTCTTTCTTGCACTGACAAGCACCTGCAGGCTGAGCATGTGCTACCTGTGGGCATAGCTCCCCTCGCTGAGCCGCACTGCAGAACTCTGCTGTTTTCATTCTGCATGGAGAGCTCCCACCAGGAGTTCTCTACCTCTCTGCTTATTGCCATTCACACCCCCTCCATCTACCTTACAATCTAATCATGGGGATCATGACGCCACCCTCCTTTGTAAAGCACTTGGAGATCAACTGCCTCACAATGCTTTGCTGTTGCAGCTCCCCATCTGGGCCTCTCACAACCAACCTACCAGCATGCAGGTCCCATCCTAAGTGTCTCAGGATAGTTGCAGCCTGGTCCGGCAGCTCTGACCCCCAGCAGCTTGCCAGCAGCACACCAGCCACACTCTGACTTCCACCGGCCTTGGTTACCACTTGCAGGGTGACCCTAACACATGCCCAGTTTCCCCAGAAATGTGTGTCCAGTCCCCTTCTGAGCAGTTCAGTTAGTGAGGTTCAATGCCCCCGTAAAGAGTCAATATTCAGCAGTTTGTTACTTTAACTGGAGTTCCCAAACAAATCAGTTTAAATACAGCCCTGGATGGGTTTAGGTTAAAACGAAAATAAGTTTACTAACAAGAGAAGAGAGGATTTCAACTGAATTCAAGTAAAAGAGAGAAAGGTAGAAGTGGTTATGAGCGAATAAAAGTGAAAACACATCTGAAAAGTCTAAGACTTAATTCATCAAGTTTTGGTTCAAGGCTTTGTTTACGATGGCCTTTTTCACCCACAGGCTTCCAGCAAGATGGTGACTGACCCTTTCCTTGGTCAAGAGCTCTCCTAGAGGCCCAAAGGTGTTGATGCCTTTGTCTTCTTAGGTGAAAGAGTGAGAGATAACGTGGGGTTCTCTGCCCCCCTTCTTTGATAGCCCAGTGAAACTTTAAAGTGGATTCTTCTGAGGATTACCCCAAAAACCAAAAAAGTTTATCCAAACAGTGAGGAAGGCAACATGGAGTCTGGTGGTGAAGGAAGCTCCCTGCTATTTCTTCTCCCATTTGTGTTTGCTAAAACGCAAATCATTCTGTTTCTTGCCATCTCCTCCGCCTGCTGTCTCAAGGACCCTGGTTATTACTTATGTGTAAACTGAGATAAACACACATGCCTTTGTTTAGGATAGGCCTGTTCAACAGCTTTTGCCTGGACAGGGCTGTCTGCTTTTGAATATAACATCACACGGGGAATTCATAACTTTGCATATACTATTGCTACGTACATTCCACCCTCAGAATATTGACCAGCAAGTTATTCGTTTCCAAGTGATATCTCACCAGGCATATTTTGTACAAAGATTATTACGGTTGTGTGTAGGGTGTGAACGCAGGGGTGCTTTCCATCACAGCTGTTGTTAGTCGTTGGCTGGGTGTGTGCGTGTTCTTTCTGTGTGCTGTCTCAGCTCTGTGCAGAGAGCCGACACAGCAGACCTCGATCGAACTGCCCAGAACACCACAGATCCGTTTCAGTAGCGAAGGCACCCGGCCAGGTTTAAAGTTGATGAAGCACGGGTCCTAATGCCCTGGCTCAATGGTTACACCCATAGGTGCTGACTCCATGGGTGCTCCGGGGCTGGGGCACCCATGGAAAAAAAGAGTGGCTGCCACCAGCCACTGCAGATTGGCGGTGCCACTGATCAGCTGTTTGGAGTCTGGGAGAGGAGCTTGGGGGAGGGCGGAGAGCAGCGAGTGGTGGAGGCCTCGGGAGAGGGCTTGGAGCTGGGGGCGGGAAGAGGCGGAGAGAGGGCAGGGCCTCAGGGGGACAGGGCAGAGTGGGGCCAGGGCCTTGGGGCAGAGCGGGGGTGGAGCACCCCTGGGGAAAAATAAAAGTCAGCGCCTATGGTTACAGATACACTAAGACGTGTCTGCCCATTGCCATGGACTCAGGTCAGTGAATGGCGGGAATTTCCATTCCCCCCTCAGCTGGCCACACACCCTATGCCCCTTCTTGTATACATGGATACAAACAAGTTACGTGCTGCCCCGCTGACGTGGTTCATGACCACCCTTTACCTTGTACATGTTGGTTGGATCAAAACACCTCTATCCATCGCTCTGTCATCCTGACCTTATCTTTAGGAGGAGGTCAATGTATCTCTGTGTGTTATACCACATGTGGTAACAGGGTGTTCTGGTACCACCCTTATGGGATATGCCTGCGCGAGTGTCCTGTGCCAAATACTTCTTAGGAGTGTGAGTGTTTCTGCAATACCTGCCCTGTTCTTGACAGGTTCTGTGAACTTGCAAGCAGGCATGTTTTATAACAGGGCCTGACTTCTGCTCACAGCCCGACTTTGCTTTTTATCGGCAGGGCCTGACTACTACTTTAGTTCAGGCCTCAGGCCTCATACCAGGCCTCTTATACCAGGCCTCATGTGTCAGACTCTCTCTTTCTACTACAACTAGGGTTGCCAACCTTCCTGGATTGGCTCTCTACCTTCCATGAGGCTCCCAGAAGTGACCAGCAGGTCCGGCTCCTAGGCACAGGGGCATCCAGAGGGTCTCTGCCGCTACGCCTGCCCCAAACTCCAACTCTGCAGCTCCCATTGGCCAGAAACTGTGGCCAATGGGAGCTGTGGGGGCGGTGCCTGCAGGCAGGGGCAGCGCGCGGAGCTGCCTGTCCGCCCCTGAGCCTAGGACATGGACATGCTGGCTGCTTCCTGGGAGCTGCCCGAGGTAAGTGCCGCCCGGAAGGAATCCACACCCTCTCCTGTATGCACCCCAACCCCCTGCCTCAGCCCTGAGCCCCCTCCCACACTCTAACTCCCTCCCAGAGCCCACACCCCGAACCTCCTCCTCAGGACCTGCTCCAGGCACCAGTGAAGAAAGCAGGTGCATGGGGCGGCTAATAGAAAGGGGCGGCACTCCGTCCGTCATCGCCGGCCCTGCTCCTCCTGCATCCCAACCCCTGCCCCAGCCCAGTGAAAGTGAGTGAAGGTGGGGGAGAGCGAGCAACAGAGGGAGGGGGGATGGAGTGAATGGGGGTGGGGCTTCAGTGAAGGCGTGGGGCAAGGGTGTTTGGGTCTGTGTGATTAGACAGTTGGCAACCCTAGGCACAACAGCGACCATTACCGCAGTGTTCAGGGCCTTCCTCTGCTCTGTGGCTGGTACAATTCCAGACCTGGCTGGCAGTGAGTAAAAACTTTAATCTGTTGGCTCCTGTGTGTTACAGATTGGTGGGTCTCAGTCCAGGCCCCAGGGGGTCGAGCGTCCATCCCACAACAAGCACAATGCCAGTTGCCCTCCCTCCCCTCCTGAGGTTGGCGTTTTCAGCAGAGAAGCCAAAGACCTGATGGGCCATAGAGACTCAGTATGTGATGGGTTGGTGCGTGTGTGGGGAGCCTACACTGCAACTGCCCCTGCCCAACCTGCCACTGCGGGAGAGCCGATCAGCTGTAGTACATAGGACAGAGGCACATTTTGCACTGAGGTGGTTTGGTAAAGGGGTAGGTGTTGCGAGGGCCACAAAGGATTTAGAGTTGCCAAGGGCCCGTCAAAGTCTGGAGGGAGGTTTGCAAAGGAAGATGTGGATTTCGTTTCTCCTGCTAGGCTTTCTCCCCTCAACTCCATGCAGGTGTCACTTCAAGCTTCTCTGGTCTCAGTCAGTCCATTCCCCTGCACATAGCCGCTGAGCAGTGGCAGTGATCCCAGATTGCAGAGCTGCCCTCATTGGCTCTGGGGCTCCCCGGCCTGGCTGCGAAGCCAGGGAGGGAGAGGAATGGAATAGTGGAGATAGAGGTCCAAAGGGAAGCAGGGGAGATTCCCAATGCAGGACAGGAATCTTGGCAGGGCTTGAGGGTCTCAGATGCCGTCCTAGTGTGAGCCCATCTCACTGGTGCAGTGGGGGTGAGCAGCGCTCCTGCTGGGGGGAGCTGGGTTTGAGGACTAAGCCACAGTTGGTGGAGGGAGACTTCGTTTAGGCAGGGGATCCTAGCGAGTGCTGTTACGTGTCGTTCTCCGGGTGCATTTGCTGTTCCAGGGAGGAACATTTGTGGCAGTGTTTTCCATAAAACAGTGATGGGTAAGCCTTGTGGGTCTCGGGGCTTAATTCAGATAAGCTGCCCAGCACCCTCTAACTTTGCATGTTTGTGAGAATCATAGAACATCAGGGTTGGAAGGGACCTCAGGAGGTCATCCAGTCCAACCCCCCGCTCAAAGCAGGACCAATCCCCAATTAAATCATCCCAGCCAGGGCTTTGTCAAGCCTGACCTTAAAAACTTCTAAGGAAGGAGATTCTACCACCTCCCTAGGTAACGCATTCCAGTGTTTCACCACCCTCCTAGTGAAAAAGTTTTTCCTAATATCCAACCTAAACCTCCCGCACTGCAACTTGAGACCATTACTCCTTGTCCTATCATCTTCTACCACTGAGAATAGTCTAGAACCATCCTCTTTGGAACCACCTCTCAGGTAGTTGAAAGCAGCTATCAAATCCCCCCTCATTCTTCTCTTCTGCAGACTAAACAATCCCAGTTCCCTCAGCCTCTCCTCATAAGTCATGTGTTCCAGACCCCTAATAATTTTTGTTGCCCTTCGCTGGACTCTCTCCAATTTATCCACATCCTTCTTGTAGTGTGGGGCCCAAAACTGGACACAGTACTCCAGATGAGGCCTCACCAATGTCGAATAGAGGGGAACGATCACGTCCCTCGATCTGCTGGCAATGCCCCTACTTATACATCCCAAAATGCCATTGGCCTTCTTGGCAACAAGGGCACACTGCTGACTCATATCCAGCTTCTCGTCCACTGTCACCCCTAGGTCCTTTTCCGCAGAACTGCTGCTGAGCCATTCGGTCCCTAGTCTGTAGCGGTGCAACTTCTCCAAACCTCATCCCAACCAAATGCTTCTTGTTGCCATAGCCCCATTGCACCTTTCTCTGACCCCCTCATCTCCTTCACCTTTGAGTAATTCAACCACTCCAGCTCTCTGATCTGCAGACCTCCAACAACCCCCCAGCCTCCCCAATGCCCTCATACCTACACCTCTAATGCCTCCCGGCTAACTCCCTGTCCACCCACAGAACTCAACTTCTGCACTTCTTGGTCATTAAATATTCTGCAGCACTTCCTGGCAGATCTGGCACCTGCTCTGCCATTCTTGGCCAGAATTCCCCTTTCCTTCCACTGTTGGGTTGGGTGATAGCTTGCCCCATCTACTCCAGAGGCGGCTGCATTTCAGCAGTGGTCAGACACTGATTTTCAACATGCTGTGGAATGAAGGGGGCCACAAGTGTGTGAAATACGATCATGATGCCTCGTTTCATTTGGGATTCATTTTAAGGCCGTTTTTATGCTCTCTGACTGCTGAGATGGGAGGATTTTGTGGCCTGTTTCAGTGAGGAATTTAAAATCTTGCTCATAATTTTTCAAGATCTTGCTCATTTAAATTGTCACAGCCATGACAGCCCTGGCTCTCTCGCTCTGCAGGGCCAGACATTTGCTTCAAATCTTATGAGTCCTGGGGCTTCCTCTGGCTCAGAGGGTCCCCTGCTGACCCTGGGAAAGCACCGGGACTTGTGGTTTCAACTACTTGGACATTTTTCAGCTTGACATTTTTTGCCATTAAATGGGTATTTGACAAAACCAGGATTTCTGTTTCCATCAACATTTTGGGGAGGTTGTTGAAAAATTCATAAACACCCAGAATATTCATTTGGTTTCTGACAACTGAAAAAAAAGATTTTTTTTAATGAAAACTTCTGAAAAAAACCACAAGAAAACCCTGGATGAAAACATTTTATTTTTGTTTTCTTCATAATATTTTTGTGGGTAATAAAGTACATGTTTATATTATTTCTTATTTCTGTTGTGGTAACGCCCAGGAGCCTAGGAGCCCCAGTCATGGTGCAAGGCGTTGTACGAACACAGAACAAAAATATGGTCCTTGCTCCCCAAAATTTACAATCTATGTTTTTCTTTTAAATTTTTCAACCAGCTCTCACCTTGGTACCCAGCTGGGATTCCCCAGATTTGCTGATACCCCGAGAGCAGCAACCATGGACAGAGAGCATTTAAGAGATCTCATTAGCTCCTCTCTGAATGGCTCTCCCATGGCTTTATCTGATTAATTCCTCTCTGCTTTCACTCTCATGTGATCTTGACTAGCCGGGAAGCAGGGCCATATAACCATACCAGAGATGGGCACACGTGCTTTGAACCAGGGTCCACAAAGCGTTTCCGTGGGAATTGGAGCTCTACATATCTTTACGTCCGAAGGCGCTAACCCCAGTAAAGCAATTTTGTGCCATCAAGTGTCTGCAGTCTCATGATGAGTCAAGTCGGTGGGGTCCTGGTGACCGTGTCCCACTCGCACTTTACCCAAACCGAACGGCCTAGATTCTCCCTCCCTCACTGCCAATCACATCACTTGGCATTGCTCAGCCAGTGTAAAGTGGTTGAATCTGGTCTGGACCGTCCAGCTGAGAATTCCCCAAGCACAGGGAAACTCTCAGCTGTCAAAGAGTGGCACAACCTGCTCTTATGCATCTCCCCCTGGGGTCAGAGCATGCGAGGGAGGGGGTGGAATATCATCAACCAATTCTCAACTGGTGCATGATCCCATAAAGATCATGGCCAGCTGGCATCAGTTAGCAGCTGGTCTGACTTGCATCAGGGCCAGTACAGTTTATGGTCGTTTTGCTAAAGGTGCCATGCTCACTGGAGACAAGCTGGGGGCTTCACACTAGGACATTAAGGGACAGATTCTCAGCTAAGGCTGAGGCCCACACAGCCACTGCGTGTATGTTCAAAAGTGGCATGAAGCTTGCCTTTGCACTCCACTGACCTTGAGGTCGCTGCGTGTAAGTCTGGTCCATGAATCAGAGCAGCAGGGATGTGGATTAGCAGAATTAATTATCTGGACTGGAATTTTGCAAGGGATCGGTGGCTATAACGCCTTCTTAGTGAAATATGGGATATGGGGAAAGGAATTGTAGGAGCTTGCAAGCTTCATGCCAAATCCCAGAATTCCAGTGGGTGTTCCGCAATGCACTGCAAGAAAAATCCCACAGTGCCTGGCAGCACAACACTGCACCGTGGGATGCTGATCCAGAATGCTGTGAGCTTATTTCTAAAATTCTGTAGACTCTGATTCACAAGGGAAATGGCAGGAGCTGGTTTAGGCACAGCGGCGCGATGCACTATTCCTGTAGAATTACAGAAAACCAACCAACACACCAAAAATTCCACTACATAGAAAAACGTTCCCATGTCGACAAGCCTCTAGAGACTATGAATGCTATGAGTTGATTCTGATTTGAGGTTTCTGCTTGATGGGGGAGGTGGGGTTGATGTACTTGGACTGGGGTTTGATTTTTCCCCGCCTCACCCAATTGCAAATAGAGATGCACATACTGAGTGATATTGACCCCTGGACATAGGGCCAGGATCGCTGGATTGTTGATGGCATCAGTGTTTCACAGGTTGCTGAAATAATGCCACCACCATCTCACCTGACTTTGAGACTGTTGCATTGTGGGTATGTCCAAGGAGAATTTGGCTCATGACACCACTGAATTCCTAAGTGGTGCATTGGCCTTTTGGTTGTAAATTTCACCCCCTACCAATATATATATATTTTAAGAAAAGTAGAGCTGATCAGAAAATGGTAATTATTTTCTGTGAAATATTAAAAACAAAGCCTTTCTCCCCAAAAAATGTTCATGGAAATTATTGTTTTCCCCATCAACACCCCCCAAAATTTCAGTATTTGAAATGCAAATTTTGTTTTGGTTTTTGAAAGGTGTTCCTTCCTTCCCTCCTGAAAACCCAGAAAATTCCACATGAAAGAACATTTTTTTTTAAAAAAAAAAAAAGGCCTTTTGTGGGGGCAGGGTGTCCATTTTTTTTCCTTGGAAAATTTAACCCAGTTCTTAAAGATGAATATTTGCCAGTCCTCCCCTGAAAGTGGAAAAGAGAGACGCTTCTCTTTGGACATGCCAAGTCTTGCTTGATGGCAGTGAGACTTGCCCATTTGGGATTGATTTTAAAGCAGCCTTGGAAATATCTCGCCCCCGTGATGAAAGGTGATGGGTGATGTGTTTCTTTATGAGTCATTTCAAACCTCGCCTGCCCTTTTTTTAAACCATTCTCCCACAGATAGCTGCAGCTTTGAAGCCCTTGCTGACTGCACATGGGGCAGAAAAGAAGAGCATAGCTCTGAGCAACTGTTTCATCCTACAGTCAAATAAATCTCTTTGTGCACCTGCCGTACAAGCAGCGGCGGGACCCCTTTGTTTGTCTCTAGAGCTTGTGCAAGAGCATTGTTAGTTGTGGATTAGAGTTTAAAGAACGGACGTAGGGCTCCAGGATGCTAGGTTCTAACCTCAGTTCTTACAGGAAGCGACGTCACGCTATCGTTTCCACTCCAGCACCCCGTTGCCTGTTATTGAGGGATCCTCTTTTAGTGCAGTAGAATGCCAAATAATTCATGCTACTTAGCAAACAACAAATGGGGTGTCTGCAGTGCTTAATCTGTAAGGAAAGAGGTGCTGGGGCTCAAGCAATTAGGTGCCAGGGCTCAAGCCATTTTTTTATATTCATAACTGATGCAGCAAGCCCAGAGGTGCTGGGGCTATGAACTGCGAAGCCTAGAGGTGCCAGGGCTCAGCCCTGGCACAAATTAGGCCCTGGGTGTCTATTTTTTGCAGTGCACTCTTCTTCATGACTTTCTGCAGCAGTGAGCTACAGAGCTCTGCTCTTCCTCAGTGAGATGTGCAGGTGTCGAGAAAGGCTGGGTCTACACTACAAAATTATGTTTTGTTGGCATACAGCCACTGCAGTTATTAAATCGCGTATATGTGCACACTTGGCTCCCTGTGTCAGTGGAGTGTGTCCTCACCAGCAGTGCTTGTATCGATTGCATTGTCAGTGCAGGGCATTGTGGGACGGCCGCTGAAAGCCGGTAACAGTCAATGTTAGCAACGCAGTGTCTGTCACTGACACTTCGTCGACCTAATTACATTGACTGTGACTCTACGCCGCTCGGGGAGGTGGTATTAAGTTGGTATAGAGAGGCACTTTCGTTGGCGGGAGCCAAATTTAAGTCTACACTTACACTGTAAGTTACACTGGTCTACAGGATACCATTAGGTCTATTACGCCATTAAACTGCCTTGGGTTGACCTAGCTGAAAACACTTCAATGTAGCTTATGTCGACCTAATGGTGTAGTGTAGACCAGGCCTTAGAGTGGTATCATAGAATCATCGAATATTAGGGTTGGAAGGGACCTCAGGAGGTCATCTAGTCCAATCCCCAATAAACTACTCCTCTTTCAAGCCTTTAGAAGGTTTGCAGCTTGGTGTAGTTATTCACATATTTTCTGGCTTGAAAATGACTTACTGCATGACACAGCAAGGGAGGTGTTTCGTGCTTGAACCTAACACTGAAATCAGAGGTGATGTGAAATCTTAATAACTAAGGCTGGTCAAAAATTTTCCATCGCAATTTTTTTTCAATGGAAAATTGGGATTTCGATGAAATTAAAGGGTTTTTTGTGTGTGGAAAGTGCCTGATTTCATTGAAAATTTTTGAATTTTTGGTGGTGTAAAGCAAATTGATTCCCCCCTGCTCCGAGTTTGTCAGTTTGGGACCAAAACTTTGGGGACATGGAGCAGGTTTCATCAGAAAAATTTTGCTTTTAGGGTTTTGGGCTTTTCAACAAAAAGTCAAAATTTTCCATGAGAAGAAAAATTCTGACCAGTCCCATTCTAATAAGAATATTTTTCAATGCACCAAGCGCGCGAGAAACATAGTTTTCTCGAGTGGTGGTTCTAGGAATGACACTGAAGCAGTAGCAAACTGCCCTATCCATCTGGTAATGCACTAACCTGCGCACACAGGGTCAAATGGTTTTCCCCTGGGAGCTCCGTTGATTTCCGCTGGTCGTGCTGACCGTAGTACTTCAGGAAATGCCTGTTGGACTCTGCTAACCGGAAACAGTAACATGAAGGCTCAGCTCAAAATTTTCCCTGATAAGAAAACTGCTACAGATGCAATGGTGAGATCGTTGCACTCACTGAAGCAGGCTCTCCTTGTCGTCACTACCTGTCTAGGTGCCACCCCATACTCTTTAATGTACTTATCCTCACGGCGTCCCTGTGAGACAGGGCAAGGCTATTATTGCTGCTCACACATGGGGATCTCAGGCACAGGAAAGACATGTGACTTTTCCAAAGTCATCCAGGAAGTCAGTGTTAGAGCAAAAAGAAAAGGCGTACTTGTGGCACCTTATAGACTAAATAATTTATTTGAGCATGAGCTTTCGTGAGCTACAGCTCACTTCATCGGATGCATACTGTGGAAACTGCAGAAGACATTATATACACAGAGACCATGAAACAATACCTCCTCCCACCCCACTCTCCTGCTGGTAATAGCTTATCTAAAGAGATCACTCTCCTTACAATGTGTATGATAATCAAGTTATTACCAGCAGGAGAGTGGGGTGGGAGGAGGTATTGTTTCATGGTCTCTGTGTATATAATGTCTTCTGCAGTTTCCACAGTATGCATCCGATGAAGTGAGCTGTAGCTCACGAAAGCTTATGCTCAAATAAATTGGTTAGTCTCTAAGGTGCCACAAGTACTCCTTTTCTTTTTGCGAATACAGACTAACACGAGTGTTAGAGCAGAGACTTGAACCTAAGTACCAGGTCAGAATCCAAACCATTGGACTCTCTTCCCTCTGCTTAAAAGCTGCCTCTGAGTAATGGCCTTTGGATTTGGTTCTGCATTTGCACAATGAGCCAAATTCTACATGGCAATACCCATAATGCAATGCCTTGAGCATCCGTCTGCTGGCAGCAGATACTAATGTAACCTACTGGTGGTGTGTTGCAGAGCCCCTTCTGGGACAATCTGCGGGGGACATGAGTTGGTACAGCTGCTGCTAGGGCGCGTTGGCTCAATCTGTTATAGCTTGTCCTGTTAGCTGTGGTGGTCCCTGCTTCAAACACTGGGGCGTTGGCTGAGAGTGGAACTGGGTCACCCTAGCAAACTCTCTGTCATTTTGGCAGCCCACGAACTGCGGAAACTATCCATAAACCTGCCATAGTCCCTGCGGCATTGCTTAGTCACAGGGGCTGATGTGGGGCATTTCACCTCTGGCTAGCCTTGTTGACTTCTAGAGGCTACGATCTTTTCCAGGAGAGTCTTCCCTCTGCTGTCAGCTCAAAGTTTGTTAGGAAATGAGAATGGCCCTGCCAAGCCAAAACAGCGAAGAAGTGAAAAAGGTGTGCCAAGTTCACTTCAAAATGGATATTTAAAAGAGGTGGAAGGAAACCCATTTCAATAGTTTGGTTTTTATTTCCATTGTGGGCCATTAAATCAGCAGCAGGTTGTCCAGGAGTCTAAGCGTGCTTCAGAATGAATGTTCCTTATAAAAACAGAACATCACAACATACACACTAGCTGATCTTTGCAGAAAATGAGCAGTGATTGAGAAAGCAAGGCTGGTGTGCAGATGAAAATGCCAAGTCCTGCTGCATCAATGCTGTCTTGCTTTCTTGGGTTTTTGTTGGAGAGCTAGCGCCCCTTAGAGATGGTCGAATTATGCATTTTGAAAACGCGACCCAGCTAAAGGCTGTGTGAGCCAATGCTGCACAAAAATTCAGGAATGCTGGGAAACTCTTGGCTCTGCCACAGATTTGCTATGTGAGCTTTGGCATGTCCTTGGTGTTATGATAAAATAGTTTCCCAAGTAGGGTGCACTCTAGCATGATTATGTATAGGAGTGTCCAGAATTTTACTTTCAGGCAGCACTCGATGGATGAGAACAGTATATATGGAGGAAGGAACAAAGGCCGTGTGTTGCTTTCTCTTTCTGGGTTCACACACAGATCACTTTGCCTCGCTCTTCCCCTCCTGCCCTCTGTCGATTTAGATTGGAAGCTCTTTGAGGCATGGACTATCTTTTATTATGCATTTGTACAGCACCTAGCAGAATGATATACTTGGCTGGGACCAGCTGGCAGCAAATTTAGCCCAATTCGCGGTGTTGCATTCTCTATGAACTGATCCTGATTTCTATGTATGCATTGGCTAGTTGCAAGTGTTAGCAGAACAGTATATCCCAGGGGATTCAAAATTCTTTATACTCTGGACAACACCCAGGCAGAGGGATTGTCTTGTGGACACCTCTCCTTACAGTCACATGCCTGCTGATCACCATTCACACTAACATGACTTCCCTTTGCCAACCAAAGCAGCGACTTGCATGGAAAAGTACCATTCAGAAAGTACCAATGTGATTTAGCAGAAGAAAGGCAGAGTCCCTATGTGGTGTGATAGTGTGGCCTAGTAGACTGCAAGCAGGGCTGGGACTTAAGAAACTTGGGTTCTAGTCCTGGTTCAATCAACTGAGGTGTGGCAAGTCAGGGCCCTTCTCTCTGCCTTTGTTTGTAAAACAGCATTAATGGTAATGACCTGCTTTGTAATGGGCTATATAAGCATATGGTACTATTAATATTATATGTGACAAACCAGACTTGGGAATGGTGAGACACCATTTTTATGTATTTATCCTGAGTTCTTTGAGAACTGCTAACTTCAGCTATTCGCTCTTTGGCTGGTCACCTATATCACTTGGCATTGTTTCTACCCCCTCATTGGGTGATCAAAACGTTTTAAACAGGGAAATCTCAAATAACAGCTGACGAATAGTGAATAATGGGGAACAAATGACAAATTCCTTTGTTCATAAATGAATGGGTATTTGTAAGAACAGCCACTCCCTAAATATTAATGGAAACAAAATTCTATCTGTGTGAGTCTCTGTGAACAGTGAATTACAAGGGACATGAATATGATCCACATGAAAAGCTGTTCAGATTTCCAATAAATAGACATGGTCAGCATTTTTCATGTGAAACTTTTCATGAAAAACGGTTGACATTATAGAAATGTGCTGGTTTTTTTCACAAAAGTTTGTGACATTTTTTATCGAAATCATCATCAGAAATTCTCACTTACCAAAATACACCATTTTCAGTAAGACAGCATAGTTTCCCATAAATAAAAAAGTAAAGAAAAATTTTAATACTAAGTGGAGTTAAAAAAAATCACAAAAATTTTCATGAAAAATGAGTCCATCTCAAATCCCACTAAAAAAATTTGTTAGTCTCTAAGGTGCCATAAGTCCTCCTTTTCTTTTTGCGAATACAGACTAACACGGCTGCTACTCTGAAACCTTTCAGGAAATGTTTTCCTGTATCTCAGCTGGCTTTTCCAGTGAAAAATGGCTAATACATAATTTTACAATATTTGGCTAGCTGTACTCAAGATTTATTTATTTTTTGGTTGAAAAGTTCTGTCAGTATAGATATACCAGAAAATCCTCCAAGAGTTATTTTGCTATAGCTTCTACTGATTCCCCAAACAACATAAGCTATAGCAGAAAAAGCATTTTTTTCCTGGTGTCCACACTAAGACTTTGCTGGTATAGAAATGTTGTAAAAGAAATCACATCCCTAACCAACATTACTTATCAGCAAAAGTTTCTAGTATAGATTTGGCTTGAAATGAATGACAAAGTTCGTCTACACTGCAAAAACAAAACAAAATTAAAAAACCCCCCGCAGCAGGGAGTCTCTGAGCTCGAGTCTACTCCCCTAGTGTGTTCCTATACAAGGAATAAGCTATACTGGTATAAGCCATCTTTATTCCCATATCACTCCGTCCACCATAAGGGTTATACCGGTGAGTAAAAAAATTACACTCAACACCAACAGGTACAAAATCCGTGTGTAGAGCAGGCCTTGGAAAATGATGTAGATCTGTTTGATGGAGGAAGGCAATACATTTCCTTAGAACCTAAATGGATGCTCTAGAGAAAGTCAATCCTTGTAACTAGGGATGTTTTGCTTCCCAGCCTGTGTTTGGTGACAATAACACTGATGCTGTGTCGACATGACAGATGCCTGCCGGTATAGGTGTGTCAGTCACGGGTGTGAAGAGGTGTGATCCCTGACTGACATAACCCTACCAGCAAAAGCCTGTGTGTAATGCACTTGACATAGCATGTTTCAGAGTAGCAGCCGTGTTAGTCTGTATTCGCAAAAAGAAAAGGAGGACTTGTGGCACCTTAGAGACTAACCAATTTATTTGAGCATAAGCTTTCGTGAGCTACAGCTTATGCTCAAATAAATTTGTTAGTCTCTAAGGTGCCACAAGTCCTCCTTTTCTTTTTGACATAGCATGTTTCTCTAGGGTGAGGCTGGAATAAGCTATACCAGCAAAAGCCCAGAACGGCTGACATAAGCTGCATCCACAGTAAGAGTGCTTTGCTCATGTAGTGTATAGCAGTATTCCTATACTTGCAAAGCCTTCCTGGTGTAGACTTGGCCTGATACTTCAATCTAGGTTCTGATTTAGCTCCCAGTGTGGCAGTATCTAAGGCCCTCCCAAGCCTGAATAGATTTTATCCTCATCAAATGCCTGTGATATAAGGGAACATTATCTTATAGATGCGGAACTGAAGCAAAAGGAGGATTAAATGACTTGCCCAGAGTCATATAGGAAATCTGTGGCAGAGCTGGGTATTTAACCCTTTGAGTTCTAAACCAGAGTCACAGCCGTTCGACCAACCTTCAAATTTGCCCATGTCTGGCCCCTTTGATTGAGGTGCTCAAAGTTCTCTAACCATCAGAGACCAGGATGAGACCTAAGATGGGGGCAGATTTTCCCACAGCTGCCTCTGCAAGACTCATACACCGTGCAATGAAGAAGCTGGTTCTAGCCGCCATCAGAGGAAGGAGGCTGGAGTAGCCAGAGCGTGGGTCTGATCCAGTCTGGCAGTTCCTATGTTCCTTCACAGACAATGAATTCAGCCTCCTGGATTTATGTGGTGCTTTAAACCAGCACCACAAGCGGTGGGTTATGATTGATATTATTTTCATTTCACAGATGGGGAAACTGAGGCCTGGAGAGGGGAAGTGACTTGCCCAAGGTTACCCAGCGAGTCTTGGGAAGTGCTGAGAACAGAATTCAGAAGTCCTGACTTGCAGGGTGTGTCTACAGCCCATGAAGCCGTACCCATACTAGCTTTGATCTAGCTAGCTCGAATAACACTAGCAGAGAAGCTTTAGCCTCACAGGCCCAGGGATGCCTGCACCAGGGCAGTCACACCACTGATTGCAGCATAGACGTATCTTCAGTCCTGCACCTTAATTACCCAAGACTTCCTGCTCTCTTTGGAAGCTAATTTACTGCAAATCCTAGCCCCTCTGCGTTCTTGTAAGAAATCACATTTTACAGATCAATAACAGACCCAGACTGTTCTCTCCCCACTGGGCGGGTTATTACGCTGAAAGTTGGAAAGCAGCAAATGCAGGTTCCTATGGCAACAGCAGAAATCTGCATTTCCTTAGTGTCAATGTAAAGGCTGCAATTTGTATGCACGGGGCGGGAGAGCCGCAGCTTTGAAATTCAAGCAGAAAATAAAAATCCCAAGTGAGAAGCACAGCCTTGGGCTTGATGATCCGGGAAGTGGGAGAAGCCAATGTTGCTTTTTTAGTGTCCTCCTTATGAAGTGTCTCTTCTTTGCTGGAAGAGGTAGGACAGAGAGAACAGGAGAAAACATGAAGGGACAAGGGCTGGGGCTCAAGAAATGAAACCTGTGGGTTATGTCAGATGGATAGCTGGCTACCTCGAGTCCTCAGTGGAGACACCCCAATTCACACCAGTTGGAGATATGATGGCAGTGGCGCTACACTTGATTTGCACCAGTTGAAGATCTGGCCCCGTTGACGTCAATGGAGCTACACTGATTTACATCAGCTCTGGCCCCGTGTCCGTTTATTATTTAAAGGCATTGATTTAATATTTCTATACCACCCTACATTTACGTGGTGCTTTAAACCAGCTGTAAAGAAACAAGCTGGGGCAAAGCACCATGCCAAGTGAGGGTGGCATAGAAATATCAAATCAATACATTTAAATAAGAATAATTCATAATAAATGCAACCTAATCTCACTAGTTTCAGAGTAGCAGCCATGTTAGTCTGTATTCGCAAAAAGAAAAGGAGGACTTGTGGCACCTTAGAGACTAACCAATTTATTTGAGCATAAGCTTTCGTGAGCTACAGCTCACTTCATCGGATGCATCCGATCATCCGATGAAGTGAGCTGTAGCTCACGAAAGCTTATGCTCAAATAAATTGGTTAGTCTCTAAGGTGCCACTAGTACTCCTTTTCTTTTTGCTAATCTCACTAGTGGGTTTTGGTGTTGTCAATTTCCACCCTCGCACACCTTGTTTTTCCTTTTCTGGCTCTATAAAGTCGGGTGACACCTACCCAGGGAAAACAACATGCCGGAACAGAGCTGGAGGAAGGGAAGGAAACATTTCAAAAGCCACAAAGGAAGAAGCACATCAGATCAGCGGTTACAATAAGCAGCCTGTGAGAAGGTGGCAGCCTTGGATAGTTTTCTGATTTCTCAGCCAGACACTGTAGGTCCTTGTGCTAGAGGGATACATTTAAATTAGGTCATCTGTAATGAGCCAGGCACATTCCAAGACAGTCTCTCCACTTGGGCTACACCTGCCAGTCCTGTTCAGCTACTCCAGGGAGAGGAGATGCAGTGCTGTGATTTGCTAACTGCCGCTCGCTCTTGAGACATCTGTCTCTTGTCATATCTTTGTTTTAAAGCGTGTGCTGCAGCTTCTTTGTCCATCTCGCTCTTCCCTGTATTTCATTAGAGATTTTTTCTCTCTCTCTCTCTCTTTTCTTTTTTTGGAGGGGCCCCTATCTATGTCTCATTCAGTGCTAGGCCTTCAGTTATCACAGTCATGAGCAAGCAAGGATAGATAGATGTGGGGATAGTGAGATAGCCTGCTAGTGTGGGTACCATGGACAATAGAATATAGATTGAGTCAATATCAATCTGAGTGATCTTCACTGTGTATCCATACGATGTCTGGCTTTTTCCAGGATGCAGTGACAGATAAGTTTCTTTCACAGCTATGTGCTTTACTGATCCATCTTTGGCTACACTATTTTCCAGGAGTCTTGGTTTCCCCGAGACTCTCTTAGGCAAAGATCTAGCCATCTCCTCTCTTCTCCCAGAGGTTCTCAAACTTCGTCACACTGTGACCCTCTTCTGACAATAAAAATGACTACACAACCCCAAGAAGGGGGACTGAAGCCTGAGCCTGCCTGAGCCCTGCTGCCCCGGGTGGGGAAAAGCTGAAGCCCCAGGCAGGGGGCTTGAAACCTGAGCCCCGCCACCCAGGGCTGCAGTCCTTGGGCTTTGGCCCCGGGTGGTGGGGCTCGGGCTTCGGCTTCAGCCTCGGGCAGTGGGGCTTGGGCTTCGGCTCTAGGCCCCAGCAAGTCTAAGCCAGCCCTGGTGACCCTATTAACCCACTTTGGGGTCTGGACCCACAGTTTGAGAACTGCTCTAACTCAATCACTGAAGCAGATTCAGTTTGACCCAGAAGCAATTGATTTTTAGTATTTTTAGGGCAGTCTACATGCATCTGGCTAGCCAGAGCCAGGGCTATGGTGGTGGCAACGTTATTATACAGCTCTGTACCCCCAGCCTTCTCTTTGTTAAGCTAAATCATAGAATCATAGAATATTGGGGTTGGAAGAGACCTCAGGAGGTCATCTAGTCCAATTCCCTGCTCAAAGCAGGACCAACTAAATGGATTGAGCTCTTTGAGTCTATCACTATGAGGTGGGTTTTCTAATCCTTTAATCACTCCTGTGGCTTTTCTCTGAACCCTCTCAAATTTATCAATATCCTTCCTGAATTGTGAACACCAGAACTGGACACAGAGTACCCCAGCAGTGGTCAACCACTGCCAAATTCAGAGGTAATATGACTGCAGAAGGCCACATGCAGAAGTGATGGTCAAGGTTCAGGGCTAGACTGAAGGTCGATTCCTGATTACATCAGAATCTCAGCTTTCACTGGGGAGAAAAAATAAGTTTCTAGCCCTCATGACTGCAAAGAGAAGCTTGAGAACATGAACCAAGTGGAACCACTGCCTACCTGAGTCTGCAGACAACCTGAGAGGTAGATACTCTGGAGGGTAGGGATAGGGTCCAGAGTGACGTGTTGTTCCTTGACTTTAGCAAAGCTTTTGACACGGGTCTCCCACAGTATTCTTGCCAGCAAGTTAAAGAAGAATGGGCTGGATGAATGGATTATAAGGTGGATAGAAAGCTGGCTAGATTGTCGGGCTCAATGGGTAGTGATCAATGGCTCCACGTCTAGTTGGCAGCCGGTATCAAGTGGAGTGCCCCAAGGGTTGGTCCTGGGGCCGGTTTTGTTCAATATCTTCGTAAATGATCTGGAGGATGGTGTGGATTGCACCCTCAGCAAGTTTGCAGATGACACTAAACTGGGAGGAGAGGTAGATACGCTGGAGGGTAGGGATAGGATACAGAGGGCCCTAGACAAATTAGAGGATTGGGCCAAAAGAAATCTGATGAGGTTCAACAAGGACAAGTGCTGAGTCCTGCACTTAGGAAGGAAGAATCCCATGCTCCGCTACAGGCTGGAGACTGACTGGCTAAGCAGCAGTTCTGCAGAAATCCCACTGGGGATTACAGTGGACGAGAAGCTGGATATGAGTCAGTAGTGTGCCCTCATTGCCAAGAAGGCCAATGGCATATTGGGCTGTATTAGTAGGAGCATTGCCAGAGATCGAGGGAAGTGATTACTCCCCTCTATTCGGCACTGGTGAGGCCACACCTGGAGTATTGCGTCCAGTTTTGGTCCCCCCACTACAGAAGGGATGTAGGCAAATTGGAGAGGGTCCAGTGGAGGGCAACGAAAATGATCAGGGGGCTGGGGCACGACTTACGAGGAGAGGCTGAGGGAACTGGGGTTATTTACTCTGCAGAAGAGAAGAGTGAGGGGGGGATTTGACAGCAGCCCTCAACTACCTGAAGGGGGGTTCCAAAGAGGATGGAGCTCGGCTGTTCTCAGTGGTGGCAGATGACAGAACAAGAAGCAATGGTCTCAAGTGGCAGTGGGGGAGGTCTAGGTTGGATATTAGGAAATGCTATTTCACTAGGAGGGTGGTGAAGCAAGGAATGGGTTACCTAGGGAGATGGTGGAATCTCCATCCTTAGAGGTTTTTAAGGCCCGGCTTGACAAAGCCCTGGCTGGGATGATTTGGTTGGTGTTGGTCCTGCTTTGAGCAGGGGATTGGACTAGATGACCTCCTGAGGTCTCTTCCAACCCTAATATTCTATGAAAGAATAGCTCCAAGAGGTGTAAACTCAATGGAGTGTTGTCCCCATTACCCACTAATGTGATGAGGTTTACTAACCCCAGCCCAGTGCTACTGCATGAAGTTTGCTTGTCTGTCTCAAAGAGTCCTTAAAGCTGAGCTGCAGCCGTGAGGTGCATAGATGCTGCTGAGCTTTTTTGCTCATGGGTAAAATTTTCAGAAGTGCCTAAGTGACTCAGATTTATAGCTATTAAGACCAGAAGGGACCGTTATGATTATCTTGTCTGACCACCTCCATAACCCAGGGCATAGAACCTCACCCAGTAATTTCTGCAGGAAGCCATAACATCTGTTGGAGCTAGAACATATGTTTTATGCACCTCACTGTCTAAGTCTCTTTGGAAGAATGGGATATGGGTTCCTAAATCACATAGGCACTTTTGAAACCATTGCCTCCTGTCTGTGTAATCTACTGGTGAGTGTGCGTTACAGGTCCCCTTCTGTACCTGATCTATGGTGGATAAGAATCAGTTGTAGCCCCAGTTAGAAAGGCTAGGCTCTTTAGATCAAGTGGTAGCAGCTTATGATGTTAGCTCGAGAGCCGGTGTTCTCAACCCGCAGCCCAGCTAGCACACAGCAGCGGCCCAGCTGTGTGCTAAAGGCCTCCGGGCCACCCGGTGGGGCCGTGAACCCCCAACCGGCTGTGCGGCCATCCGGTCCCGCAGGGTGGGAGTCCAGGGCTGCCCAGTCCCCCGCCCAGGGCTCCGCTCCTGGCCCCAATCTGTGGAGAGGTCTCTGGGAGGGAAGCAGTGGGCATAGGCGTCTGTGGAGAGGGTTCGGGGAGGCGGTGGTTCTCAACCTGCGGCTGAGGTAACACATTGTGGGCCACATATGCCCATATGTCTTCATATCTTCACTGCATGAGCATTCACAAGCTATAGCTGAACTCTCCAAGTTCCTTACCAGCGGGCTCAGGCTGGATTTCCTTAGAGCAAATTCTTTGGCCGTTCTAAAGTTGTGCCTGGTAATCGAGAGGGGCTGTCTCCAAGATATGACCTGTGGGAGGTTTGGCATAATGTGCTTTACATATCTGAATGAGAGACATTGCTTCTTCAGGCCTGGTGTCTAGTTCAAACCCTACATGCCTGTTGCGAAAGACCTAACAAATCCAGCGATTAACAACAGTGGCTCTTTCTGCATGTTTAGCCTGACCGAGAAGGTGCACCTTTCTCCAGTGGGAGTAAATCCACCTGCCCTCTCTAATTGGGATGATTTATTTTGGTTGACAGTAGCCAGCAAGAATGATGACATCTAGCTTCTACAAACAAGAGATCCCCATCTGACAAAACATGGAGAACTTCCCCAGGTCTCTGCCATGCCGCTTCAGAGATAGAAATGATAAGAAGATGGAAAACTTCCTATAATCACTTGCCCTAGTTACTCTGCTTGACCCACCGTTGTTGTATGGCTCCCTGATGTCATTTCTTTTGCAGTTTCTGTATGTTAACATTTGATTGTATTTTTACCTTCAAAGACATGTGGTCAGCTACAGCTCTAGTTAATTAAAAAAATAATTATAATAGTACAGAGATCAAAGGCAGGTGGGTCAACATTTTCCCATCAAAATCTGTTTTAGAAGAAAATTGGGTTTTTGAGGAAAGGAAAATTTTCACTGAAAATCTCTGATTTCCTATAAAAAAGTCCATTTTTCATTGAAAATCTCCAAACCTGAAAATTGATCATTTTTGGCCAAAGCCCAGAAAGTGCTCAGCCAAAATTTTCTGAGGTTTTTCATTGCCAAAACCAACAACCCCACCTCTCAATTTTCACTTTTTCAGTTTTTGATGAAAAGTCAAAATTTTCTGCTGAAAATTTTGATGTAAATGAAAAAAAATATTTTGGTCAATATGTTGTTTATGACTGTGTGCGGGGGAAATAAATTCTGACCAGCTCATCACATGGCCTACACTAGCCCCTAGTGTACACCCCTCCCCTACCCCTGGGTGTGTTGCTAGGGTGTCTGTGGGCATATCTCATGCTTCTTTGTGCTGCTCTAAAATGAGCCATTCTATCATTCTTTCCCAGTGACGTGTGGGAGAACTTGTCTATCTGTCAAGGTACATGGATTTGATGGGGTACCTGGGGTGCAACCTAGATTGTGGGACTGCTGAGCACCCCTTGTCCACCAACCTGGAAAAAGGGGTAAACAGTGAGGTGGCAAAATTTGCAGATGATACAAAATTACTAAAGATAGTTAAGACCCAGGCAGACTGCGAAGAGCTACAAAAGGATCTCTCAAAACTGGGTGACTGGGCAACAAAATGGCAGATTAAATTTAATGTTGATAAATGCAAAGTAATGCACATTGGAAAGCATAATCCCAACTATACATATAAAATTATGGGGTCTAAATTAGCTGTTACCACTCAAGAAAGAGATCTTGGAGTCATTGTGGATAGTTCTCTGAAAACATCCACTCAATGTGCAGCAGCAGTCAAAAAAGTGAACAGAATGCTGGGAATAATTAAGAAAGGGATAGATAATAGGACAGAAAATCTCATGTTGCCTCTGTATAAATCCATGGTAAGCCCACATCTTGAATACTGTGTGCAGATGTGGTCGCCCCATCTCAAAAAAGATATATTGGAATTGGAAAAAGTTCAGAAAAGGGCAACAAAAATTATTAGGGGTATGGAATGGCTTCCATATGAGGAGAGATTAATAAGACTGGGACTTTTCATCTTGGAAAAGAGATGGCTAAGTGGAGATATGATTGAGGTCTATAAAATCATGACTGGCGTAGAGAAATTAGATAAGGAATTGTTGTTTACTACTTCTCATAACACAAGAACTAGGGGTCACCAAATGAAATTAATAGGCAGCAGGTTTAAAACAAATAAAAGGAAGTATTTCTTCACACAACACACAGTCAACCTGTGGAACTCCTTGCCAGAGGATGTTGTGAAGGCCAAGACCATAACAGGGTTCAAAAAAGAACTAGATAAATTCATGGAGGATAGGTCCCTCAATGGCTATTAGCCAGGATGGGCAGGGATGGTGTCCGTAGCCTCTGTTTGCCAGAAGCTGGGAATGGGTGACAGGGGATGGATCACTTGATGATTACCTCTTCTGTTCATTCCCTCTGGGGCACCTGGCACTGGCCACTGTCGGAAGACAGGATACTGGGCTAGATGGACCTTTGGTCTGACCCAGTAGGGCCGTTCTTATGTTCTTATGTAACCTGGGCTGCCTCTCACACTGTGATGCTGTGACAAGCTGCAAACCTCTGGCAGGTCCTGCACTTACAGACATCCACAGGCAGGGACAACCCAACGGAGTTACATGAATGTTTCTCCCAGTCACTCATGAACCAACAATAGAGAGGCTCCATCCGATCCCCCCCAGACCCGCCCTCCCAGTCTTATACCCCAGAACTGTACCGTCTTGCCCTGGTCAGAAGCCTGACCAGTGTAAGTGCATTGCCCAGTCTGCCCTCCCTTGATGTGGAGAGGACACACACTAGCCATCAGGACGTCTGGATACTTCATTGTTGTACCTGAAAGGCTGGTAGTGGGTGTTCCCAACCTCACAACATATTTCAGTAACACACACATAGCAAAAATTCATAACTTCCCATACAATGCTAGCACATACAATCCAACAGGCTATTAATGTTCAACAGATCAAGACTTTTAAAATGATAACTGTAACGGGGTGGGCACCCACCTCTCACGAGCACCTCCTCTGGTTGGGTGTGTCTGCATTCTTTAAACCAGTCCCAGCCTTGCCATCAGGCTGTACTCCCAGGGCTTCCTCCTTTGAAGCAATGGTTTTGCTCTCTTAGTCTGTTTTGACCCCAGTCTTCAGCTGGGCCTCCTGACAGTTCACACCCCTTCTGTGGGTTTACTGATGTCCAGTTGTAGGCCCTTCGCCAGTGGCCTATGGGGGGAACCCGGGCCCACCCTCTACTCCGGGTCCCAGCCCAGAAACCCTAAGAATAGCAGCCACACACTACCATGTACCTTAAGTAAACCTATCTTCAGTTCCCTTGGCCACTTCCCCGCGGCCCCAGCCTTCACCAATTCCTTGATCCCCCAATCCCTATTAGCACTGGGCTGTCCATTGTGCTGCAGTTCCCTCGGCCAGCCACACCGTCTACACTCCTCCAGCTCTAGAGAGGAACTGAACTCTCTCTGGCTCTGTAGCTCCTTTTTATTGGCTGCCACTGTAGCCTACATGTAGGACTTCTCTGCTGCTCCTTACCTGGGACGAGTGTGGCAGGACCCTGAGTCCTCCAGCAGGGGACTTCTGGGCCTAGTCCAGCCCTCACAATACCTCACAAGGCAGACTTCGTACAAAACATATCATAATTATCTGCCCGTGGTGAATATGGGGGTTCCAGGGTGCTGTGTTGAGGTACAGAGTGTCACAATGGGAGAATTGTGAGAAGGCGCTGGAGGACTAGCAGCCCTTGAATGATTTAGGCTACACAGTGGGTGGGTTACCATCTTAGGTGAAAATGACAGCTGGGGTTTAACTGACACCCCTCACCATGCTGCCTAGCACTGAACCCAGGTGAGACGTTTTTGTGTACAGATGGCAGTGGGGGTTGGGGCAATACTCCTGGGTGAGAGCCCAAGCTAACCGCAGTGAAGCAGACCCCAACTGAGAGGGAAATACCCACCTTGTCTAAGAGGAAACAGTGAAACTGACTATACACAGAGTGAGATTCTCAAAAGTGTCGGAATGTTTTAGGAGCACAAATCCGTTTGAAAGTCGGTGGAACTTGCGCCCCTCACTTTTAAACATCCCCGTCAAAATGCTGTCAAATTCACAATGTAAACAAACTGAATAAAAAGAGAAAAAAGATGTTTTCCCCAATTTCTTTCTCTAATAGTCCTCTTAGGTGTATTCTGTAACACTAGTAGGTGAAACATTTCCAGACAGCAGTGGAGGGGGGGTTAAATTGGCAGTGTCCCTTTAATATCTCATTTTTATGTCATGTTGTAAACGATAAAATTGTTCTGTATTTTATATTGTATCCCTCCAGGCAAAGTGATTGTGGGATGTGATTTTTGGTGTTGCCTGGGAAAGAATAATAAAATAAAATAATAAAAAAGTTTAAATTCTCCAAAAGAACAGATATCACTATAATGAGCACCATAGAGATGCCTTTAAAAACGTAGGTTTCAGAGTTGCAGACATGTTAGTCTGTATTCGCAAAAAGAAAAGGAGTACTTGTGGCATCTTAGAGACTAACCAATTTATTTGAGCATAAGCTTTCGTGAGCTACAGCTCACTTCATCGGATGCATACTGTGGAAAATACAGAAGATGTTTTTATACACACAAACCATGAAAAAATGGGTGTTTATCATTACAAAAGGTTTTCTCTCCCCCCACCCCACTCTCCTGTTGGTAATAGCTTATCTAAAGTGATCACTCTCCTTACAATGTGTATGATAATCAAGGTGGGCCATTTCCAGCACAAATCCAGGGTTTAACAAGAACGTCTGAGGAACAGTGGGGGGGCGGGGGGGAAGGAATAAACAAGGGGAAATAGGTTACTTTTTATAATAACTCAGCCATTCCCAGTCTCTATTCAAGCCTAAGTTAATTGTATCCAATTTGCAAATTAATTCCAATTCAGCAGTCTCTCGTTGGAGTCCGCCCCCCCACTGTTCCTCAGACGTTCTTGTTAAACCCTGGATTTGTGCTGAAATGGCCCACCTTGATTATCATACACATTGTAAGGAGAGTGATCACTTTAGATAAGCTATTACCAATAGGAGAGTGGGTTTGGGCGGGGGGGGGGGGAGAATACCTGGATTTGTGCTGGAAATGGCCCACCTTGATTATCATACACATTGTAAGGAGAGTGATCACTTCAGATAAGCTATTACCAGCAGGAGAGTAGGATGGGGGGAGAGAAAACCTTTTGTAGTGATAAACACCCATTTTTTCATGGTTTGTGTGTATAAAAACATCTTCTGTATTTTCCACAGTATGCATCCGATGAAGTGAGCTGTAGCTCACGAAAGCTTATGCTCAAATAAATTGGTTAGTCTCTAAGGTGCCACAAGTACTCCTTTTCTTTTTTTATAAACTTAGACAGGCTGAAATAGAATATAACAGAATAGAATAGGAAGTTAGGTATCCCAGATTGGGATCTGGGCAGCTTAATACTCAACTTTTCTGCACAGTGTCATGAAATTTTTAGTGATGAGGAGTTCTGACGAGGGTCTCATTCTAAAAAGGATGGGACCAATTAATGGGTCTCACTGTCTTCGGTAGAGCTGAGCTGGAAACGGCTTTTGTGTCTTGTGAAAATGTTCAAGATTTCAAAAAATGTCCCATTCTGCTTTGGGACAAAACAGACCTTTCACATGAAAAAAATCTCCTTAGAGGGCCTCTAGAATAGCATGATGATTAAGGCACTCAAGCAAGATGCAAGAAGTCCCAGTTCTAAACCAGGAAGAACAGAGCCCTAAACTGGATTTTTTGCCCCCCACACCAATGTATGGTGGGGAGGGCCTCCCTCACTCAGGTTTTTATCAGAAATGCAATCCTGGACCGACAAAAGTTTAGTCAAAACCGACTCTTTCGCACAAAAAGTTTTGGTTTGAAGACATCGGTATTATACCATGGAACACTATTTTACTGGAAATTCCCAAGCAAGCTATAGTCATCAGTTTTGAAGCAAAACTGCCCATTGCAGTCAATTTAAGCTGGATTTAAATCATACAGTTGCCAGGACATTGCTGATGGAGCCCTGCAACTTGTGACAGCCATGGGACCCATTCACACTATAACTGAGTCCACGGAACTGTTCACATCCCTGTTGTCCCCTGACTGGGTTACAAGACCATTAAAAGTTGTAGTATAGAGGAGACCTAACTGTATCCCAGTTACCGGTTACAAAACCGGACTCATTTGTAGGTACAGTGCAAGGGGTCATCTACATTAGGGTGATTTTTGGACACTGGTATGGTTACACTAGTGCTGAAGGAGCACTCAAGGAAAACAAGGCCATTGTGGAGAAGCTAAATGAATTCTTGGCATCAATCTTCACTGTAGCGGATGTGGGGGAAATCCTCACACCTGAGATTTTTTTTCAGGTGACAAGTCCGAGGAGCTGTCCCAGAATGAGGTGTCAGTAGAGCAGGTTTTGGAACAAACTGACAAATTAAACAGCAATAAGCAGTGGTGCAAGTTGAAATAATTTCTTGCCAGTATGCTGCACTCATGGGAGGGACACAAAGGGGGGGCATGTGACCTCCCCATGTGACCCCCCCACGTGACTCCTCCCCACCCTGCCCCAAGCCTGGTGCCCCCGTACTCTCCCTGTCCCCTCCCCATGATCCACATCCATCCCACGTTAGCTGGGGCGGGGGGCTCTGTCCTCCTCCCACTACCCAGAACTGCAGCAGCGAAAGGAGCAGAATATGGGGCTGCCCTCAGCCCAGCCCCCAGCCCTGTCCTCCAGTGGGGCTGCTGCACAGACCCCAGGCAGGAGGACTCAGGAGACGCAACTGCGTGGAAAGGCTGGGGGCAGGGCTGGGGGCGGGCTCCTCCTGTGTCTTTCCGGTACGCGGTACCAGCTATAAATATCTTACTGGTATGGTGTACCAGACCGTACCACTGTACTTGCACCACTGGTAATAAGTCACCAGAAGCAGATGGGATTCACCCAAGAGTTCTGAAGGAACTCAAAGACGAAATTGCAGAACTAGTCTGTTATGTAACCTATTGCTTAAATCAGCCTCCATACCAGATGGTGATCCCGGCAATTACAGGCCAGTAAGCCTATCTTCAATACCAGGCAAATTGGTTGAAACTTTAGCAAAGAACAGATTTATCAGACACATAAACACGATATGTTGAGGAAGAGTCAACATGGCTTTTGCAAAGGGAAATCATGCCTCACCGATCTATTGGAATTCTTACAGGGTGTCAACAAGCATGTGGACAAGGGTGATCCAGTGGACATAGTGTACTTGGACTTTCAGAAAGCCTTTGACAGGATCCCAGACCAAAGGCTCTTAAGCAAAGTAAGCTGTCATGGGGTAAGAGGGAAGGTCCTTTCATGGATCAGAAATGGTTAAAAGATAGGAAACAATGGGTAGGAATGAATGGTCAGTTTTCACAACTGAGAGAGGTAAATAGGAGAGTCCCCCAAGGATCTACACTGGGACCAGTGCTGTTCCACATATTCATAAATGATCTGGAAAAGGGGGTGAACAGTGAGGTGGCAAAATTTGCAGGCGATACAAAATTACTCAAGATAGATACTCAAATCCAAAGCTGACTGTGAAGAGTTACGAAGGAATCTCACAGAACTGGGTGCCTGGGCAACAAAATGGCAGATGAAATTCAATGCCGATAAGTGCAAAGTAATGCACACTGGCAAAAATAATCCCAAGCTATACATACAGAATGATGGGGTCTAAATTAGCGGTTACCATTCAAGAAAGAGATCTGGGAGTCATTGTGGATACTTCTCTGAAAACATCTGCTCAGTGTGCAGTGGCAGTCACAAAAGCTAACAGGATGTTAGGAAGCATTAGGAAAGGGATAGCTAATAAACAGCAAATATCAAAATGCCCTATATGAATCCATGGTATGCCCACACATTGAATACTTCGTGCAGTTCTGGGCACCCCATCTCAAAAAGTTATATTAGAATTGGAAAAGGTACAGAGAAGGACAACAAAAACAATTAGGGTGATGGAGCTCCATAAAATCATGACTGGGGTGGAGAAAGTGAATAAGGAAGTGTTATTTACCCCTTCCCATAACGCAAGAACCAGGGGTCACCTGATGAACTTAATAGGCAGCAGGTTTAAAACAAACAAAAGGAAGTACTACTTCACACAATGCAGTGTCAACCTGTGGAACTCATTGCCAGGGGATGTTATGAAGGCAAAAAGTGTAATTGGGTTAAAAAAAGAACTAGATAAGTTCCTGAAGGAAAGGTCCATCATTGGCTATTAGCCAAGATGGTCAGGGACGCAACCCCATGCTCTGGGTGTTCCTAAACCTCTCACTGCTGGAATTTGGGAGTGGATGACAGGATAGATCACTTGAAATTGCCCTGTTCTGTTCCTTCCCTCTGGGGCACCTGGCATTGGCTACTGTCAGAGACAGGATACTTGGCTAGATGGACCAACGGTTTAGTGTTCTTATGGTAACTCTTAGTGCTGATTCTTTGCACTGAGGTAGGTGCTTTTTAGTAGAGCTGAGCAAATAATTGATTTTTTGGTTCTGTGGCTGAACCAAATAAAATCCATGAAAAAAAAATCGGTTAATTTCAAACCCAAACTGATTTTTCTTTGTTTTTACCATAATGAAAAAAACAGCCCTTCCTTCCCCCACCAAAACAAACAAACAAACAATACCCTTATTTTGGGTTGAACAAAATATTTTATTTGACTTGAATTGAATTTTTTCAGTTTTTCATTTTGTTCTGAGTGTTTTTTACTGCATATAATTTAAAAAACCCAGATCTAACTACATTTCAAAAGAAAACATTTTAAAACAAAGAGTTGAAATATTTCATTTAGAAAATGTCACACCAAAAATCATATATTTTTGATTTTTTTTCTTCATTTTTTCATTCAGCTGAAACTATTTGCTGAATTAGACCCAAATTTTCAAGTAGTTTTGGTTGTCCCGAGCTGAATTTTTCAGCCAGTTTACTATTTAACTGC
Organism: Natator depressus; assembly: GCF_965152275.1. Lineage (NCBI taxonomy): Eukaryota > Metazoa > Chordata > Testudines > Cheloniidae > Natator > Natator depressus. The sequence continues at coordinate 12,080,379 of NC_134253.1, forward strand.
CAGCCAGTTCTAGTTTTTACAGTGATCCCCTGTGGGTCACACTGGGTTGCAACAGAAAAATGAACTGCAAAGTATACACCACCCCTAAAATTTATAGTTTCTTTTTCCCAAGTGCCTTTTGAAATGAGTAAACAGGTCTTTACTGTACATTTTTCAGTTAACTCTGATCCATAATCTAAGGAGTCCCATTGTAATAAACCATCACTGAGCTATTGGTGCCTCTGGCAGCTCATTTCTGTAATGAAGGCACAGTTCTTAGACGTAATGTATAAGAACCATGTCACCCCATGTCTCTGGGGGAGCAAGGAGGGCTGAATAGTGCAGAGGTTCAATTCCTGCTGCACCTCTCTAATCTCAACTGCAGGCTCAAATTTCAGCACATATCCTGCCCCTAACACAGTGAAATCCAGCTCTGCCGAGAGTGAGCTCATGACTCCTATTTTGATGGTCTCCTTCCAAACCTTGCTAAGTGGTTTGAGCAACTCTTTTGGCTTCTGCAGTTGAGGTGGTTTGAATCCACCTCGCCTTAATAAGAGGAACAGCTTATGTGCTTTTTTTATTAAACGCATTTATAATGGTATGATGCACACAGGAGGAGAGGAGTGGGGAATTCTTGCATGGGACAAAGCTCAGGAAGGAGCTGGATTTGACACAACTTCAAAGGAGACTGGAGAGCTGCAGAGCATGTCTCAAAAATGATTCCCTTGATATTTGTGCAAATAAATGACGGGATTTGCTTGGTATTTTGTGCCCCTAGGACTTAAACAGCACATTTTCATCAGTAAATTTTAAAGAGCTTCATAATCTTCAATCTATTGATCCTCACAACTCCCCCCACCCCCAAAGGTGGGGAAACTGAGGCACGGCAAGGTTAAATGACTTGTCCAAGGTCACATGTAAACTCTGGTAGAGCAGGCCATTTAATGTGGATCTTTCAGTTCATAGACTAGTGCGCTAATCACTGGACCATGCTTCCTTTTGCTCTGTTTTAGGGGGTGAAAGTCACCACTTTGCACAGGCCAGCACAGTATCTCTGCATCACTCAGGCGCTACTTCTGTCTTATTTTAAGGCAGCCAGGTCCTTGTGACAGAGATCCAGCTCAGGGACCATTGTGTAAGGTACTGTATGCACACCTAAGGCAAAGATGGCCCATGCCTCAAAGAGGTTACCATCATATGGCAAGAGACAATAGGTGAATACACCAGCTGGGGGGAGCATGAAATGATTGAAAGTGTAATAAGCAGTGCTCACAGGCAAAGTCTTACCAACTCCAAGCATTCAAAAATCATGACATTGGCTAACAAGTTGTGTGATTTTTGCCAAAAAATACATTTTGGGTTCTTTTTACTTGTTTTCTGTTCTTGGTGGTCACGTTTTCATGCTTTGCTTGGCAAGCATGAGGTATATTAACCTTTTCATTTTAAAGGAAAAAAGGAAAGCTGAAAATTTCCACATAAGCACATGACTCCGGAAGCCAGGGCTTTAAGAAAAACACAAGCGATCATGAGAATTGGCAGTACTGTCTGGAACTTGTGCTGCTTCTCTACAAAGACATGAACTTTGCCCTCAGGGAATATGTTAGCTAATGCAGTTACAGACAGGATTGTTCGCAGAGCTACTGTGTTTTAATTAGGTCTGATTAAAAAATTTCTGTTGAACTCTTTATGGATGGAAAATGTGGTCTCTGAGCAAATGAATTTTTTTTGCAGGAAGTGTCTGCTTAGCTCAAAATTTTTCAGTTTTTGTTGGAGTTCTGAAAACTGACAAATTTCATCCAGAAACAAACCAAAAATTCAGTTTTGGCAAACAAGCAAGCAAGCATACAAACTCTGGATTTAAAAAAATTATAATTCTGCAGGGGGGAAAAAACAAACAAACAAACAAACAAACAACCTCCCACATATTTCAACCAGCTCTAATTTCAAGCAAGACTATTTCAATAAGGAACATGCTGGATTGTTCAAAAAAGAATAGGATAAGTTCACGGAGGATAAATCCATCAATGGCTATTAGCCAGGATGGTCAGGAATGCAGCCCCATGCTCTGATTGTCCCTAAACTCTGACAGAAGCTGGGATTGAGTGACCGGGGATGGATCATTTGATAATTGCCCTGTTCTGTTCTTTCCCTCTGAAGCATCCGGCATTGGCCACTGTTGGAAGACAGGATACTGGCCTGTTGGGTGACTGGGCCTCAGTTTCCTCATCTGTAAAAAGGGGACAATGACACTGATCTACTTTATAAAGTGCTTCGTGATCTACTGATGAAAAGCACTACATAAGAGCCAGGTTTCAGAGTAACAGCCGTGTTAGTCTGTATTCGCAAAAAGAAAAGGAGTACTTGTGGCACCTTAGAGACTAACCAATTTATTTGAGCATAAGCTGTCGTGAGCTACAGCTCACGAAAGCTTTTGCTCAAATAAATTGGTTAGTCTCTAAGGTGCCACAGGTACTCCTTTTCTTTTTACATAAGAGCCAGGTATTATTATTCTTTACCCAGATCTCTTTCCTGAGTTTTGGCTTTATTGATAATTCAAAAAACAACAACATAAATCACAGTCTGAGTTTGGCTATCTTAGGGCTACCGTCCAGGCCCTCCTGTCCCTAGAGAGCCATGCCCACCTTTCCGACACCCAGGGTGGAGTCAATGAGCCAGACCTGCTCCAATGAGTCAGCAAAACTGCATCAGCTGTTTGCAGGATTCCAACACCTGCTGACCGGGTGGGTCCTCAGAAAAGCCCTGTCGCTGCATTATGTAACAGCTTGATGTGGCTTTTGAGAATTTCACCCTCTGAAAATATTCAATGATTATTTATTTGTATGGCAGGGGTGACTAAGGGCCTCAGGGGTGGATCATTGCCCCATCATGGTAGGTGCTGTGCAAACACAGAGCAAAGTGACAATAATGAAGGCCTAGATTTTCAAAGGAGACTAAGTGACTTCCTCATTGTGTGATCTTGGGTCTGTGGTAGAGGGAGAACTTGAACCCAGGCCTCCCAAAACCCAGAAAAGGGTCATAATCACTAAACCAGTCTTCCACTCTGGTTGTTGAGTCCATAGGCGCCGACTCCATGGGTGTTCTGGGGCTGGAGCACCCATGGAAAAAATTAGTGGGTGCTCAGCACCCACCAGACACAGCTGTTTGGTGGTGCCGTCACCAACCAGCTGTGTGGCAGTGCCTCCAATGAGGTACTCGGGGGTGCTGCCAAACAGCGGTTTGGCAGCTCGGAGAGAGGCTTGGGGGAGGACGGAGAGCAACGCATGGGTGGGGGCCTCGGGGATGGGGTGGAGCGGGGGCTGGAAGAGGCTCAGCAAGGGCGGGTCCTTGGGGAAGGGGTGGAGCGAGGGCGGGACCTCAGGTCGGATCGGGGGTGAAGTCGGCATGTATGATTGAGTCCCATGGAGAAAGAATAAATCAGGTGAACACTATGAAGAGGGCTAAAATTCAGTCTGCTTAGTTTCAAAGAGTTCAGGGGCAGAAGGAAGGGTCCAGTGGAGCAGTTTGTGGGATGCCTGGAGCAGCTCATGGGGGTGGCTGGCAGAGCGGAGCCATTCGTGGGATGGCTGGTCGAGCTGAGCCCCATGGAGAGGTGGGGCAATCGGCTTTGGACCACATAAGGTGCCCCTTAACTCCCCCCATCTCCACCCAGGTTGGGAGGTAAAACGCTGCAGATAAACTTTCAAACTCTGGGGTTGCACTAACCAGGGACAGAGACTTTTGGGGTGTTGGACTGTTGGGATTTTGGGTTGCTGGACTCAAGAACCAAAAAAAAAAAAAAGGGTGTGGGGGAAGAGGGATAGCTCAGTGGTTTGAGCATTGGCCTGCTAAACCCAGGGTTGTGAGTTCAATGCTTGAGGGGGCCATTTAAGGATCCGGGGCAAAAATTGAGGATTGGTCCTGCTTTGAGTAGGGGGTTGGACTAGATGACCTCCTGAGGTCCCTTCCAACCCTGATATTCTATGATTCTATGATCTCATCTAGTTTGACCTCCTGTCTATCACAGGCCATTGTATGTCACCCAGGTACCCCACTGTTGAGCCCAGTGACTTCAGTTAGACTACAGCATTTTATCCTCAGGATGCTAAATTGTTGTGAATCACAGGGAGGAGAGGTTTCAGAGGAGCAGCCATGTTAGTCTGTATCCGCAAAAAGAACAGGAGGACTTGTGGCACCTTAGAGACTCACACATTTATTTGAGCATAAGCTTTTGTGAGCATCCGATGAAGTGAGCTGTAGCTCACGAAAGCTTATGCTCAAATAAATTTGTGAGTCTCTAAGGTGCCACAAGTCCTCCTTTTCTTTTTAGGGAGGAGAGAGGAGAGACCAAGGACAGGGTAGGCCCATTACTCAACGAAGAGGGAAAGGCAATAACAGAAAACTTTAGCAATGGCCAAAGTGTTAAATGCCTTTTTTGTTTCAGTTTTCACCAAAAAAAGTTAGCAGTGATTGGCCGACTAACATCGTGAAAATCAGTGTAAATGCGGTAGCATCTGAGGCAAAAATAGGAAGTTAAGAGTTACTTAGACAAGTTAGATGTCTTCAAGCTGGCAAGGCCTGGTGAAATACAGCCTAGGAAACTTAAGGAACTGGGTAAAGTGATCTGAGTCATTAGCAATTATCTTTGAGAACTAATGGAGGATGGGAGGACTGGAAAAGGGCAAATATACACTAGAACCTCAGAGTTACAAGCACCTCGGGAATGCAGGTTGTTCGTAACTCTGAAATGTTCGTAACGCTGAACAAAACATTATGGTTGTTCTTTCAAAAGTTTACAGCTGAACACTGACTTAATACAGCTTTGAAACTTTACTATGCAGAAGAAAAATGCTGCTTTCCCTTTATTTTTTTTAGTAGTTTATGTTTAACACACTACCGTTCTGTATTTGCTGTGTGTGTGTGTGTCTCTCTCTCTCTCTGATGCTGCCTGAGTGGGTACTTCCTATTCCAAATGAGGTGTGTGGTTGATTGGTCAGTTTGTAACTCTGGTGTTCGTAACTCTGAGGTTCTACTGTAGTATCTCGCTATAAAAAGGGGAATAAGGACAACCCAGGGAATTACAGACCAGTCAGCTTAATTTTGGAACCTGAAAAGATAATGGAGGAAATAATCAGACAATCAATCTGCAAGCACCCAGAAGAAAATGAGGTAATAAGTAACAGTCAACATGGATCTGTCAAGAACAAATCCTGTCAAATCAACCTAATGTCCTTCTTTGACAGGGCAGGAAGACTTGTGGATGAGGGGAAAGCAGCAGTTGGGATATATCTTGCACTTTCATGATAAAGAGATTGCACTACAGTACTTGTATGAGGTGAACTGAAAAATACTATTTCTTTTATCTTTTTTACAGGGCAAACATTTGTAATCAATAATAGTAATATAAAGAGAGCACTGTATGCTTTTTTGTATTCTGTGTTGTAATCAAAATCAATATATTTGAAAATGTAGAAAAACATCCAAAATATTTCTGATGAATTTAAATTGGTATTCTATTATGGTGTGATTAAAACTGTGAGTAATTGCGACTATTTTTTTTTAATGTCGTGATTAATTGCGATTATTTTTTAATCGTTTGGCAGCCTTACTTTTGATACTGTCTCGCATCACCCTCTTGTCATGGGGTCCATTCACTGCAAGTGCACCTCCTCCTGGCGACTCTGGGGACTAGCTGCTTCCAGGTGCTGCGCCCTCCTCTAGTGGTCTCTTCATGTGTCCTGTCTCGCCCTGCGGCCCCTCTTGCTCCAGGAGCTGCAGCTTCCTCTTTGTGACTGGGGCCTCCGGACAACTCACTGTGTCTTGCAAGGCAAGCTGTCCTAGGTGGTCTGCTGTCTGCCATCTGGTCTGCTCCACTTCCCTAGTGGCTGGGAGGGAAACCTGGGCCTGCCTTCTGCTCCAGGGTCCAGGCAGGGTCACTCTGATCAGCAGCCAAGATCTGTCCTACCCCACACCGTGTTGCTTTTCTCCTGAGCCTTCCCTAACTTTTTGTTTCTCCTCCTCTGGGTTTGCCAGCCCAAGCTCCCTCCTTCCAGGTAGTCTGCAGTTGCTCCCTGTCTCTAGCCCCAAACACACCACCCGTCTCCCAGGGAGTGACTGCAGACTACTTCCCTTGCAGCCCCTTTCTGCTCTCAGCTCCTGGCTTTAGACAGGCCCCTTTTGTTCCTATCCAAATGAGCCTCATCTGATTACTCACTGCTCCCTGGATCCTCCACCAGATGCAGCCTGGGGAGTTAATTGATCTACCTGGCCCCCTTAACCCCTTCAAGCCTTGTGGCAGGTGGAAACCCAATCACACTTCTCATAAACAAACTAGAGGAATATAGACTAGATCAGTGGTTCTCAAACTAGGGTCACCGCTTGTTCAGAGAAAGCCCCTGGCGGGCCGGGCCGGTTTGTTTACCTGCCGCGTCCGCAGGTTTGGCTGATCGCGGCTCCCACTGGCTGCGGTTCGCCGCTCCAGGCCAATGGGGGCTGCGGGAAGTGGCGCGGGCTGAGGGATGTGCTGGCCGCCCTTCCTGCAGCCCCCATTGGCCTGGAGCGGTGAACTGTGGCCAGTGGGAGCTGCGATCGGCTGAACCTGCGGATGCAGCAGAGAAAGAAACTGGCCCGGCCCGCCAGGGGCTTTCCCTGAACAAGCGGCGGCCCTAGTTTGAGAACCACTGGCCTAGATGAACTATTATAAGGTGGGTGCACAACTGGTTGGGAAAGCGTACTCAGAGAGTAGTTATCAACGGTTCACAATCAAATTGGAAGGACATTTTGCATCTCTACAGGATCCGTCCTGGGTCTGGTTCTATTCAGTATCTTCATACATGATTAGGCTAATGGCAAAGAGAGTACGCTTATAAAATTGGTGGATGATACCAAGCTGGGAGGGGTTGCAAGCACTTTGTAGGACAGGATTAGAATTCAAAATCATCTTGAGAAGCTGGAGCAATGGTCTGTAATAAATAGGATGAAATTCAGTAAGGACAAATGCAAATTACTACACTAAGGAAGCAATAATTAATTGCACAAATGCAAAATGAGAAATGACTGCTTAGGAAGGAATACTGCAGAAAAGGATCTGGGGGTGATAGCGGATCACAAACTAAATATGAATCAACAATGTAATACTGTTGCAAGAAACGCAAACATCATTCTGCGATGTATTAGCAGGAGTGTTGTAAGCAAGACACAAGGAGTCATTCTTTCACTCTACTCAGCACTGATTAGTCCTCAGCTGGAGTATTGTGTCCAGTGCTGGCCACCACACTTTGGAAAAGATGTGGACAAATTGGAGAAAGTCCAGAGGAGAGCAACAAAAATGATTAAAGGTCTAGAAAGCATGACCCATGGGGAAAGATTGAAAAAACAGGGTTGATTTAGTTTGGAGAAGAGAATACTGAGGAGGGACATGATAACAGTCTTCAGGTATGTAAAAGGTTCTTAATAAGAGGAGGGTGATAAATTGTTCTCCTTAACCACTGAGACTAGGACAAGAAGCAATGGGCTTAAATTGCAGCAAGGGAAATTTAGGTTGGACATTAGGAAAAACTTCCTAACTGTCAGGGTGGTTAAACATTGGAATAAATTACCTAGGGAGGTTGTGGAATGTCCATCATTGGAGGTTTTTAAGAGCAGGTTACACAAACACCTGTCAGGGATGGTCTAGATAATACTTAGTGCTGCCTCAGTGCAGGGGACTGGACTAGATGACCTCTCAAGGTCCCTACCAGGAATTTCTATAATTCTATAAGGTACCACCTATGACACCTTGTGCCTCTAAAGAGATCTGGCCGGACACTATAAGCTAATAGTATTGAGAAGGACGGTGGACTGTGTCACAGTTCCCAAAGTAATCTCTGACCCCTCTGTGGCCTTCTTGATGGCCCCTTATTTAGGTCTCAGGTCTCACTTTTCTCAGGGCAGAGTCAGGCAATGCTCCCTCTAGCGTTGAGGTTTAGGCTGCAATTCTCTGATCATCTCAGTGAGTCTGACTTTATTCAGCACCTGCTGGTCTGTTCTCTCAGGGGCAATGACAGGGCTAACCAGTGAGCAGCCAGCCTTCCTAAAGCAAAGTACTGTTTATTCAGAACAAAAGCATTCTAGAGAAAGCAGATCTTGAAACGAGAAAGAGCTCAGCTGTATACCTAGCTTCCCATGTATCACCCATCTTCCACATGGTGACCCTGGCAATCATCTCATAGGGCCTGACTCTCTGATCACAGTCCCATAGAGTCCAAGATCAGAAGGGACCATCTAGTCTGACCTTCGGTATAACACAGGCCATAGAACTTCCCCAAATTAGTTCCTGTTTGAACTAAAGCAGATCTTCTGGACCAAACAAATCCACCTTGATTTAAAACTTGCCTGTAATGGAGAATCACAACCACATTTTAAAGACTCCTGTTCCATTGTCCTACTACAGTGCTTCTCAACCAGGGGTATGCGTACCTCTGGGGGTACGCAGAGGACTTCCATCAACTCATCTAGATATTTGCCTAGTTTTACAACAGGCTACATAAAAAGCACTAGTGAAATCAGTACAAACTAAAATTTAATACAGACAATGACTTGTTTATATGGGTCTATATATTATGCACTGAAATGGAAGTACAATATTTATATTCCAATTGATTTATTTTATAATTATATGGTAAAAATGAGAAAGGAAGCAATTTTTCAGTACTAGTGTGCTGGCACGCTTTTGTATTTTTATGTCTGATTTTGTAAGCAAGTGGTTTTTAAGTGAGGTGAAACTTGGAGTATGCAAGACAAATCAGATTCCTGAAAGGGGTACAATAGTCTGGAAAGGTTGAGAACCACTGTCCTACTGTTCTTACGGTTAGGAAGTTTTTCCTGAGATTTAATCTACATCTGCTGTGCTGTAGTTTCAACCCATTGCCTCTTGTGTTGTCTTTTGTGGCAAAAGAGAACAACCTTTCTCCATCTTTTTTATGGCAGCCTTTCAAGTATCTGAAGACCAGTATCATATCCCCCCTTAATCTCCTCTTTTGCAAACTAAACATACCTAGTTCCTTCAACCTCTGCTCGTATGGCTTGCTTTCCATCCCTTTGATCATCTTTGTTGCTCGCCTCTGGATCCTTTCCAGTTTCTCCACATCCTTTCTATACATTGGTGACCAAAACTGGACACAGTACTCCAGCTAAGGCCTAACTAGCGCCGAGTAGAGAGGTATTATCTCCTCCCATGACTTGCATGCTATGCCTCTGTTAATGCAACCCAAAATTGCATTTGCTTTTTTTGCAACAGCATCGCATTGCTGGCTCATGCTGAGGTTGTGATCCACCACAACTCCCAGATCCTTCTCAGCAGTTTCTCCCCATTCCGTATGTGTGCATTAATTCAAGGTGTGACCGTACCATGGATTTATATAGTGGCATCATGATATTTTCTGTAGTATTATCTATCCCTTTCCTAGTGGTTCCTAAAATTCTGTTAGGTTTTTTGACTGCTGCTGCACTTTGACTTCCCCAGACTTGTCTCCTGCATGATTAATTCTAGCTCCTGCAGGAATCTTGTAACTGCCCCATGGAGCCAGAATACAGTCCTTATCCCATAAAGGTACATACAACACTGATGAAGTTGAAATCACTGTCTTTGGATCTTCCATGTGACCATCATACCTGTCATAGACTATTGCAGAGAAATCTGTGTGGGCCAGAACAACAAAGGGGGTTGATGGGGGAGGGGGAAAATTACTCCACAAATAGCTTCACGGTATAACCTGTTCCCTGTTAGCCCCTCCAGTCTGTGGGAATGTCCAGAATGAGCCCTGCTCGTGAGATTTCATGGAGGGCAGATGGGGACATAATAAAGAAAAGGTGAAGTTTACCTACAGCCTCTCTCACTTATGGCTCCTGACGGCCAAATGGCCAGAGGCCCAAGTGGGTGGAAATGGATGTCACTTATTAGACTTGGGTGGAGCTACACCCATTTACACCTGCTGAGCATTTGGCCCAGTGCATGAGCAAACTGCCTGAGACGTGAGAGGTACCTGTTATGCTGTGCAAAGAGTTGGAATAAGGCAGCCAATAGGAGATGGGCCTATGCTTCCCGGTGCCAGTAAACAGTGCTTACAGAGGAAGGGTGGTTCCAGTGGTTAGAGTACTGGCATGGGACGTGGGAGACCTAGGTTGCCTTCCCTGCTCTGCCACAGATTCACTGTGGGACCTTGGGTAGATCACTTGGGGCGAGAGCCACAAAAGAATTTAAGTGCCTAAGTCCAAAATATAGATCCTCAAAATCCCTGTTAAGCTGCTCCCTCTGCCCATAGGCACCTAAAGACTCCAGGGCTCCTAAACTGCTGCCACTGGGCCCGTGGGCAGTCGCCTAGAGCATGCTGCCGCTGAGCGGGAGTCTCAGACCAGGTGTTCCCTTGCTGTCTGGGAGGCAGGTGTTCTCAGAGCACGCCTAACTTGCAGAAAACACAGCTGAGGAGGGTGCCCACTTTATACCTAGCAGGCTAGGCCGTCATCTGGAAGAGCCACGTTCTGATCCCTACTCTTCCTCACTGAGAGCAGGAACTGAAACGCAGCTCTCCCAACTCCTAACTGGGGGGGGGGGGGGCATAGGGTATTCTGGGCTAGCGTGCGCTCAGTCTCCCCTGTTGAAGATGTTTCATTTTATATTATATAAATATTCATTGGAGCAGGGACTGGAGCCTGGGTCTCCTAGGTAAGTGCACTAACCACTAGGAAGTAGGGTCTTTCTCTGGCCCAATGATTATATAAGTATTGTATTGGGAACCTAACTAGGGGCTGTGGATTCCAGTATGCGCCTAAAGTTCAGTGTTACAACACTGAGCCTACGCCCCCGTTGTGGATATAGCCCCTAGTCCAGGGGTGGCCAACCTGGGCTGAGAAGGAGCCAGAATTTGCCAATGTACATTGCCAAAGAGGCACAATATTATGTCAGCAGCCCCCCATCAGCTCCCCCGCCCCGCCTGCCAGCTGCCCCGCCCATCAGCGCCTCCCCTCCCTCCCTGTGCCTCATGCAGGATGCAGGAGGCTCTGGGGGGCGAGGAGAAGAGCGAGGGCGCAGCAGGCTCGGGGAAAGGACAGGGCCTTGGGGGAAGGGGTGAAGTGGGGACAGGGCCTGTGGCAGAGGCAGGGGTTGAACAGTGAGCATTGGAAAGCTGGCACCTGTAGCTCCAGCCCCCGAATCGGGGCCTATACAAGGAGCGGCATATTAACCTCTGAAGAGCTGCACGCGGCTTCGGAGCCAAAGGTTGGCCACCCCTGGCCTAGTCTCTCTATGCCTAAGTTCCCCATCGGTAAAATGGGAATAACAGCACTTCCATACTGCCTTGGGGGAGAGAAGGGGGAGGCCTATGTGTGAGGTGCTCAGATACTACAGTTCTGGGGGACAGAGAAGTATTTCGGATGGAATCACACCTGGGTGACTTGGATAAAAACTCCTGCCCAGTAAGAATCAGCTTAACTCTCATTCAGCTTCCATTTGAATGGTCCGTGGGGCGATTTTCTTCAGTACTGTTTACCCTTTAATCTAACCCTCGTTGTTAATAACCCTTCCCTTTTCATTTGTGCAATTAATCCCCACTCCTGCACAGAGCCATGTTTTAAATACATATGACTTTTTGAGGTGCCTTATAGATGTGAGACAGGAATGGAACGAACGTTCTGCTGTTTGGCTCCAGGGCTCAGATGAGCGACGCAGCCCTGTACATTAAAGCACTTCTTTCCATCTAGTCTAATTGCAAAGACAAATATTTGTGTTTATGAGAGTTGGTCGGTCTATAGTTAGCTTTTGTGGCTTGTAAGTACCTACATGGCGAGAAGCGATCTGATAGCATTGAACTCTTTAATCAGGAAGACAAAGGCAGAACAAGATGCAATGGCTGGAAGCTGAAGCTAGGCAAATTCAGACTGGAAACATTTGTGCATTTTTAACAAGGTAATTAACTATTGAAACACCCTACCAAGGGATGTGGTGGATTCGCCTTCCCTTGCAGTCTTTAAATCAAGACTGGGAGGGTCTTTCTTGAAAGATATGCTCTAGCTCAGCCAGAGGTTAGAGGGCTTGCTTCAGGAATCACTGGGGCTGGGGGGCGGGGGGCGAGGGGGGGGAGGTTTTATGGCCTGTGTTATGCAGGTCAGATCAGATTACATTAATGGTCCCTTCTGGCCTTAAACATCTCTCTGACTCTAGTTTCTGTTTCTTCTTGGAAACTTTATTTTAGGAAAAGAAACTATGAGCTGAGGGAGGACCAACTGTCATTTAAAAACAGCACCAAAATTTTACCCCGTAAGGACAAAGGTCCAAATTCTCCAAGGTATTTAGGCACCTAACTCACACTGGTTCCAAGGGGAGTTAGGCACCGAAATGCCTTTGGGGATCTGAGCCAAAAGAAACTGCAGTTTCCCTGCCCCACCCTGCACACACGCATATATACATACTTGCACATGCATGTCAGGAAAGGGTTTGACTGGGACCTGGTCTAACATGACCATACAGGGGAGAAGAGGGGAGGTTGAGTCTTCCAGCATATACCACCACCCCGTGCATTAGTGTTGCCTGGATTGTGGATTTGGGTGTGGTGGGCAGAACGCAGGCTGTGCTCAGATGCTCTGTGGGTGGGAAGGGATGAAGCCAGATGTCTGTTTCCCTGACATACCAGCTGGCTGGATGCATGTAGGTAAGCATGCTACACCCTTGTAGGGTCTGTAGCAACCAACTCCCCCAGCACAACAAAGAGAGCACTGGGAACCGTGTGCCACAGATGGATGTCTACAGTGCAGGTCTTATGGTGCTCCCCAAAGCATGGTGCACCCACATGTCACCCCTTTCCTTAGAGCTGTGCCAAGAGATGCAATCTGTCCCATATTAAACACGGGAGCTATGTACCACCTGAGCTTGATGGGTGAGATTGGTTGCCAAGCTTGGGTAATGCAAAGCAGCTGCAAACCTGGCTTAACTGGTTAAGGCAGGTTTGCAGGAGCCTTGCATCACAGGAGGAGAGTACCGTTGAATCTGTCCCCCTGGCTGGGAGTGGGTGGATTGTGACAAGTTAAATAAGAGAGTGAGGCACCAAGGCCAGATCTGAGCCCCAGGTATTTAGGTGCTTAACTCCCATTGAAAACAATGGGAGCTGGGAACCTAAAGACCTTGGAGGATCTGGCCTGAGAGACTAAGGGCCAGATATCAAAGGTATTGAGGCTCCTAAAGATGCAGATAGGTGCCTAGTGAGATTTTCAAAAGCACCAGAGTTAGGCACCTAAATCCCATGGATTTCAATGGGAGTTAGGCACCTAACATACTTGAAAATCTGGCCTTAAGTCCCTTGCCCAACATCACACTGGGAGTCTGCTGCAGAGGAGGGAGTTGAACACAGGGCTCCTGGGTCTGAAACTAGTGCCCTAACCACTAGGCAGCATTTCCTTTCTTATTGGCATCAATGGGAGGTGACATGCACAGGGCCAAGATGCACCAGTAGGGACCTCTTCTCAAGAGGGCAAAAGTTTGCCAGGTGTTTGCAGCCAGTTTTCAATGGTGCAAAGGGGCCGTAAAACCATGTTTCCTGTTCAAATTTTCCTTCCCGTTCTCAGTCTCTCCTGCCCATTCTGTGTAGTTTAGAGCCAGATTCTGCCCCCTTACTCACCTTGAGAAGAGCTTGACTGAGTAAGGTGCAAGTGAGCATAAGTGCGACAGCGTCCATCCCTTCCTGGGCTCAACTGGAAAAGCCAGCTGGAGGCAGATGGGGAAAGTCTGAGCCGCATCCTTAGCCCTGGTTCAGGCTGCTTTGTGATGTGTCAGCAGTATACTGTAGTTAAAAGGCCAGCATAGAGTGGTGGCTGAGGGCTGTTCCTGACAGAGGGGAATCTCGGCACAGTGCAAAGCTCTAAGCCAGCTCTCTGCCACATAGGTGGCATGCTAGGATGGGGCCCAGAGTGTCCAGTGATGTGCCTGATCTTTGGCTGCTACAGTTGGCCCACGGTAGCCAACGTCATTTAAAGCAGCCTTGAGGCTGCTCTAAGTTACGCCATTGGACAAAATGGCCTCTGGCTCACCCAGATTGGGGGAGTGGAAAGGTGGCTTAGAATCATTTTTCTTCACGCCCCCCCCATCCCCTGCTCTCCTCAGCTATACAAAGGGTAAAGTGGGCACAGCTGAGAATCTAGGCCTGTGACTCATACACAATTGATGCCTTGACCAAATCATGAACAAACCTTCATGTGTTCAGCACCAGTGTCAAGCTGACTAGCATCATCCATCCCCTCAGAGCTCCTGCCTGCATTTTGCTCCTTCCTTTTTCTTCCTCCTCATGTTGCAATTGAATAGATTCGGTTCACTGGCAGAGGCTGAGTGGGAGAGCGGGGGAGAGGGAGACCTGGAATCTGGAAGACTTAGAGTTGTCTGTCAATGAGGGAAAGCAAGGTCAGAAGCTCTTTGGGACACAGACAGTCCAATTGTCCCGCTCCCTGATTAGTGGTTGCTAAGCACCACAATTATTTACACGGTTGCCAGCTCTTGTGATATCAGCATGTGTTTTGTGATATTTGGTGTTTTTCTTAAAGCCCCAGCTCCTGGAATCAGCTGATTTCATGAAAATCTCAGTGTTGATTCGAAAAAAAAAAGAAAAGAAAAAAGTTTCTAGCCTTGCTGGTTGCAGAAAACAAAACAAAACAGGAAAACGCGCCCGCTAAAGGTACAAAAGCCAGAAGGTGAATCAAGAGAACCAAATATATTTCTCTCTCGATCCCAGCCACAATCTAATTGCAAAGACAAATATCTGTTTTTATGAGAGTTTCTCAGTGTATATCGAGCTTTTGTGGCCTGTAAGTACCTACCTGGGGAGGAGAGATCTGATAGCAGAAAGGTCTTTAATCAGGCAGGCAAGGGTAGAACCAGATCCAATAGCTGGAAACTGAAGCTAGGCAAATTCAGACTGGAAATAAGGTACGCATTTTTCATTTAGGTAATAAACTGATGCTCCCTTTAAAAAGAAATTGCTTATAATGAACTGCATGCTGGCAAAAGCTCCCAGATTGCCTGGGCACTGCAGGGCTCTGTTAACCCCAGAAAAAGTATAGCAAAGGTAGCAGCAAAGCAAGAGTCCCCAGACACACACTGCCCTGCCACACCCCCCTCAGCTAACATGCTTCTTGCTCTGAAGTACAGGAACCCTTTTAGGCACAAGAGGGTAAGCCAGTCTCTGTTCCCCATTCATTCCAAAACCAGGGCTTAGGATATGTTGGCCTTAGCACCTCCTATTTATGGAAATCTCACCAGCTGCTGTGTTATCACACGGAGAAGGGACCCCAAACATTTAGGCACGTAAGTTAGAACCCTGCACCTTAAATTACCCCTGGAAGCCTGTGGAGATCAAGGTTATGTTTTAGTTAAACATAACAAGGTTATGTTTTAGTCTGCAGAAGAGAAGAATGAGGGGGGGTTTGATAGCTACTTTCAACTACCTGAGAGGTGGTTCCAGAGAGGATGGTTCTAGACTATTCTCAGTGGTAGAAGAGGACAGGACAAGGAGTAATGGTCTCAAGTTGCAGTGGGGGAGGTTTAAGCTGGATATTAGGAAAAACTTTTTCACCAAGAGGGTGGTGAAACACTGGAATGTGTTACCTAGGGAGGTGGTAGAATCTCCTTCCTTAGAAGTTTTTAAGGTCAGGCTTGACAAAGCCCTGGCTGGGATGATTTAATTGGGGATTGGTCCTGCTTTGAGCAGGGGGTTGGACTAGATGACCTCCTGAGGTCCCTTCCAACCCTGATATTCTATGATTCTATGATTCTATGATACTAAACACAAGTTACTGGGATCAATAAAAGAGTAGCTAGGCAAAATTCTATAGCCTAGGTTATGCAGGAGGTCAGCTTAAATGATCATGAAGGTCACTTCTCACCTTAAGTATCTATGAATCTAGGAAGGGTGACTATTAAGAAAATGACCCTCAAGGACAGTGGGGGAGACTCAATTGCTTGAGACATTTCAAACCAGACTAGACTAAGCCTTGGAGAATAGACTGTAGGGAACAATCCTACACAGGAGTAGTGTGGTGTATTGAAAACTGTATTGAAATCTTAGGCTGTCATTTTAAAAGATCAAGGGGTTTTCCTGTTCCTGCTTGCAGGCTAGTGGGGTTTTGTAGGGAAGCCTATGAATTGAGCCTAGCGGCATCAGCCAGCAGCCAGCTAGCTTAGAGATAGGTTGGGTGAGTTGTGCCTTTCCTGTTTTAGGGAGCAGTCTGCTTTGTCTCTCTCTGTTTTTGATGTCTTGTGTGTTGAAGTTCTGGATTCTACGAAATAAAGTAGTGTGATGTTGTACCTTCCAGCAAGAGTATTTGATGTTTTTATCTAATTGTGTGTATGCCTTGAACATAACGTGTGGGACCTAACAGGCCTGGATTAACCAATGGGCACTCAGTTGGAGATACTCCATCTCTTGATGTCTTCAGATCAAGACTGAATGCCTTTCTGGAAGATGCTTTAGTCAAACACAGGATATTGGGCTCAATACAGGAGTAACTGAGTGAAATTCTATGGCCTGTGACATACAGAAGGTCAGACTAGATGATCAAATGGTATTGTCTATCCTTGAAATCTATGAAAACTGATACGTGTTCCACATAAAAGTTGCACAAGTTTAAGTAAATCAGTCTGAAAGCATAGCTTGAGTTAAAGTGGTGGCAGATATGGCTCAGTCGTAGTATGCCTCTGTTGTATCTGGGTTCAATCCCAGGAATTTCTAAGAGGTTTTCTTTGGGTAGCCAGTTTTGGCACCACACTTCAAGAAAGATGTGGACAAACTGGAGAGAGTCTAGAAGAGAGCAAGAAAAATGATAAGAGATTTAGAAAACAGGACAGAAGAGGGAAGGTTGAAAGCACTGAACCTGTTCAGTCTAGAGAAGAGAAGGCTGAGGAAGGACATGATAACAGTCTTCAAATATGTAAAAGGTTGTTATAAAGAGGATGGTGATCAGTTGTCTCCATGTCCACTGGTAGGTTCAGAAGTAATTTGCAGCAATGGACAGTTAAGTTAGATATTAGGAAAATCTTTCTAGCTATAAGGATGGTTAAGCACTGGACCAGGTTACTAAGGGAGGTTGTGTAAACCCCATCACTGGACATTTTTAAGAACAGGTTAGACAAACCTCTGTTGGGGATGGTCTAGGTAAATGTAATCCTGCTCCAGCGTCGGGGGTGGAATACATGACCTCTTGAGCTCCCTTCCAGCCCTACATTTCTAGTATTCTAACTCAGTGTGTAGAGCAGGTCTTCATCCTTACTTAGTGAGTGTTCAAAGGGCACACAAGAAAGAAGACACCATCCCTGTATCAAGAAATTTACACGCCAGATAGATCGGCTGCTGGCCTGAATCGCACCTGTTCCATGCAAGCTCCCCCGCTGATGACTACGGAATGCGCAATAGGTACTCTGCTGGGCTACTGGTGTCAAATGTGGTAGAACTGAACTGTGTGTTAAGGGTCTATCTCACTAAGGACTTTAGACCAGTGGTTCTCAACTTCGTCTAACCAGGACCTCCTTGGGACTTCCTGCCATGTAGCTAGAACCTATCTGATGCACCACAACCGTCACGATATGCTGCCTTCTCTCACCAAGAGGGGAGACTCTGGTGCATCATGAGAGATTAGTTTGACCCATAGAGAACTGAGGCATGAAACACCCAAACGACAACTCCCATGAGGCACCACCATGGCATTTCAGAATTGAAATACTTTGTTTTTCATGTTTTCACCAAAAACTCAACATTTTTCTGTGGAACATTTTGACAAAAATGATTTCCCCTTCCCCCCTGACTTTTTCTGGAATTTTTCCATGGAACCTCCCAGGCCCCACCCCTATTATCCTGCCAGCTCTACCCAGTGATTCCTGCATTTCAAACTCTGCAGATGTAGGCAGGCACGACTGTACTGGTTACACTTGGTTCACATTTTTAAGGATTTTCCCACAAGAATAAGGGCTAGAAACATTTTTTTTTAAATCAAAAGGTGAAAAAGTGGATGACAAGGAGGATGGTTCTGATTTGAGCCGACTGAAGATTTTTCAACAAAACAGTTTTTCATCACAAAATGTTGATTTGTTGAGCCCCAAATGCTTCATTTTTTATGAAACTTACTCAGATCCAAGGTCAAAACCAGTGTGAGAGCAAACTCCTGGAATGGTGAATAGCCCCATGGTCAGGGCACATAGGGGATAAGAGACCAGGATTCAACTACATGCTCTGAATCAGGCAGAGCAAGGACCTGAACCTGCATTTTCCAGGTTGTGGGTAAATTCACTTGGCTATTGGCCATTTTGGGATGATTCCTCTGTTTGAGACCCTCCATGTTGGGAAGCCCTCCTTTAATTTATGAATAACCCACACTGCTTGTTGAAGTCACATGCTAGTCACTATTGTGACTTGGTTTTTGCTGTTCGATCCACTTCTTCTGGACTGTTATGCTTGGCTACCGCCAGTGCTGGAGAGACCCGTAGAGTCGGTTCCTCTGTATGGTTTTCACTGGCATCCACACTTCTATCACGATGGAATTTTTCTTGCCAGAAAAGAACTCTGCAACGAGGTGACACTAGAGGGCTGGACTTATGGGCAATGTTTCCAGTTTGCCACCACCGTGGAATGAACAAATCACCGTATTTCACTAATAGCTGGTCTTTGAAAAGGTTTAGGGCAGTTTGCTGGACTTTTCTGGCTCAAACTCAAGTTTAGATTTCCAACCAAGCTTCTCCTGTAATCTAGCCAATCTCTTCTAAAATGATTTCAGCAACTGCATGGCATTTCCCCAGGATTGGGAGTGATTCCTGTAGATTTCTGTAGCAAGATTATTATTATTTTTTTTAACGTAGATCCTGAGAAATGTTGGTTAGGGAAAATGTGTTCGGATACTCCTCTTCTTTAATGCTGGTGCTAGAAACATTCTGCCAGGATAGTCATGATGTTAATTAGCCATTTTCACATTTCATAAAATGTGGATAGTTCAGCGCTGTGAATGTTTGTGGTGTACAATCATGCATCTTCATCTTAGCTTGTTTCATCTTGCTTGGTGCATACTTTGCTTATGTGTAGGAAAAGCTTTGCCCTCCATTAAGTGCTCTTAGATCTACCAGAGGCTTCAAAACAATTAGCTTCCCTTGCTCTTGCAATTTTGGTATTCCTTTCCAAAGGCAGCCACCTGCCTTTTGACCCCTTGCATGTGGGGTTCACCTCCACACACATCTCGTACTGCCAATGGGCCAGATTTCCCTGCATCTTATGGAGTCATTTACATTTGTGCAAATCAGCTATAAAATGCTTCCGTTTCTGAACCAGTGAGATTTTATACCCACTTTATGCTGATGTAAATCCTGGCTTCTCAACCCAGGGGTTGTGGCAGGCCTCAGGGGACTGGCAAACCATCCCATGCTTTCCACATGACTAAATCCTGGAAGTGGAGACCTGTAAGGTGGGGGTCCTTATATGGAAAACTGGGTGATGGTATGAAAAGGAAGAGAATGACTATGTAAATGATTACATGGAGTGCAGTGCAAGAGAAAACCTGAACCCTATGTGTCATGGCTGGTGACTTGATTTATTGAGAGCACCTGTGTCATGTTTTATATTTAGATCACAGTGATATTTTGACCGGGAGGCACTCATGCTCAGTTCCAGATACCCAGTTCCCCAACTACTTTTTTAAAAAAAATTAAAATAAAGTTGCATAATGCAATAATAGCTCATGTAAAAATTAACATGAAATTAACAACACAGGATAATAGTTCAGTCATATAAACCAATTTACCTGTTATATTAACCTGTAATTAACCACGTGATGAAATTAAAATAGGGTGTAATTCCATAAAAAGTATTACTCCAGTAAACTCTATTGATTCATAATTGGTTCTAATTTACATTAAAACAATTATCATCCTTGTTTTCTCTGTAGAAGGGTTATGAAATTTTTGGAAGGGATGTCTGGAAGGAAAAATGTTCTTTGATTAATAAAAAGAAAAGGAGTACTTGTGGCACCTTAGAGACTAACCAATTTATTTGAGCATAAGCTTTCGTGAGCTACAGCTCACTTCATCGGATGCATACTGTGGAAAATATAGAAGATCTTTTTATATACACAAAGCATGGAAAAATGGGTGTTTACCACTACAAAAGATTTTCTCTCCCCCCACCCCACTCTCCTGCTGGTAATAGCTTATCTAAAGTGATCACTCTCCTTACAATGTGTATGATAATCAAGGTGGGCCATTTCCAGCACAAATCCAGGGTTTAACAAGAACGTCTGGGGGGGGGGGGGTAGGAAAAAACAAGGGGAAATAGGTTACCTTGCATAATGACTTAGCCACTCCCAGTCTCTATTCAAGCCTAAGTTAATTGTATCCAATTTGCAAATTAATTCCAATTCAGCAGTCTCTCGCTGGAGTCTGGTTTTGAAGTTTTTTTGTTGTAATATCGCAACTTTCATGTCTGTAATCGCGTGACCAGAGAGATTGAAGTGTTCTCCGACTGGTTTATGAATGTTATAATTCTTGACATCTGATTTGTGTCCATTTATTCTTTTACGTAGAGACTGTCCAGTTTGACCAATGTACATGGCAGAGGGGCATTGCTGGCACATGATGGCATATATCACATTGGTGGATGTGCAGGTGAACGAGCTCTCATCTCCTCAGCTCTCGTCCCCTAACGCCCCTACTCTACTTGCGCTATATTGATGACATCTTCATCATCTGGACCCATGGAAAAGAAGCCCTTGAGGAATTCCACCATGATTTCAACAATTTCCATCCCACCATCAACCTCAGCCTGGTCCAGTCCACACAAGAGATCCACTTCCTGGACACTACAGTGCTAATAAACGATGGTCACATAAACACCACCCTATACCGGAAACCTACTGACCGCTATTCCTACCTACATGCCTCCAGCTTTCACCCTGACCACACCACACGATCCATTGTCTACAGCCAAGCTCTGCGATACAACCGCATTTGCTCCAACCCCTCAGACAGAGACAAACACCTACAAGATCTCTATCAAGCATTCTTACAACTACAATACCCACCTGCGGAAGTGAAGAAACAGATTGATAGAGCCAGAAGAGTTCCCAGAAGTCACCTACTACAGGACAGGCCTAACAAAGAAAAGAACAGAACACCACTAGCCGTCACCTTCAGCCCCCAACTAAAACCCCTCCAACGCATTATTAAGGATCTACAACCTATTCTGAAGGATGACCCAACACTCTCACAAATCTTGGGAGACAGGCCAGTCCTTGCCTACAGACAGCCCCCCAAACTGAAGCAAATACTCACCAGCAATCACATACCACACAACAGAACCACTAACCCAGGAACCTATCCTTGCAACAAAGCCCGTTGCCAACTGTGCCCACATATCTATTCAGGGGACACCATCACAGAGCCTAATAACATCAGCCACACTATCAGAGGCTCGTTCACCTGCACATCCACCAATGTGATATATGCCATCATGTGCCAGCAATGCCCCTCTGCCATGTACATTGGTCAAACTGGACAGTCTCTACGTAAAAGAATAAATGGACACAAATCAGATGTCAAGAATTATAACATTCATAAACCAGTCGGAGAACACTTCAATCTCTCTGGTCACTTGATTTCTGATCTCAAAGTGACTATCCTTCAACAAAAAAACTTCGAAAACAGACTCCAACGAGAGACTGCTGAATTGGAATTAATTTGCAAATTGGATACAATTAACTTAGGCTTGAATAGAGACTGGGAATGGTTGAGTTATTATAAAAAGTAACCTATTTCCCCTTGTTTATTCCTTCCCCCCCGCCCCCCCACTGTTCCTCAGACGTTCTTGTTAAACCCTGGATTTGTGCTGGAAATGGCCCACCTTGATTATCATACACATTGTAAGGAGAGTGATCACTTTAGATAAGCTATTACCAACAGGAGAGTGGGTTTGTGTGTGTGTGTGTGTTGGGGGGGGGGCGGGGAGAAAACCTGGATTTGTGCTGGAAATGGCCCAACTTGATTATCATACACATTGTAAGGAGAGTGATCACTTTAGATAAGCTATTACCAGCAGGAGAGTGGGGTGGGGGGAGAGAAAACCTTTTGTAGTGGTAAACACCCATTTTTTCATGCTTTGTGTGTATAAAAAGATCTTCTATACTTTCCACAGCATGCATCCAATGAAGTGAGCTGTAGCTCACGAAAGCTTATGCTCAAATAAATTGGTTAGTCTCTAAGGGGCCACAAGTCCTCCTTTTCTTTTTGCGAATACAGACTAACACGGCTGCTACTCTGAAATCTTTGATTAATAGTAATCCCTAGCAGTGCTTTTTCTCTGAGGATCTCAGAGCACTTTACAAGGGTGGGTAAGCATCCGATGAAGTGAGCTGTAGCTCACGAAAGCTCATGCTCAAATAAACTGGTTAGTCTCTAAGGTGCCACAAGTACTCCTTTTCTTTTTTCTTTTTACGAATACAGACTAACACGGCTGTTACTCTGAAACCTGTCATTATTTCCACTGAGGCTCAGAGTGATGTCGGGACTTTCTCCATTTCATACAGTGATTGACTGGCAGAGTCAGGAATAGAACATATGGTATTTTGTAGCTTTGTAACTGTTCTGATTTTTGTGTGTGTGTGCTGCACCTTTACATTTCTAGGGATCTCAGTCTGAAAGAAAGCTGCCATTTGTTGAGAAAGAATTGATGTTGCATGTTACCAAGGAGACACATACACTGTGCTCTTGCATGGAGACTTGAATTTTGTTCTTTCTTGTTGCCCTTCATCTAAAATAAAAGCCAGCCAGGCTGCAAGTAAATATGGAAAACATAACTTAATGTGGCCTGTGTTATGCAGGAGGTCAGACCAGATTATCCAATGCTCTCTTCTGGCCTTAAAAATCTATAAATCTGTGACTAACAGAATCTAGAGCAGTGAACTCTCAGCCCTGTACCCTGTCTGCTTGATGACTCCAAATCTTCAACTGCAAGTTGTACAAAACGAAGGCCTGTAAGAATTCATAATGGAAAGAGAGAGGAGAAAAGGAGAGCCCCGTTGGGTTTCCTCACCTGCGATAATGGTTTCAAGCAGTGGCAATCTCACAGCTTTGCTCACCTCTGAGCAGTTTGGGTCTCCTCTGCATCTCAATTCCTTTCTATACGAGGCACACTTTTGTACAATCTGTGGGCTAGGGTTTGCCCCAGAGTTAGAGAGGGGTGAATTTAGTTACGCATCCGTATCGCTTGGTCAGGGAAGGTAGAAGTCATGGCCAGCTGCCTTGGACATGTGTGAAAGGCTGAGAGTGTTTCACCTGCCCTTGCTTTGCCTGTTGGAGCATACACTTCAGGCCAGATACTCCAGCCCCCCGAGAATACGCTATGGGTGGCTGACGTACAATGAGCATGAAGGCTGCACACAGCTCTGTTTGCATTGCCCAACCTAGGCAGCAGAGCGGGAGTACAAGGGTACAGTCAGAACATGCTACTGCTATTCTCACAGAGCCACTGGGAAGCAGAGTGTAACCTAGAGCAGCCCCGAGGCTGCAGTGCTGTATCTTGTTTAGGTGTAACAGGATGTACATTATTCATATAATGTGTGCTGCAGTAGCACCTGGAGAGCAGCTGCATGAAATTTTTCAGATGAAACATTTTTCGCTGAAAAATGCAGATTCGGGTTGACAAAAACATTTCAAGAATTTGTGTGGAATTCCTCGTGTTGTTTCTGTCCAAAAATATCGAAATGTTTCATTTTGATATCTTACTCCAATTTTTTTTAAAACAAAGGGTTAAACAATCAAAAATGAACACACACACAGACACAGACAAAGACACAGACACACACACACACACAGACACACACACACACACACGTGTTTGGTTGACCTGAAATAACCTTTTCTTTTACTTCTTCAGTTTGCCAAAAAATTAGAATGAATTCCATTTCGGTTTGACCTGAAATGATTTTTTCCCCTCGATTTTTTTGGTTCAGCCAGCAAACTGAAAAATCACTTATTCCTACAGTTCCACTTAGCAGCCCCAGTCATGGACCAGGGCCCCACTGTGCTAGGTTCTGTACATTATTTATTAGGTGTATTATGGTAGTATGGAGGAGCCCTAGTCACAAACCAGGATCCTTGTACCCACTCAACCCGAAAAGACAATCCTTGTCCCAAAGAGCTTAGAGTCTATTAATAAGACAAGAGAGAAAAAGTGGATGCAGATGGGAGGGGGTACAAGGAAACAACAACAAAATGCCATAAAAGGGGATCTTCAAACACAAGGTGCTTACAATTTCAGATGTTTGAGATGACAGATATAGTTTGAGCTCACAGATCATTTCTCCTCCTGTAATTTAAACCCAGATATTTTTCCCCCCAAGGAAGAAGGAATTTAAAAAAAAATAAATTCAAAACACGCAGGAGAGCATGTGCCGTGTAGTAGGTGTAGAAGAGCACCAACAAAACTTGGTTAACATGGGGCCTCCTGTATTCAGAACAGATTCTCTGGGGCAGATCTTCAGTGGAGCTGTGCCAAGGTACGTCCACTAAAGATCGGACCCTTATTAGAATTTTTCTCAATCCCCTTCTCTGCTCTTTTTTTTTTCGTTCTCTGTATTTATTTTTCTCTCTCCATCTTTGCACTAACTTTTCACCCTCCTTTCTTTAGATTTTTCTCTCCTTCCCCTCCTTTATCCTAACTTATATCACTGTTACACCTTTTGGATGCGAGCAGTTAGCCAACATCCAGGGCCTTGCCGGGTTGCTTCCGTTAGGAGAAATTCAGTTATTTCTTTGATACGATCCAGCTGATTTACAAAGAGTGTAAAAAGTCCTGTTCCTTGAACACAGTAGAAACCAAACAACAGGAGACAGTTTCTTTATTCACAATTCCAAGCCTCTTTCAGCCAGCACTCTGCCCAGAATCTCTCTCTATCAGCTTTTTTCCATGGTCACGCTACCAGTGCTTAAGTGGCTGTGTGTGGTGCTTCTTTGCTGCCTTTTCCATCTCCTGAGCAGCCTCACGTGTGCCTTTTTGTTTTGGGTGGTGTCCCGTGCTCTGTTTTGGTTGGAGGAGGACCCTATTGTTTCAGATACTTGCGTCCATCAAGAAGCTTAATGGCTTCCTGCAACTACCTTAAATGAAGGGCAGCCATTATACCTCTCCGCCCCCAGTTTCAGTGGGGTTTAACCCAAGTCTTAACATTATAGTGTTGCCTAGTGACCCCCAGCTGAGATCAGAGACCCATTGTGCGGGTGCTGCACCGATCCAGACAGACACTCCCTGCCCCAAAATCTACATAGATGTCCTCGTGACATGTCCTCGTCATTGGTACCACCTGAGCAACCAGACCACACTGCTTCTACTCCTTTGTAGTTTAGCTTGCCTACTAAACATGAACGAATCAATACTGAATTGCCCCTCTGAAGCTGCACCCTACTGGACAGGATTCTGAAGGTGGTGGAGTGAGCTGTCCCATCCGTAAGGAACTGAGCCTGCTAGCAAATGATGGCCCCGGATTCCAAATTGAAATTGGCAAGAGATCAACACTTTTTTGGCTAGGGCTATAAATCCAGGCAAACATGACAAGTGGGAAGCTGCTGCAGACAGAAGAGAATTCGGTTCTGGAAGGGGAAGCATGCCTAGCATTAACCGCTTCATCCAAAGGCTTCGCAGGGTGGTGCGGAATGCTAGTCACGGGGCGTCATTGACTTTCTCCCTGCACATTACTCTCTATTAGCCAAGTGAGATCACTGCCGTGCTAGGGCGGGAAAGTGACTTGCGCAAGGTCACCCAGCTGGTTGGTGGCAGAGCTCAGAATAGGTCCCCAGGGGACCACACCTCCTAGCGAAGCAAGAGAGCTCATGTACTTAGTGTCCAGAGCAATCATGGCATCTCTGAGCCTGGCCTCCTCATGTTCCCATCACTTCCCAGCTGCCCCTGCTCCCGTGCATGTACCCGGGCTGAGGGATGCAGGTAAAGCTGCTGTCTCTGCTGGTACTGACTCTGTGCGTTTGATCCTGGTCATCGCTGCAAGCATTTCAAGCAGTGCCTTAGCTCACAGCCATGGGGGTTTGTCCCTGAGTGACCCTGCTTTTCTCCTGCTCGAACCACAACTCCTTTCAAAGCCTCAGAGCTCACGCAGGCCTGCTGCTGTGCTCACTCTGCTCACTAGGTGGAGAGAGAGCAGCTTAGCACAAACACTGCAGCTGGACTGAGCGACTCGTCCTTTGTCTCCTACCCTGGATTGTCCAAACCGACAGTCTGCCTTTTCCTGCCCCAAGCTGCTTTCTCATGGCTGAAATTCTGTTCCTTTTGTGATCCTCCAACCACCAGCTCCAAGCTCAATGAATTTAATTTTCCTTTCTCATTGATTGTCCCTCTTTCATCTTCCCATGTCCCTTGATGACATCTTTAGATTATATTTTGGATGGGTCAGTTTCTGGAATGCCATTATTTTATCCTCTTAAAGGGTGAATATGGAAGATTTTCTACCAGACAGGACCTGAATTAAGATTTCTGTGTTTTCCCCTGCATTCCTGCCTCTCTTGTAGGTTTCAGAGATGCTGGGGAGTGTTATCTAGCGGCTAGAGCACAGGGAATTGGGACATTTGGGTTCTACTCTTGGCTCTGCCAGTTGGCTGTGTGATGCTGGGAAAATCACTTCACCGCCTTGTGCTTCAGTTTCCCCATCTGTGACATGAAGGTGAGAAATGAATTCCTTCTTCCCTGAGGTGTTGGGGAGAAATTAATTCCTATTTGAGATTCCCAGGGCAAAGGTGCCTGGGAAGGAAGCTTTGAATTGTACAAATGCCAGAATTCTGAACTCAGTACTGGTACTGAAGCTAGGTTACGGAGAAGGAACTGATTTTCAAAGCCCACTTTCCTAGCTCTCTAAGATACTTTGACCCTCCATTAGGAAAGCAAGAGAGCACTTCATCACTCTTAAATCCATTTATCCTCACCCCTCCCCTGTGCTTTCACCCCCAAATTACAGATGGGGAACTGAGGCACCTGGACTCGAGGTTTCCAAACCCATGTGTGAGCATCCACATTACATTATAAACCTGTGTTTACAGTTGCTAGACCCAGATCTCATAGCTATGCTAATGCATCTGTATTGCATTATGGTCTATAGCTTGGCTGCACGATGACAGGGCTTGGACGCAAGTCTCAGAAGGACTTGGGCTCTGACTCAGCCCCCTCGCAGAGTTCTCGGACACAGGTCCTGAATCAGACAGATTTGTGTGCGGACAGAAAGGGGGCTTGGGCTCAAACCCAACTCAGAGCCTGGACTGAGGCCTGGTCTACCTAAGACAGTTATCTTGACATAAGGCAGCTTACGTCAAACTTATTATGTCAGTGTATACACACTACAGCCTTGTCCCACCGAAATAAGTGCCCTACCTCACTGACATAATAACTCCACCGCCACGAGAGACATAGCACTTATGTTGGTGTAGTTAGGGCAATGCAGTGTCTGTGTATTACTTACATCTGTTTTTGGCTGTCCTGTCAATTTCAGGGCTCCATGCTGGAGCTGTGAAATTGACAAGAAAATTGGGCAGCTAGACCTGGGCTGTCCCTGGCTTCCGGCTCAGGCATACGAGAAGCCTGGGCGGCTGCCATCCTCTTCCAGCTTGGACTGGGGAGCCGAGAGCCTGGGGGGAGCTGTGCTCCTGGAAGGGAGCAGCACCGAGCTGAGAGCCTCTCAGCCCCCCTCTTCAGTCAGTGGAAGTGCTGCTGGTGAGGACACGCACCACCAACAGAAGGAGGGTAGTGTGGACATCAGCCACTGCAGTAATTACTAACATAGGTCGACTTAAGTCTGTAGTGTAGACATGCCATGCCTTCTGTGGGTACTGTAGACATACCCTGAGTGACTTGCCCAAGGCAATAAAGGGAATGGAACACAGGGGTCCCACTCGCTGAGGTTAGTGCTCTAATCACTACACCTGTGTCTTGTCCTGGTGGACAGGGCATGGGGAGGGCACCTTCCCACTTATATGCCCCACGCAATCGCAGAGAGAAATGGACAAACTCATTTTGCCTAATCTCAAGCCATCGCAAAGATCAAGGGTTTAAAAGTTGAACATTGCTGGGTTTTTTCATCCTGAAAAATAAAGGGAGAAGAGAGAGGGAGGACGAGAGAAAAGCCCAGTGAAAGAACAGAGTGACAAATACAGTCAAGAGAAAACCTTTCATACAAAAACACACGGTGAGATGTTGCCAGGCACAGCACAGAACTCACAGCCAGTGCCAGTGCTGAAAAGAGATATTTGCAGCACCCCAGGACCCCCTTGGCAGGAGGCAGATCGAAGGATGTGGCCGGAAGCTGTCACACAGTTTAAGCTCCAGCAAAGTTCTCTCTTGAGAGACATAATACAAAGTACCTCTGCACTGCAATAAAAAACCCGTGGTATCATGTCTCCGAGCCTGGGTCTGTTGGCTCAGGCTTGCAGAGCTCAGGCTGCGGGGCTAAACATGGCAGTGTAGACATTCGGGCTCGGGCTGGAGCCTGGTTCTGAGACCCACCCCTGTCATGGGGTTTCAGAGCCAAGGCTCCAACCATCTACACTGCAGTTTTGAGCCCAAGTCAGCCACGGCCATGCTGAAGGTCGACGTACCCATGGTGGCTTAGGGTGCTGGGTTCACAGAGGAGAGCGTTGTAGGTTTAAACCCACAAAGAGTCTACTTCCGACTCTTTCAAATGCCCCATCACAAAAGAACAACAGGCCACGGGGTGAGATTAAGGGCAGGGAAATATAGCACATATCAAAGGAAAGACTTCTTTGCTCAACATTTAGTCATGCTCTGGAATTCCTGGTTGGGCTCTGGGTGGATTTCCAAAGGGCTGGATACTTTGAGGACCAATAATAATACTTGTAGTTATCCATGAACAGATAAAGCTAAAAATATGCAGATGTTTTCTGGGAGCCAGCCATTTGGCCACAGGGTTGAGGAAGAGCTATTCCTCCATGAAAAGTGGCAAACAACCGGCTAAGGCCTTAGATTTATATGCGGTTGAGAGGCTGCTCTCTATCTCACTTCCCTGGGCATGAGTTACAATGAGCAATAAAAGGAAAACCCATGCATCAATGCCACTCAGCCTGAATAATCCAAGATCCTGCCTATTAACTGCTGAAGAGAGTCTTTCTTCACTCTCATTAGAGACCTTGCCAGCTACCCAGGAGTAAATTTTTCCCTACATGTGGGAGTTTGCTCTGGCTGCCAGACCATGGGACCCAGAGCCAAATGTCATTGGTTGTGTTCCCACATCTGAAAGAAGAGCTATTTAGCACTTAAAGCAAGTATTTGAAAATGTGGATGTGTGACGGGGTGGACTAGGCCTGGAGGCCCCCTGCTGGAGTCCTCACAGCCCTGCATTACCCCAGCCCAGAATAGAGTAGTGAGGAGGTCCTCCGGCAGCCTAGAGTGGCTGCAGAGAAGCAACCAATCGGAAGGGCTGCTGCAGAGACCAGTCAGGAGCCAGAAAGACCCTATATAAGGCAAGCAGCAGATCAGAGAAGTTCAGTTCCTGCCTGGAGCTTGAAGAGGGAGGACTGGGTGTTGGCTGGCTGAGCAGCAGGACCCTAGACAGGTCAGCGTGGGTGGACTGAGCCCAGAACCTGACCTGATGAGGTGAGGGTACCAAGATGGGCCCAGCTGGCCTGGTTGCAGACTGAGACCAGGGAGGACTGCTGAAAGGACACCAGCTGTGGGTACTGAGATGGGTTGTGGAAGAAGGCAGGACCTCTGGGAAGAAGCCTTGGAGCTATGGCCCCATACTGGGGCTGGGAAAAGAACCTGAGACAATATAGCCTGGAACGGGGGACAGTGAAGGCAGCTCAGCCAGAGGGCTGAGTCGCTGAAGACCTGCTCAAAAGAACTGTGATTGCAGGCCCTATTGGCCAGGGAAGGGGGCACTCACAAGAGGTGGGTGCTGACCCCATTACTGGACTCCTGAGTTCCACTGCCACCTCGGAGAGGTGGGTGTTCCAGTGGTTAGAGCAGAAGACGGGGGGAGCTGGACAGCTGTGTGCTACACCTCGCTCTGGGAGAAGTGGTGTCTAGTTGTTACAGCGTGGCAGAGGAGTGGTGTCTAATGGTTAGAACAGGGGATTAGACGATACCCCTGTATCTCGTCCACTGTGTGTTGAATAACAAAATGGAACCCTGCACAACTCCATGCTGCAGTGATGGTAAATGCGTTGATGCTCTAAAGTACTCTGGTGATGAGCGTGGTTTGACTGGCTAGATTAGATAAAAAAAAATATCTAGATGGATTGAGAAAGAGATGGAATTGTGAATAAATGAGCCTTTGGGCGGGGGGGAAACATTTTGCAAAACTTTCACCCCCTGCCAGTCAATTGACACTTTCAGGGCTATTCCCACCATGAAAAGGGACTGGAACTTTGCCTTTCCCATGAAATCACAGGTTAGCATCAACATCATCCAGAAACCTGAGTTGGAAGCTACTGACCTGGGCTTCTTGTTCTCCAAAGGCTTGCTGTGCATGACAAAAGATCCTCCAACATTGCAAAATATTCCTATTAATGACATTATTACAGTAGTACACAGCTGTCTTGTTAGGAGGGACTCCAGCTCAGTGGTTGGAGCATTGGCCTGCTAAACCCAGGGTTGTGAGTTCAATCCTTGAGGCGGCCATTTGGGGATCTGGGGCAAAAATTGGGGATTGGCCCTGCTTTGAGCAAGGGGTGGTTAGACTAGATGACCTCCCGAGGTCCCTTCCAACCCTGATATTCTATGCTGTGCTGGGCATTCTCCATTTATAGAGAAGAGACTGTCCCTGCCCCAGAGAGCTTACAATCTTGATAGACAAAGAGTAGGAGGGGAAACAGGCACAGTGGGAGGAAAATAACTAGGCCAAGGTCACACAGCAGGTCAGGGGCAGAGCTGGGAAGAGACCCCAGCTCTCCTACTTCCCAGAACAATTCTTTACTCACTCTCTTGCACTGCCTTTAGAAAAGGCTGGTTCTTCATTAAACAAACTGAGACTGACTTGGCAAGAAGGTACCTTCCCCTCTCTCCAAAGGCCAAGGCTGGTTAACCAAAACCATCACACTCTGTGCTTTTCTTTTTCCACCCCTCTCTCTGGACAGGCTGAGCAAGAAGGTCTGTCCCTTTTTTATAGTACAGTAAAGCTCACACAGTGAATGGGATTACTGTAGATTGGCCAAACATGAAGATAGAGGGAAAAGCATATTGCTTCCAGAGTGCAGGGTCTTCTGAGTGACAGCAGATTGGAGGCCCATGGTTGCCCTTTCTATGGGAGAAGATTGCAGAGAGCTCTCCTGCCTTCCTGAAGCCAGCTTCACCACAGGCATAAGTGTGTGACAGCAGATTTATGCACCGCCAACACCTCTCACAATTACACACATGGAGTGGAGCTAGAACCCACATGCTTCTGCTCTTAGCCCATGGATTTTCCACTGGTTGAACTAAAGAAAGTCTCCTCTAACTGAGAGCAATACCTGGTCTTTTAGCCTCCTTGTGGGCCCAGCCACCAGTGGGCAGCTTGTCCACTTTTATTCATAGTCATTATATTTCAAGCAGGCACAGATCCACTGACAAGTGCTTGTTTTTGCTAGCAGTGAATTTGGCTTCCTGTGCCATGCCATCAGGCCAGAGTTAACGCTGCAGCCCCTGTAAGAGTTGCTCTACAGAGTAGGTTGTGAACTTGGGGGTGGAGACCCCCAGGTGTATGTGGGATCACATACAAGTTTCATGGGGATCATGATTGTTCTCCCTTTTTTATAGCTAGATGAAATGGGGATCCCAAATCTTTTTAACAGATTCATAGAGTTTAAGGACAGAAGAGACCATTAGATTTTTCTAGTCTGAACTGCCATATATTATTGGCCATTAAATTTCACTCACCCCTGAATTGAGCCCAATAACTTGTATTTGACTAACACAGCTTTCAGAAAGGCTTCAAGTCTGGATTTGAAGACTCCAAGAGATGGAGAATCCACCACTGACCTCAGGCATAGGTGCCAACTCCCTGGGTGCTCTGGGGCTGGAGCACCCTCAGGGGTAAAAAATAGTCAGTGCTCAGCAGCCCCACTGATCAGCTCCTCCCCCACCTCCTGCTCACCAGGGGCCTTGGTGATCAGCTCCTCCTCTTCCCTCCCAGGGCCTCCCACCTGCTGTGATCAGGTGTTCAGTGGCATGCAGGAGGCAGTGGGGAGTTCTTTTGCTGGGTTTTCTAAATGGAGGGAGCACTGAATGGCCCTTGCAAGCAATATTTGTGCTAGCTAATGGCCAAGGCCAGTGGCCTGCCAGGGTCAGAAGGCTTCATTCCTCATAGAAAGAACTGCAGAGTAGCTAGGTCCATTATAGTTGTGCATCACAATGGGGCAGGGAGGTCCAGGGAGAGAGCACTGCACTAGAATTAAAAACACTGGGGTTCCACTGCAGATGCATGATCTCAGACAAGCCACTCCATGCCTGTGTTTTCCCTCGCACGCCTTGTCTATTTAGATGGTACACTGTTTGTGACAGAATGTCTCTCACTCTGTGTCTGGGCAGCACCCTAAAAGGATGGGGCTCTGATCTCCTGTAGGTGCTATGATAATAATGCACCAAGTATAGCACTGGAGGCTTGATGGACCACCAATCTCACCCAATGGGGTGGGTCATCTCAAAAGTAGAGATGACGCCCAGCTAGAAGCCCAGATTCAGCTTCTCCAAGCCTTGCAACTGGCCTCTTTCTCTCTAACAGCCTGAAGCAAGGCCCTGGCTCTTTGGATCCAGATCTGGGCTTTGTCATCCATACCATTTTCTTTCACCCCACACTAATGCAGCAGCTACCAGGTGATGAGCCCTTTATGGACATCCCATCCTATTAAGCTGCCAGTGTTACCCCTCAGTTGGCCAGAGGGGTCACTATAGAGTGAGGGAAGCTGTTCCGGCCTTCACAGCTTGCCAACTCTTGCTGTCCTGGGGCAGGATAGACCAGAGGGAGGGGGAGGTTGCGGCTCTGTAGATAAACAGCAGGTGACCTCTCAGTCTACACAGGTTCCCCTGAGAGCATGGAACCCATTCTTCTCGTGCACCTGCGCCTGGCTGAGTCTATTGAAGGTCTCCACGTTATTGTGGCAAGTGACTTAAAGATGGGCCTGAATCTAGATCCTTTGGTTGAAAGGACTCTTCTTCTTAGCATATGTGCAATGTGCCTCAAGTGGCATGTGACCAGGATTCCTCACCGAATTTGGTCCACTGGTTGGATCATTAGATAGTGATAGGGAGCGCGACGTGAAAGCTGATCCATGCCCCCACTGAAAGGACTAAATTCCCCCTATTCTTTACTAATTCTAACTCCATCGGTTTAGTTCTGTTGATACAAACCCCTGCCTAGGCACACAAACTTATTTCAGATTGGTTCTATTGATATGGCCTGCCAGCATTATCTACGCAAGGAAGTTCAGATGTCCATTGTTCTCAGTGTTGATTGAGACAATCCTGAGATGTGACAAGTCTCACTTAGAGTTTTGAAACTCAAACTTCTACATTTGATGAAATTGACGTATGTCTTCAACTCTTTCCCATGTGAACATCTTGAAGTAGCCATGACAATCAGCTGGTTCTTAGCTTTTCGGCAGAGACCACACAGAAGCCCTTTAAGTGAAATATTGAGAAGATGGTCGTACACAGAGGTAATACGCCTGCTTGGGCATGCCTGTATCACAGAGGTGCTCAGGTCTTGTGGTAGTGGAGTACCTTTGATAGAAATCAGCACACTTGCTTTGTGAAGCAAAGGATGAAATCTTAGTCCTCATTGATGTCAAAGGGAGTTGGCTTTGATTGGACTTAGGGCTTGTCTCCACTTACCAGGGGATTGACACACGACTATCAATCCACCACGGGTCAATTTAGCAAGTCTAGTGAAGACCCCTTAAATTGACCACTGATCGCTCTCCCATCAACTCCAGTATTCCACCAGAATGAGAAGTCTAAGGTAAGTCAATGGGAGAGTTTCTCCTGTTGACCCAGCACAATGTAGACAATGCAAAAGGTCGACCTAAGCTGTGTCGACTCCAGCTACGTTATTCACATAGCTGGAGTTGTGTAACGTGGGTCGACTTAGCCCCATAGTGTAGACCTGCCCTTAGACATGGCCCACAAATGCCTTAATCTTGGCGTGCTCATCATTTTACAGAGCTTGTGTCTCTGAACAGATAACCCAACATTGAGTATTCTATGGTCAAAGGCTGTATCATCTTTCCTGCAAGCTGTATTGTTTTGGGCTATTATGGTAGCATACTGTAGTACTTTGCTTTAGAAGGATGGATGGCTAGATAGACTAATGAACAAGGGTATTAAATCTTTGGAAGGTACAGGCTAAGACACCTAATCCTAAATGCTTGAAGAGCCGTACACATCTTTCATAATTTGTAATTACTTTTTACAGTTCCCACCATAACTCTGTCTGTCATTTTCAACCAACATGATAATGAACGGTTGCTTACTGTCAGAGTACAAGAAATGAAATGAAAAAAATTCCCTTCATGCACTCAGCCAACTAGCCCATCTAGTGGGTTCCGTTTTGTTTTTTGCAAGGGGAGCAGCGATACCAGTGCGCTTAATTGCAAACACATGATCTGTAACAGTTTGACTCCTGTGTTGTAATTCTAGAGGTATGCAGCTGCACCTCAGTGTTGTGCAATAGACAACTTGGTTCAAATCCAGAACGAATGGAACAAGGAATTCTCTCTGGACTCAAAGCTTCAAAAATGCAGTGCAGGGAGGGGAAATACTCATCCTTTTTCTTTCTTTCTTTTTTCTTTTTTTTGGAACGCTCAGCACAGGTTTTTGCTGCTTTCCAAAAAAAAAAAAAAAAAAAAAAAAAAACCAACCAGAGTGGGGCTGGAGAACCCAAGCTTCTCCTAAAACCACCAAACAACAACAAAAAAGTGTTTTACAAAGGTTTGCAAGGCTTTTGGAATGGCCTGTGCATTGAAACTGGAAAGAGAAAGTATTTGGCTGAGGACCGTGGAAATCAATTGTTTTGGCTGTGGCCTGAGAGATCTGGGGCAAAATGTTATGCATTTTGTTTTTCATGAGTTGGAAGAGATTTTGTTAGGGAAGAGATGGAGGGGAGGGCTTTGCCCCCAAGAGATGAAACTGAAGAACATAATTCCTTGTAAAACAGATACTTTTGGAAACTTTTACTTCGTTGATGGAATTGGAATGCAGCCCTGTTTCACAAACAGGGATAAGGAATCACATCATGAGAGAAAACAAACTCATCGTTTTCCTATGCTCCATCCACCTAAAGCTTCAAATCCAATGCGATACCCTTGACACCAGAAACAGGTGCTATGCCAAGTTTATACTATGGTCAGCTCATGCTCTCTCAATAGGGAATAAATCATCTGAATGTGGATCTACCTCTTTTAAACAGTGGAGTCACAACTGAAGGGAAGGAATCAGTAATAGATGGAGTATGTTCTTTGGTCATTCTTGGCCGTATCATTGGTGGCCACATGGAGAAGTAGGAAGGGGTATCAGTCTGAGGGCTTGATCCATCTCAGCAGACTCTCCGTCACATCCTGAATTCTAGTTCCAGGCAAGCAGCACACTTCTCGAGTTTCCCGGTTTGGACGGCAGATGGATGACTCATTCCCCCTTAGGAGGGAGTCCCCGATGACCACCACCCTCCGTCTCCTCCTCTTGGGAGTGGTGGTCATAGAACCCCCATCCCCAGGACAATGCATCCCAGGCCTTCTGGTTGATGGGGTCTCCTTTTGATCCCTTCCCTCAGATGACCCTTCCAAACCATTCTCCACCATAGTACCTGTGCAGAGAGCCTGAAAAGTTTCTTACCTCTATCTATATTGGGGGTACATGGGTTCTCCTTCTGGAGGTCACATGCTTCCAGTTTTCTTCCCCATTCTGCACTGCCCTCTCTGACTTTTCAGAAGGCTGTGCCTGCAGTACCAAACACTGACTTCTATCCAGAAAGTCATCTTTTTCTCTGATGCAATGCAGGGTTGATACTTGGAAGAGAACGTTAAAGGACTGGAGACCCAATATGGAGACCAGCTTGCACTTCCCAGTCTTCTGGGTCTTCTCCCATACTCCGGATGTTCTCAAAAGATAATTGCTAATGGCTCTGAGATTGCAGCAGAATAGCTTGCAAAGGAAAGATAGGGAGAATAGTAAGAGGCCAATATGGCTCCATCAGGATACCTAAACTAGCTAAACTCCTTTTTCCCTAGATTTTCTTCCCTTGATCTTACCAACCAGTTCTGAGTTTGTCTGCTTTTCTGAAGTCTCCACTATCCTTATTCTATTGCCCTCGCCTATTCCTTTCCTTAGAAACATGAAATACATCATTTCATGATCACTGCCACCCAAATTGAAGTTTGATAAAAACATAAATTACACAGTTAATCTGGAACTCATTGCCATGGGATGCTGAGATGGCCAAAAGTATAACTGGGTTGAAAAACGTACTAGATAAATTCATGGAGGATAGTTAGTCGGGATTCAAGCCCACAGCAGGGTCAACCTAAACTCTAACTACCAGAAGCTGGGAGGGGGAGACAGGGCTGCCCTGTTCTGAACACTCCCCCTGAGACCGGATACTTGGCTAGATGGACCATTGGGCTGACTTGGTATGGCTGTTTTTATGCGCTCACTCTTTCTGGAACTTGCAACATAACTGTGACTGGGGTCCCAGTGGGGGTCAGCTGTGGTCACTCAATTAGGGTGAACTGCAAAGAATGGGCAGACAATCCCCCCAAAATCTGGTGGATATTCCAATACTTAAATTTACCAAGCCAGCATAAAACAGCTTCTTTACCTTACTGGTTACACAGAAGTCCAAACAACACAGTTCCCTTAAAGTGATCCATCCTTAGCCCTCCATCCAGGTACCTAAGTCAAACATGATTTCTGAAAATCTTATTTCATCATATAAAAGGTTCTACCAATTCCAAAGGATTGGACACATTACCTCCCAGGTTAATGAATGTTTCAGGTCTCACTCAAATACATGCATACAGCCAATTCTTATTAACTAAACTAAAATGTATCATTAAAAGATCAATATACATACAGATATGAGTTCAATTCTTAAGATTCAGATTCATAGCAGAGATGGTGAGCTTTGTAGTTGCAAAGAGTTCTTTCAGAAATAGTCCATAGGTTATAGTCTAGTGTTTCTATTTCAGGGCGATCCAGTTAGAACTGGGATCTCAGTCCTTGTGGCTTAGGCTTCCCCTGCATGAAACCTTAAGCCAATCTGAGATGACAGTATCAGGACCCAAGGACCTTTTATACAATTTCATGTCCTCTTTGACAAGTTGGAGTTCCTTGGAGAACAAAAGGTAATTAGGATGACTTCGAAGGAGGTCCATCACCGGTACTTAGCTATATGAATTAACAACATAAGGCAATTGACTTGTTCCTCCACTGTTCACAGATCTGCTATACAAAGATGAATACAGAGATCCGGTGTTTACAATTCACTTACATGCTAGGTTTCAGAGTAGCAGCTGTGTTAGTCTGTATCCACAAAAAGAAAAGGAGGACTTGTCACCTTAGACGAACAAATTTATTTGAGCATAAGCTTTCGTGAGCTACAGCTCACTTCATCGGATGCATGTGATGCTGTAGCTTACAAAAGCTTATGCTCAAATTTTTTAGTCTCTAAGGTGCCACAAGTCTTCCTTTTCTTGATTACATTGTTGACTCTATTCGTATATATGTAAATACACAAACATTACCTCCCCACATGTCTTTTGAGGGTTATTTTGCAGGATGTTTAACCCTTTCTGGCCACGTGTCACAGTAACACTACTTTATTTCTTAAAATCCAGAACCTTGACATACAAGACCAAAACCAGAGAGAGAAAGCAGGCTGCTCCCTAAAGCAGAGAGGCCTAGTTCACTCCATTTACTCTAGGCTCGTTCTTTAAAGACTGACTGAGGAGCCTGATCACAATCTTCCCTATAGAGCTCCCTCGCCTGCCAGCAGAACCAGGAAACCCCTTAGAACTTGCCAGGGGCAGGGTGGGGGGAGCCTGATTCTATCCTGACACGGGTGCAACTCCAATTATTTGAATGGAGTTGCTGTGCAGTAAATGACAGGAGAACCTTCTCTATCGTTTTTTGTGATGTGGGTGTGACAGGCGTGATGAACACAGGTGTATCTTGAGACTACTGTATTCAGCTTCACATGTGTGTTCTATATCTCTGAGCCATGGATTGTACGCTGGCTTGTTGTTGGGGCGGCTTACCCAGCTCTGTCCGGAAATGAGAGTTAATGTGGGTAATTACTGCAGTCCCTGGGACCAGTAAACACCTCTAGAAATCTCTTAAGAGTGAATTGCATATACTAGTTTAGACTGAGTTCACAAAAGGCAGTAGAGTAAAGGGCCAGCTTGAACTGCTTGAGAGGCCTTCATTGTGGTTCAACAAATGGACAGGAAATATGCTTTCAGACCTTTTATTGTTTTCTCTGTATTGCTTTTCTCCTCAAATAAAAGTACTGTGCTTTGAAAGAGCTTTGTAACTGCTGGCATACACTGTTCATAGCCCCCTGGGAGAACACAAAGCCCAGGTGCTCAAATTTGGATAATCACAGTGAATTTAAGTGCAAGGGGGCCCTGTGGTGTATCAAACCGTTAAAATTACAAGCGATCTCTACGTTTATAAGGGGTTTCCTGGTCCTGCTTGTAGGCTGGGCGGCTCTGTAGAGAAGTGTGTGATGTGGCTTCTGAGTCAGTCTGCAAAGATCCAACCTAGAGTAAGGTGGGGAGTTTGGCCTCTCTGTCTTAGGGAGCAGCCTGTTTTGTGTCTCTCTGGTTTTGGGGTCTTGTATGTTAAGGTTCTGGATTTTAAGAAATAAAGTAGCATGACATTGCAACCTTGAAGCAAGAATATTTTATGTTTTTGTTTAACTTCTCTGTGTGTATGCCAGGAACATAACAGCCTGCAGCCTGGTCAGAAGGGAGAGGGATGTGGGTTTCTGCCAGAGAGGTGATGAACAGAGGCCATCCCTGAGCAGATCAGTGGGATGGAGGTGAAAGTTACCCTAAAACTGTGACAGTGGGCACCTGTTTATTAGGAAGTGGCCTTACCCCATCAGGACTAGTGGGGTGAGTAACATTAACCAGTAGGCTAGCTCACTACAATGCGGTCTGAGCATGGTGATGGTTGAACATCTCTGCATCTCGCACAGAGCAGTGCCCTCCAGTGGGTAAAGCTGCAGACTAGGACTTAGACGTCCTGCGTTCTGCTCCCACCTCCTGTCATGGGCCTGGTGGGTGACTTTGGGCAAGTCAGTTTCCACTCTCTGTGCCTCAGTCTCCCCTCTGTAAAATCATTTTATCCAAGGAGGGGGGTGGAGGTTGAGTCCTACTCCCAAGGGGTGAGAGGGTGGGGAGTTGCAAAGCAAGTTCACCTTGCACTCACCCCACAGTGGCAGCTCCTTTTCCACAGGGCTAGGTCCCGCTCTCTGCTCTGGGCATTGCGACCTGGCACTTGGGGTCATAGTGCCCCTCAACTTTTGTGCCAGGTCACAATGCCCAGAGTGGGGAGCTGTGCCCAGCCCCAGGGGGTGATTGCAGAGTGAGGTTTTTCTTTTATAAATTGTTTTTCTCACTGTTAAACATTTACACCTTATTTCCAGTCTGAATTTGTTCAGCTTCAACTTCCAGCCATTGGATCATCTTGGACCTTTCTCTGTTTGATTGATTGAAGAGCCCATTATTGAATATTTTTCCCCCATGTAGATACTTGTAGACTGTAATCAAGTCACCCCTTAACCTTCCCTTTGTTAAGCTAAGTAGTTGGGCTCCTTGACTTCTGTCACTTTAAGGCATCTACTCCTTTAATCATTCTCAGGCTCTTCTCTGAACCCTCTCCAATTTATCAACATCCTTCTTGAATCGTGGACACGAGAACTGGACACAGGATGCTAGTAACAGTCACACCAGTGTCAAATTCAGAGGTAAAATCTCTTTACTTCTGTTCAAGATTCCCCTGTTTATACATCCTAGGATCTCATTAGATCTTTTGGGCATGGTGTTGCATTCGGAACACATGTTCAGCTGTTAATCCATAAGGACCCTGAAGTCTTTTTCTGAGTCACTGGTTCCCAGAGAAAGGCAGAACAAGAACAAATGGCTGGGAGTTAAAGCCAGATACATTCAAATGAGAAATAATTCACATTTTTGACAAGGGTAATTAGCCAATGGAACAAACTACCAGGGGAAGTACTGGATCCCCTCATCTCTTGGTGTGTACCAATCAAGACCGGAGGCCTTTCAATCAAACACAAGTCATTGAGCTCAACATAGGGGTAACTGGTGAAATACTGGAGCCTGTGATATACAGATGGACCATTGAGGCACAAAGCCTAATGATTTGCCCAGGGTCACCCAGGAAGCCAGAAGCAGAGCAAGGAAATAAATCCTCATCCCCAGAGGTGCAAGCTAATGCCTGAACCCCTGTGCCATCCCTTTTCTAACCTTGGGGCACTTGCCTGGAGCTGGTCAGGAATTTTTCGCTGGAAAATGCCAATTCCACAAAACTGAAACTTTTGGCAGAAACAAATCCTTCCGAGCAAGCTTTCAGGGGGAAGGTTTCTCTAGTCAAAACCAGAGAGGGAGAGATGCACTTCAGAATATCCAGTAACTTGGTGGTTTGCACACTCACTGGGGAAATAGGAGACCAAGGTTCAAATCTCTGCTCTAGCTGATTTGGAGCAGAGATTTGCACTTGGCTTTCCTCCATTCTAGCTCAGCAACCTCAACGCCAGGCTATTGGCTACTGGGGGATGGTTCCTGCTCTCTCCTTTTTCATGAAAAATTTCATAAGGTCTCAATTTCATCCCAGCATAGAGCAAAAGCACTAAATTTTACACACAGCAGAATTCTCTTTTTTCCAGCCAGCCCTACTCCAGACCTGCTGAGCTGAAATCTAAGGGCTGGTCTACACTACTGCTTAACTTGCATCACTCAGGGGTGTGAAAAAGACCCCCCCCCCCCCGAGTGACTAAGTTACATCAACTTACGTGCTGTCCGCAAGGGCACTCTGTCAGCGGTAGTGTAGACTTCCCCTGAGAGTTAACTAAAGTAGTCCCTGTGGTCAAAGAATTCATCATCTGTGTTCAAGATGAGACTCAACAGGTGCATTCAATAAACAGATGGAGTGCAAGGTAACAATGAGACCACCTTGCTTCCATCAATGGAGTGGGAGTTGTGGGTGCTCAATATTGTTGGGGTAGCCTCTGAGACCTTATCTAGTCAGTTCCCAAGAACTCAGCTTGACACTGAACTCATCACCAGGGTTGCTTTCTTGGCATACAATCAAAACTCAACTTTAGTTGCTCAGACTGAAGGGTAGGGGTTGGCACAAGGCATACTAAACATCCAAAATTACAAAGAATCTTTCTTTATATACATTCTCACACGTACGTTTTGGGATTGGCTTGGTCACAATCCTTGTACAGGTTTCAGAGTAACAGCCGTGTTAGTCTCTATTCGCAAAAAGAAAAGGGGTACTTGTGGCACCTTAGAGACTAACCAATTTATTTGAGCATGAGCTTTCGTGAGCTGCTGACGAAAGCTCATGCTCAAATAAATTGGTTAGTCTCTAAGGTGCCACAAGTACTCCTTTTCTCTTTTTGCGAATCCTTGTACAGCATGCTCCGTTCAGAGACTATCCTTGCACGGCTTATTCTTTGCCTCATCTTTACACTTCTGATTCCTCTTATCCATTGTTCTTTTTTCCATTGTAAATGGTTCCCCTGAGTGTTGTATAAAATACATACAATATGATGGGGGCTAATTTAGCTACAACTAATCAGGAGAAAGATCTTGGAATCATCATGGATAGCTCTCTGAAGACATCCACGCAGTGTGCAGCAGCAGTCAAAAAGCAAATGGGATGTTAGGAATCATTAAAGGGATAGAGAATAAGACTGAATATCTTATTGCCCTTGTATAAATCCATGGTACGCCCACATCTTGAATACTGTGTACAGTTGTGGTCCTCTCATCTCAAAGATATACTGGCATTAGAAAAGGGCAACTAAAATGATTAGGGATTTGGAACGGGTCCCATATGAGGGGAGATTAAAGAGGCTAGGACTTTTCAGCTTGGAAAAGAGGAGACTAAGGGTGGATATGATAGAGGTCTATAAAATCCTGAGTGGTGTGGAGAAAGTGAATAAGGAAAAGTTATTTACTTGTTCCCATAATATAAGAACTAGGGGCCACCAAATGAAATTAATGGGTAGCAGGTTTAAAACAAAGAAGTTCTTCACTCAGTGCACAGTCAACCTGTGGAACTCCTTGCCTGAGGAGGTTGTGAAGGCTAGGACTATAACAGGGTTTAAAAGAGAACCTCCATGAATTTATCCAGTTAAGTCCATTAATGGCTATTAGCCAGGATGGGTAAGGAATGGTGTCCCTAGCCTGTTTGTCAGAGGGTGGAGATGGATGGCAGGAGAGAGATTACTTTATCATTACCTGTTAGATGCCCCAGAGGGAGTGAACTTGGCATTGGCCACTGTCTGTAGACAGGATACTGGGCTGAATGGACCTTTGGTCTGACCCAGTATGGCCATTCTTATGTTCTTATGTGTTCCCCCTTATTTTAGGGAATGCAGACATTCCTTTTTCAGGCTGCTGATCGATTTACCTCCCTAATTTTGTCTCCCAAGAAATAAGGCCTCACCCATGTCTAATTAGTCATGTCAAGCCAGGCCTACAAGAATTTGAGCTGGTCTAAAATTTGAATTTCCATTTGGTGGGAAATTCCAACATTTCAAAACTTGTTTTTGCTCCAAACTGGAAAGAAATGTTTAAATTTCAAAATTTTGCATGAAACGAAGTTCAGAAAAACATTTGTTTTGCCTCAGTGGAAACATTTTATTTCAATTTTGATTTGTTTTAAATGTTCAACATGGAAAATTTCAAAATGAAGTCATTTTGAAATGGAAAATCAAAATGTTTAAATCCTGAACATATTGACTGTTTTTGAAATGCTTTGTTTCAGGGTTTTTTCCTTAGTGAAATTTTGTCAGAATTGACACGATTCCACAGAAATTTTTAGATTTTTCCATTGGAAAATGTCATTTTGGTCAAAATGTTCCATCAGACAATTTTTGAACAGCTCTACTCAGTACCTTTAAAAATCAGATTTACACAGATGCCTAAATATGAATCTTTTAGCACCTGCCTGTAAAAACTGTGACATTCAGCTAGAATTTTGGGTTCTAGCACTCAGATCTCCTGTTCTTAAAGCTCATGACCATAATCACTGGAGCTAATGGAAAATCCCTACTAGCTATTTGCAGTACAGAGTATATGATACAGAGCTGAGAAGTTTGAGACCTAGGAAATGCTGCTCTGCAATTGAGTGCATAGGAGAAGGATGGAGGCAGTTATTTAAAATTAAATGCTGTTCTTTCTTAGAAAAATGTTTAGAAAATATATGAACATTGTTCAAATCAAACTACTTTTTCAAAAAACCCTTCCATTGTTGTAGGCTGTGTCTACATTATAGGGTTAAGCCGGTATAGCTACCGCATCATAGCTGTGCCGCCATAGTCCCTCTAGTGTAGACATGGTCTGATATAACTGCATACACATCAGAGGAATTGTACCGCTTTAAGGTACTGGGATACCTAAAACTTTTTAGTGTAAACAAAGGGCAAGAGGGAAAGAAAGGCAAAGTAGCTGGATTACAGGAGGTCAGTTTCAGGGCTGAGACTAGAACCCAGGTGTCCTAACTCAGCCCTAGCCACTAAAACCCACAGCTTTCTAGCCACTCTGAATGGGATATGAGCACTTAACTCCCATAGGCTCCTTTACAAATCCCAGTCTACAAATGTTCTAATAAACAATAGGGCAGTGGAAAATTCCCATGGCAATGGGGCTGCACAACCTTCCTTAGCCCCACATCAAGGACAGCCTGAGGATCCTCTGTTAGGAGCCTTAGATTGCTTTATGGGGCAAACTTCCCAGACACTCAGCAGCACAATGTACTGCAGCCATTGTCTGTTACTCTAGAGCTTGATGGGTCCTCCAGAATGCCTGCACTAGGGGAATCCTCCCCTGGCTGGATATGTGTCTTTTAGGCCTTCTTTCTGCCACCCCAGCACAGCAGAGGTGAGGAACTGCCCCATGCATCTCAGCTTCCT
This sequence comes from Natator depressus, assembly GCF_965152275.1. NCBI lineage: Eukaryota > Metazoa > Chordata > Testudines > Cheloniidae > Natator > Natator depressus. The sequence continues at coordinate 12,124,542 of NC_134253.1, forward strand.
GAACATTAGAGAAACAGCATGATCTTGCAAGCGGCACTCCTTTCCCTTAATCTTTCCTTGTTTTATAGGATCCTCAAGCAAATATTGTTTTATGGGCTCCTCAAGCTGCGTTTGTTAAAAACACATCAGCAGAACAAAATATTTTACAGCCTCACCTTGCTGAGCAATTTTTTTAAAAAGTCTTAAATAAACCTGTTTTTAAAAAGTACCTTTGGAGCAAGGAAATATATTATTATGGTAATTGTCTAATGCTAATTATACTTATTACTATAATAACCATTTTGTTGTGACACAAATAAAGTGGATTACATCATTTGTAAGTGCCAGAGGCAAATAATGGCTCCGAAGCAGGCTGGTGCGCAAGTTATGTGGGTTTTCTTGTCTGAGTTGGGCAGGTGAGAGCTCAGGAAGAGGTTCTGAGCTGGAAATCCATTCCCAGTAATAGAGCAGTTGGAGCTATTCATTGTAGATGCCAGATCATAGGCTGATTTTCACACCAGCTGATGTTCAGTAAAATCAGATGGGAAGGTGGGACCAATCCATGTTTGCCTAGAAGTTAAGAGATGTGGGTTCAAGTCCCTGCTGTGGCATGCACTCCCTGTGTGACCCTGGGTAAGTCACTTAGGAACAGATTTTTCAAAGACATTTAGATACCTACAGAGGCCAAATGTGGTTTACAGAAACATCCAAGTGCATTAGATGCTTAGCTTGCATTGACTTTCCATGGGAGATAGGCACCCAGTACCTTTGCACATCTGGCCCTTACACCCTGGGGCTCAGTTCCTCCTCAGTACAATAGGGATGATGACACAGCACTCCCTCTCAGGGGCATCATGAGAAGAAATATATTAAAGATTGTGAGATGCTTAGATGCTATGATAATGGAGACTGTATAAATACCTTATCTAGATACACCAGCTGAAGACCTTGCTCATTAAGAACTTAATGTCTTTTTTTTTTTTTTACTTCATGGCTTGTTTACAGTTCAATCCCGAAGTCAGCAAACAGTAATTATTTGTGAAAGGCTCCACTGAATTATTTCGATGCATCATCTTTAGTTTCTTGGCTGTTTGTGAACTGTTCACTGGGATTTGTGTTGCGTGATTGGTCAAACATCACCTGGCCTTGTTTCTATTCTCCGGTGGATGACTGTTTTTAAATGGGAGGAGAATGAACATTGGTAACACATTCTGGAAATTGTGCTAAACTTCATGAAACTTTTGTATGTTCTGTTTGTTTGTTTGTTTTTTAAAAAGAGGAATCCAGAAACAGGAACAGAGGCTTTTGATCTGTTAAAATACACAGATAAAACAAGTGTATTTATTTTATTTTTCCAGGGCCATCTTTTCAAATGCCTTAGGCATGCCAGAGCAAGACTAATTTACGTGTGCAATTAATGACTATGCAAATCAGGATATTTTTGCATGCTAATGACTACTTGCACTATTACCAGTTTTGCATGTGCAGTCATGCCAAGTGTACATCCAACTATTGTTTAGAAATCCGGCCCTCTGTTTATATAATTTGTCTACAGAAAAATCTAGGTACGTGCTGAGTTTGTCTGAGTCTCTTCACAGGGATGGAAAATACCAAATAGGAGGGGGAAATGAATGTTAACAGGAACACTGCAAAATACAGCCCAAGTAGTCTTTCTGTAAGAACTTTCGCTATCACAGATGAGTTAATAAAATAACTAATAATCTGAATATACAACTACCTAGGAGCCTGTCATGGACCAGAAGGACCCTCATGCAGTAGGTGTTGTACATAGAATCATAGAATATCAGGGTTGGAAGGGACCCCAGAAGGTCATCTAGTCCAACCCCCTGCTTGAAGCAGGACCAATTCCCAGTTAAATCATCCCAGCCAGGGCTTTGTCAAGCCTGACCTTAAAAACCTCTAAGGAAGGAGATTCTACCACCTCCCTAGGTAACGCATTCCAGTGTTTCACCACCCTCTTAGTGAAAAAGTTTTTCCTAATATCCAATCTAAACCTCCCCCATTGCAACTTGAGACCATTACTCCTCGTTCTGTCATCTGCTACCATTGAGAACAGTCTAGAGCCATCCTCTTTGGAACCCCCTTTCAGGTAGTTGAAAGCAGCTATCAAATCCCCCCTCATTCTTCTCTTCTGCAGAGTAAACAATCCCAGCTCCCTCAGCCTCTCTTCATAAGTCATGTGCTCTAGACCCCTAATCATTTTTGTTGCCCTTCGCTGGACTCTCTCCAATTTATCCACATCCTTCTTGTAGTGTGGGGCCCAAAACTGGACACAGTACTCCAGATGAGGCCTCACCAGTGTCGAATAGAGGGGAACGATCACATCCCTCGATCTGCTCGCTATGCCCCTACTTATACATCCCAAAATGCCATTGGCCTTCTTGGCAACAAGGGCACACTGTTGACTCATATCCAGCTTCTCGTCCACTGTCACCCCTAGGTCCTTTTCCGCAGAACTGCTGCCTAGCCATTCGGTCCCTAGTCTGTAGCGGTGCATTGGATTCTTCCACATTATTTATTAGGTGTAGTATGGTACAACCTAGAAGTTCACTGTGCTAGATGCTGTACTTTGTTAGGTGAACTATAGTAGCACCCAGGAGCCCCAGTCTTGGATCAGGGCCACATAGCTCTAGGTGCTGTACAAATGGAAAACGAAAAGACTGTCCCTACCCCATTTTGGCAGTGAAGTCAACATCCTGTGTGGGTAGCATCCTCGGGCTAGATCTGGCTCTATTACATTCTGCATTCCCACTGAAGACAATGGGTGGCCAGAGGCAACTCAATACCCCTCTATAACCAGGCTGGGGTAGGTTCCTGCATATCCCACTACACAAGTGAAAAGCCACCTTCAGACACCTCTCCTGCCACACTCACTGACCAGCTATGGCCAAGGTGAGAGAGGTCTTTGTGTTTGGTTAAGTGGAGATGCTCAAGGCCCCACTGAGCCTGGTTAATGAAGGGCTAAATGCTCTTTGCAGGTGGGTTGAACTAAGCAGTGGGTCTTTCCGCACGTATGCGCAAAAAGAAAAGGAGGACTTGTGGCACCTTAGACTAACAAATTTATTTGAGCATAAGCTTTCGTGAGCTACAGCTCATGCTCAAATTAAATTTGTTAGTCGCTAAGGTGCCACAAGTCCTCCTTTTCTTTTTGCGGATACAGACTATCACAGCTGCTCTGAAATCTGCACGTATGGGGGAGATTAATGGATCTGTGTGCTCTTCAGGGAATTTTGTGTGAACTGTACCCAGTTTTGCACACACAGTCCTGGGCTTGCCCACCTAGTGCCTTGCTTTGAACACTCTCAGACCTCTGAATTTTGTGCCCATTACCCTGATTTGCACACCTAATTGTCTGCTCTGCACACTGACCTCTCTGGTTTGCCTTGCTTAATAATGCCTTGCTTTTCATGCCAAGGTCTTTGTATTTCATACCCAGTGTGTCATGCTTTGCATGCTCAGTTCCTTGCTCTGCACCCAGAGTTTCCTGCTTTGCAGGTCCCGCACACTGCTTTGCACCCATAGAACCCTGCATTGCGTGTGCAATTCCTTGCTTTGCGCACACACGCTTTTCTTGCACACACACTTACTTACATTGTAAGGAGAGTGATCACTTTAGATAAGCTATTACCAGCAGGAGAGTGGGGTGGGAGGAGGTATTGTTTCATGGTCTCTGTGTGTATATAATGTCTTCTGCAGCTTCCACAGTATGCATCCGATGAAGTGAGCTGTAGCTCACGAAAGCTCATGCTCAAATAAATTGGTTAGTCTCTAAGGTGCCACAAGTACTCCTTTTCTTTTTGCGAATACAGGCTAACACGGCTGTTACTCTGAAACTTACTACTTTGACATGCATGTTTGTTGGCTTGACTTGGATCCTTAGTTTGAAGACGTGGTACTTCATCTTTCTGAGTGCAATCCTCATGTATTGTCCCCCAAACCCATTGCACTCTATTTCATCTTTCACCTTCCAACTTTTGTAGCTAAATTATAAAGAAAACAAAAAGCAACCCACAAAAGCCAACATTCCTTCAGTCCATCTCATTCAATAATACAAGGCATTTTGCCCGTGTGTGTGTCTCAGCAAATGGCCCTTGCAGCTTATTTTACATGAAGGCAACACAGGTTGATGTATTCTTAAATGGCTTGATTTTATCACAGTGCTTAATGATTTGTCACGTTATTTATTAGACTGCATGCTCTCCGGAGGGATTCATTGCATTAACGTATAAATAATGTGGCAAATAGTTCAATAGAGCCATAAAAAAAGTGATTTTGAAAGAAATTGACCTAGGTTTGCGACATGTAAACTAAGGTGGTGAATGATAATGTGTCATGCCCTTAAGTATGAAAATGGGATCCAGGAATACATCAGAGGTTCCTAAATGGTAAACAACTAGGAAAAATACAAAACAAAAGAGAACCTTTGCATTATTCTCCCCTAGCATCTAATGTTCATCATTTACTGCACACCACAGCACTGCATCCAATAGCAAGGATAGAATGCAGCTCCTTCTGGTTCAAAGAAACAGGTGCTTGCCACTTGAACTAAAAGAATCTTCTTCAGTGCCGTCAGTATAGGGCATATGATGCACAGTTGAGCATTCCATCCATAAGAAGGCATATGTTCTGCATGTGTACAGTGCCTAGCACAATAGGGTCCTGGCCCATGTATAGGACTCCCAAGTGACATTATTACTAACCACAAGGGTTAAAAAATAATAAATGAGTCTCCCCCCCCAAATCATACGACTGGCTTAAATATCATGAGGTAAAAATTAATTTTGGGTTCTTTCTATCTAGCTTCTGAAGCTTTTACAGGTCACTTTGAATGCATTTCTTCACAATGTCAAGGGCTGGAATCTTTTCTTAAATTGAAAGCTGAGATTCCCACATCACATGACTTGAAGCTGTGGCTTCAAGAGGAAAAAATCCGCCTACCATCACAACAAGACTTGCCTAGTACCATAAAACTATGAGAAAGTGGCAACACTGTAATAATCCCAAAACGCTACAGGTGTAGTGGTTTATTTGAGGCCAGTAACACATTGAATTCTTATTTTCCTAGAGAGTTTCCACATTCGTGTCCCTTTAAAAATATCTTCACAAAGGGACACTGTAGCAGAAAGCCAGCTGGTGTACGGATCAAGCTGTTACCCTACAATTCTTTTTAGTCCCTCTCTGTTCTGGAGGGACCTTGCTGGGTCATGTATGGAAGGCCTCAGCCCCTACTGAATGGCCCTTCTCCCCTTGGTCCTGTCCCATCAGAGAGGAGGAGGAGGAAGCAAAGTAGGGAGACCCAGGCACTCTCTCTCCACCAGGTTCCAACCCAGGGTCCTCAAGGGGTGTGCTGCATCCAGACCACTCATTGTTCCACTCCGTTACACTACCCTCTGGGTCTCTTCCTACTAGGCTGGAGCTCCTGCATTTGGGGCATGGGCACAGTCTTAGTAGAACCATAGGGTTAGAAAGGACCACAAGGGTCATCTAGTCTAACCCCCAGCCACGTTGCAGGATCTGTTGTGTCTGAACCATCCAAGACCTTTGCTATCCAGTCTCCTTTTGAAAACCTACAGTGAAGGAGTGTCCATGGCTTCCCTAGGTAGTTTGTTCCATTGTCCTACTGTTCTTACAGCTAGGAAGTTTTTCCTGAGACTTAATCTAAATCTGCTGTCCTGTAGTTTGAACCTACTGCCTCTTGTCCTGTCCTCTGTGGGAAGAGAGGAAACATTTTCTCCATTTTTTTTTTATAGCAGCCTTTCAAGTATTTGAAGACATTTATCATGTTCCCCCCCCACCCCAATTTCCTCTTTCCCAAGCTTGCGTTCCATCACTTTAATGGGAGTAGTAATAGTTTCATCTGCCAGGGGGATATCAACCCGTTCTTCAGGATCACTCATGGGTTTCCCAACTCCACAGAAAAGGGAAGTGGGGAAGGACTGGATAATTGGTACTGGTAAAGCCACTCCAGAAGCATAGTCACTTTCTATTCTTGCAGCTGCAGGCATCAGCCTTGCTTTCCAGTGCAGTGTACAGCTCCTTCCCCAGGCCTGCCAATGCCCTTTTAAAATGTCCCTCCACTTGGTGTACACCATGCAGCTGCTGAGGGGCGAGCCTCCTTAGCCCAGGACTGCACTATGCCTCGCTCTAGTTTAGTGTGTGGTCTTAAACCCCATCACAGAGATCTATGGAGGGTTTTTTACTCCAGATCTTTTATGGGAGTGCAGAGATGACAAATGAGAAATGTTAGCTGTAAGGCGTAGACTGGAACCTCCAGGAATCTCTGAAAATTTAAATCCCTTTAACCCTATCCTCTTGCATGACTTTGGCAAGGAAAAGCATGCAGCATTGCTTTCCCAAAACAGATATTTGATCTTGACAAACGATGCCACATGATATTATACTCCAGCTGTAGGACACACAAGTTTTTACTTTTATTTATTTATTTTTTTACAATGTGCCACAGTTTAATTGCTTAACACCAGGGGATTATCTGAGACAACGCATAGAGGCCAAAGGAGAACACTCTGGGGTGATTGATTGCCCAAGCTGATTAACTGAAGCAAGGTGCTGAAAACAAAAGATTTTCTACTTTCATTGCAAAGGGCCACTCGGACAAATGGCAGAGAACAGGTTACAAAACAGGTTCCTTGAGCTTTAAAAACCCGTCTGGATATTTGTGCAAATCTAGTTACTGAACTTTCTCTTCCTTCTCTAGCTCAGACGTTATTCCTCTGGAAAGACTGCCAATGTTTGATTCAACTCAGTCTGCAGAGCATCACTCCCTAACAAGGCAGCATTGATATGTGCACAAAATTGACATTGATTGCTTGTTACTCTACTAATAATGACCCAAATCCTGTGGTCCCTTTGAATCTGCCTATTGGAGTCGACGGGACTGCTTGTGTGATGAAGGAACTGCAGGACTGGGCTCAATATCTTGCATATCTTTCATTTCAAACTGCTTTACAAACAATGCAGGAACCTCTACCATGCTGCAATGCAATTGCCTCTAAAGTGCAGAGGTGGGCAGAGAACGGGGGACACAGCACACTACACGACAGTGAGAGAATTTTGGCCCAGAATGCTAAACGTCACACCTATTCTGCCATGGAACCTCTAATGTCCACCCAGAGCAGACAGGACTTGGTGTTTGATAGCAAAGGACTCAAGCTGTAATGTTCGGCTTCAGATCCTGAAAAACCCAGAGTGCAGAGCTGGGATTTTAGTGTGGCATGTTATAAAAATAAGGGTCATTTGTGAAATCTGGATCCAGGTTTAGATTGACTCCTCTTCTCCCCACATCACAAATTTAGGGGTGTTTGGATCTGGGATTTTGACTTAGCAATACCCAGACAGAATAAAAGCACAGAGCTCGGGTTGCTCAAAAGGAGGCAGTGTGGCCTACTGGGTAGAGCACTGGACTGTGACTGAGGAGACCTGGGTTCTGCCAGTAGTTTCAAGAATGTCCTTGGACAAATTATTGCCCTACTCTGTACTTCAGTTTCCCCATCTGTGAAATACATGTAAAGACACTAACCTCCTCTGTACAGTGGTTTGAGATCTGTTGCTGGAAAGAAATAGGGATTATGATGATTTAACCTTGCCCTGCCATTAATACAATAATATCTACTCACCTTTGTAGATCACTATGTGATCTATGGATTAAAAGGGCTAAATGTTGTTAACTTGGAAGGCTATGCCTAGGATAGTCAAAGGAGCTTAGAGGACTTAGGCACTCAGGCCCAGATTCTCAAAGGTAGTCAGGGGCCTAATTCTCAGTGGGGCCCCAACATCCATCAAATTTCACTCCTCTAGGCCCTTTTGTAAATCCCAGATGTATAGAGCAAAGTCGACAGCACTGGGGTTTGAACCTGCAATGGCAGAAACTCAAGGTACTGCCAAAGGGACCCTTAGCTCCCTAAAAGTAGCCCCTCAGCCTGTGATCTGATCACTCAAATAAAGCTCTGTCAGTAAGGGAAACCCTTGAGTTCTGTTTTCATTTTGGGCTCCTCTCCAACATATTTATTTTATTTATCTTACCATGAAATGGCTTTTCCAGCACTAAGGTGCATTCTCTGCACAAACATTTTAGTTCCTCCCTCCCCCACCCCAGTGCAGAGGGGTTACAGTTACTACAATCACAGAAATGGCTAAGAGATTCCTTCCTGATGATCGAATGTGGAATCCGGCAGCCTCCTGCTCAAGGAACAAATGCTCTTTTTAGTAGCCAATTTGATTCACTTTTCAAGGAACAGGTTTTCATGCTTTGTGCATTTATTTCCTAATTTTATTATACCATTTAATTAGACCATGCACATTGGTTTTATTGTTAAAACATGTCCTTGTTTTCTTTATAACTGGATTTCATGGCACTACTGGGACGTTTAGGCAAATATCACATGAACTGCATTCCGGCGTCTACTGTCAAAGTCAGGCCGAGATCTGAGTGGGGCTGCTGCACCATAAATCTAGTCACAGATGGAAAAAGTGGAATAGTATTCACAGCGTACAGAATGCCAGTAAGGGATCCCTCGGAGCACTTAAATGACAGCCCTGGGACGAATGGAGCAGTGCAGTAACCCCTCTTGGAAGGACACTGAAAAATTGTTTGCAAGATTCCATTTTATGGGCTGACAGCATTCATGGGCCATCCCCAGAGATACGTTATTTCATGTTGCCTACAATGCTTCTGAGCGTGTTCCTTTCCCTTCTGCACTGCAGCCACGGGTGGCAACACAAGCAATTCCACTTCCAGCTGCACGAACCTTTGAAATTTGCCTTTGAGGTATTCTTCCATAGAGCAGCCATTTCCCTTTCCAAAGCAGGTGCTATCTAAGGTGGTAGGATCAACGCTATTTTAATAGTGGTTCGGGGGAGGGTTTTCTTGGCTTTGAACAGAGCTGCTGGTTGCTGGAAGAGAACAAAAAAGAGAGAGAGGAATGGTTCCCCCTTCCCCCGAGGAACATCAGAGAAAAAGCACAAAGCCCAGACACTTGATCAGCTGCTTGGTGGTTGAGGTTAGGAATCTGAGAATTTGGGGGTTTAGCTCTTTCTTCATATGGGTTTTGATAGAGAGCCAGCTGGACACACGAATCATTTAGTGAAGGGATTACTTGAGTTGTTTTGTGTGGATCAGTTTGGAGAGGAGGCATCCAAAAGTTTGGATTTTTCTAAGTAACAAATCACGGTTGTGCACACACAGCCACCAGGGCCCATAGCTGGGATGGGACTCGACAGAAAACGACTGTCATTGCGCTAAAAGGATACCTCCATTATCTGTAAGCGTTCTGGAACTGCCCACCACAGAATGAGCTTGCATAATATCTTGCTGTACACAACAGCCACTGCAGGCATTTTCCAAAGATTGGTTGAACATCTAGCGTGCATGCTTTGACTAATGTCTGTCTGATCTGGTGCCATCTACAAGGTGGTTTTTTCCCAGTATGGGAAAGTGATAAGCATTGCAGAGTCTCCAGTTTGGAAATTGCCCATAAGATTCTGCTCCCACTAACAATGCTGGGTGCCGTTGGCTAGATCAGCATTTCTCAAAGTGTGATGGGAATGTGAAGGACTAGTCAGGGGGACACTGACACATAGGCACCAACTTTCCCCTGGGTGCTTGACCCCCCCCCCACCTCTGCCCCCGGCTCCGCCCCCTCACTGCCCCTATTCCAACCCCTTCCCAAACCCCCACCCCGGCCCTGCCTCTTCCCCGCCTCCTCCCTTGAGCATGCCACATTCCTGTTCCTCTCCCTTCCTCCCAGCATGCCGCCAAACGGCTGTTTGGTGGCGGCTGGGGAGAAGTGCTGAGAGGTAGGTGAAGGAGTGGAGACATGGCACACTTGGGGCGGGGGGGAGAGGAAGGGTGGGGCTTGGGTGCCAGTGGGTGCAGAGCACCCACTAATTTTTCCCTGCATAGTCGGTGCCTATGCACTGACAGACCTCTAAATTGTCCTCTAGAGTCTCAGCTTTTGTTTTTTAAAAAAAGTTTCTAGCTCTACGGTTACAAAGGAAACCTTGAAAAAAACATGTATTTTGGCCACTCTCCAGCGGTCCAGCTCTAAAGGCAGTACCACTGCCTTTCAAGCTGGGGGGCCAGAGTGTAATCGATGCAGCAATGTCTTCCTGAATTTGCAGAGAGCCTGAAACAATAGCTGGGAGGTTTGAACTGATTCATTCATTTCAATAAAAGAAAAGGAGTACTTGTGGCACCTTAGAGACTAACCAATTTATTTGAGCATGAGCTTTCGTGAGCTACAGCTCACTTCATCGGATGCATACTGTGGAAATTGCAGAAGACATTATTATATACACAGACACCATGAAACAATACCTCCTCCCGCCCCACTCTCCTGGAAAAAACAAGGGGAAATAGGCTACCTTGCATAATGACTTAGCCACTCCCAGTCTCTATTTAAGCCTAAATTAATAGTATCTCTCTAAGGTGCCACAAGTACTCCTTTTCTTTTTGCGAATACAGACTAACACGGCTGCTACTCTGAAACCTGTCATTATGCAAGGCACTGCATTTAGCCGTATGGAGTGGAAATCTATCAACTGCATGAAAAAACTTGTACAGATATAGACAGACATCATCTTCCTCTCCAAATGCAAACAGATGGACATCGTACCAAAAGGACTGAAGGTAAAAAATCCATTACAATCTACATACCACACAAACTATGCTGACAGCTTGTGCCACATGCTCTCAAAGAAACTGCGGAATCACCTAATAGCTGGATGGGCTATTACCAGCAAGAGAGTGAGTTTGTCTGTGGGGGGGTGGAGGGTGAGAAAACCTGGATTTGTGCTGGAAATGGCCCAACTTGATGATCACTTTAGATAAGCTATTACCAGCAGGAGAGTGGGGTGGGAGGAGGTATTGTTTCATGGTGTCTGTGTATATAATAATGTCTTCTGCAATTTCCACAGTATGCATCCGATGAAGTGAGCTGTAGCTCACGAAAGCTCATGCTCAAATAAATTGGTTAGTCTCTAAGGTGCCACAAGTACTCCTTTTCTTTTTGCGAATACAGACTAACACGGCTGTTACTCTGAAACCATTCATTTCAATGGGAGCTATCCTCGAGGCCAGTGATAATACTTTAAACATCCCCATTGTGAACTATTTCATTGCTTTTCAGCAACAGGACAGGCCGGAAGAAAAGAATCCTGTTTTGTGAAAAATGTTGAGGTTTCAACATTTGTTTTGTTCCACATTGGAATGAAAACTATGAGAGAGAGAGAGAGAGAGCGAGAGAAAGACCCACCCAGGATACCAATAACCCAGTGGTTATGGTATGCTCCTGGGATTTGAGAGAGCCGTGTTCAAGTTCCTGATCCAAATCATGCAGGATAGGGACTTGAACCCATGTCTCCCACCTCTGTACCTTTAATTCAGGCGTTCTCAAATTTTTTTGCTGGTCTCTCTCCCCCCGCCCCTTTGAAAATATTTCAGGCTGTGATGATCCCTCTTCCCCCCCCCCCCAAAGTGGTAGCAAATTATTTTACATACTCTCAGGAGCACTAAATGAAGCATGTAATCATTATCCCTGCAGTAAAAGGCACTGAAGCCTTTCAAACAGTGTAAGGCTATGTCTGCATTACAGCTTATGTCGGCACAATTTATGTCGCTCGGAGGGGAGGTGAATAAATCCCCTCTCTGAGTGACATAAATTATACTGATATAAGTGCCGGTGTGGACAGCACAATGTCGGCGGCAGAGCTCCTTCCGCCGACATTGCTTCTGTGGCTCGTGGAGGCTGGAGTAGTTAGCTCTCTCCTGTCCACTCAGAGCAGCTACGGTAAAGAGCTTATGGTACAGCTGCACCACTGTAAACTCCTAGTTTTCAGGAATAAATACGTGGACATTTAAGAAACACATTTTCTGGGGAAAAAATAGACAACAGGATACAGTTGGGTGACCTTGATGCTTTTTCATAGAATCATAGACTATCAGGGTTGGGAGGGCCCTCGGGAGGTCACCTAGTCCCACCCCCTGCTCCAAGCAGGACCGATCCTAACCAAATCATGCTAGCCAGGGCTTTGTCAAGCCAGGCCTTAAACACTCCTAAGGATGGAAATTCCACCGCCTCCCTAGGTAACCCATTCCAGTGCTTCACCACCCTCCTAGTGAAATAGTGTTTCCTCATATCCAACCTAGACCTCCCCCACTGCCACTTGAGACCATTGCTTCTGTTTTTCCCGTGACTGTGGCAATAATCATAACATTGTCCAAGGACTGTGGCTTTATACACAACTATATACAAACAAGTTTCTGGACATTTCATGTGAGGAGTGCTGCTGTTTCGAAACACATAACTTTTTCAATCATGGCTTCTGGGAACTGAGGCAGACCCTGAGAGCATCTTCCACCTTCGCTCTCCAGCCATCCAGATCTGAAGGAAGTGCCACCGCCAGCAGCCGTGGCAGTACCATACCATGCAACCCTGATTTCCGCCCTGCCTTCAGAGCTGGGTGCCCGGCCAGCAGCTGCCACTCTGGTGACCTCCCTCTAATAGCCTTGCAACCCCCTTTTGGGTCAGGACCCCCAGTTTGAGAAACGCTGCCCAGTGATGCTGGAACAGTTTTTATAGTGGTGGGGCTGAAGGCGGAAACCACGTATTTGGGTGGTTGTTACTTCAAGTCACGGGGCATGGCAGCACTCCCAGTTCTATTACCTATGATGCTGCCCTAATCAGTGGGCCACTGGCCATTCTGATGATCTCTCTTGTTTTTACGAAAAATTCCATCCTGGATGTGGACAAATTGTTGAAACCATTCCATTTTGGTTTTGATGAATTGCCATTTTCCGAGGAAAAATTGTTTTATTAAAAAATTTCTGATCAGCTCTGATTGGAAAGGAGACTGTGGAGAGCTACTCTAAGTGCGTGCTCATTTTGGGAAGGCCTTTAGCAACATAGGGAAGGTTATAACGGGAGCACGACTGGTTTCATTTTCCTAAGGAGGGCTCAGCTTTCAAAAATTTGAGAGAGGCTGGGCTAGAGGCTTCTGGAATCCAAAACTATACCAGTACAGCCATGGCTGTGAGACATGAAGCATGTCGGTGCATTGAGACAGTTAGGTCAACATCAGTATTGCTCTCTGTGGTGTGCTGAACTGGTCAAAGGCTAAGGTTGCAGAGAGGAAGAATGGCCCAGCCACTTGGCTGCTAGCCAGAGACCGGAGCTCGTTTGCTGCTGTGCCGTAGACTTCCTGCTTGACCTTGAACAAGTCACTTAGGGTATGTCTGCACTGCACTTCCATAAAAGACCTGCAGCGTGGCCACATCTGGCCTGGGTCAGCTATTTTGGGCTTGTGGGGCTTGACCCTGTGGGGCTAACAAGTGCAGTGTAGACGTTTGAGCTAGGGCTGGAGCCTGGACTCTGAAACCCTGCAGACAGGGTGGGTCCCAGAGCCGGGACTCCAGCCCAAGCCCAAAAATCTACACTGCTATATTTAGCCCCACAGCCCCAGGCTCTCAAGCCTGAGTCAATGGACCGAGCTCTGAGACACTGTGCCAAGGGTTTTTTTATTGAAGTCTAGACGTAACCTTAGGGTACATCTACACAGTACGCTGTTTGATCTGTGGGACTCGGTGGTTCCAAGCCTATGCTCGAGAGTCCAGACTGTATTGCAAATCTGGGTTTACAATTGCTGGACCTGGTTCTCAAAGCCATGCTAATGCATCCATGCTGCACTACACAGACCTTCCGACCCAGGTCTGCAGCCTGACCGGAGTCTACATTGCAAAATGGCAGGGCTTTGGCTTAGACACGAGTGACAATGGGGCTTGAGCTTTGACCCACCCTCCTAGTAGGGTTCTAAGACTGAGATCCTGAGCTGTTTGCTGACCTGAATCAGACTGATTTGTGTGTGGATGGAAGGGGGACTTGAGCTCAAACCTGAGTTAGTGTGCAGTGTAGACATATGCTCAGACTCTCTGGGTATGTCTACACTGCAATGTAAGCCCAGGATTAGTAGGACTCAAGCAGTGCTTAATTTGTAATGAAAGAGCTGCCAGGACTCAGATAACTTTTTTATTTTCAATACAGACACGGCGAGCCCAGTGATGCTGGGGTTATGAACTGCCAAGCCTAGAGAGCTGGGGCTCATTCCTGGGACAAATTAAGCACTGGACTCGAGTCAGCTGACCCCTCTTAGAGATCCCGGGACTTGAGTGTCTACATTGATTCTTAACCCTATGTTAAGAATTGTCTAACCTGGGCTCAACCCTGGGGCTCTGGCGTCCATGCTGCAGCACGCAGACCCAAGCCAAACCAACCATTTCCCAGATTCCCTAGCACCTGTCCGAAATTTGGCTGCTATAGCCCTTGGACTGTAGTGCACTGTGGGAAAACTTGGCTGCACATTAAAGGAAGCTTGAACAGCCTGCCGCCACAGCCTGCTGAGCAACATGGAGGAGACCCCTTTTCAAAAAGCTCTCTTGTGCGTTCATTCCTGTGTCAGGAAAGAGGCAGAGCTTTTGTGAGCTGCTGGTCATGGCCGGCCTTAGGGAAAATGGTGCCCTGGGAGCACTGTTCCCTCTAAGCTGTGCACGCGTACACAGATCCTAAACCCCACGCACCCAGCGAAACACCCTGTGCACAAACATTTGCACAGAAGCACAATTTGCACAGAATTTTTTTGCGCACACGGCCTGTCAAAAATTAGAGGGAACGTTTCCTGGGACAACTTGTATTTTGGCTGCTTTCCTGCCACGCAGCTCTGAAGAAGGCGCCACGGCCACCAACAGCGCAGAAGTAAGGGTGGTAACAGAAAATGATAGGCAGAGCTGCTTAATGCCTACTTTGTCTTCTCACAAAAGATAACATGTGACCAGATGACAAGCAAAGTTACCATAGACGACAAAGGGGAAAGGATACTGATCAGGGTAAGCAGAGAACATGTCAGAGCTCTTCTGACCAATTCGAATGAATTCAAGTCAGCAGGGCTGGATGCTCTGAAGGAATTATCAAAAAATCTTGGAGCCACTGGAAATAATATTTACAAACTCATGGGTGACAGGAGAGGTCCTGGAAGACTGGAGAAGGGGGGGAGGCAGGGAGCCGGAGGATCCAGGGAACTATAGACCAATCAGCCTGTCTTCAATGCCTGGGAAGCTGCTAGAGCAATGTATAAAACATTCAATTTGCGAATACCTGCAGGATGAAGGGATAATCACTAGCAGCCGACATGGATTTACCAAGATCAAATCATGCCAAACCCGCTTGATTTCCTTCTCTGACAGGGTAACTGATTTGGTGGATAGGGGGAATGAGGTGGACATCATTTACCTGGACTTCAGCAAGGTTTCTTACACAGTCCCACATGACATTTTGATAAGCCAGCTGGAGAAATGCAGGCTCCACAGAACTACCATTAAGTGGATATGTAATTGGTTACACAGCTGCAAACCAAGAGTAACTATCAATGGAATGGTGTCAGACTGGAGGGAGGTCTCAAGTGGGTTCCCCAGGGATCTGTTCTGGGACTGGTTTTGTTTAACATCTTTATTATTGACCTGGATGTAGGTACAGAAAGCACGCTGATCCAGTCTGCAGATGACATGACGCTAGGAGGGGTTGCCAATACTTTGGAGGATAGAGCTAAAATTCAGAGGGATCTTGATAATTTGAGAACTAGGCTATTGACAAGAAAATGAAATTCAGCAAAGACAAATGTAAGGTGCTACACATAGGGAAGAAAACCCAATGCACAAATACAGAATGGGGGGAAACTGGCTTGGCAGCAGCACTGCTGAGAAAGACCTGGGAGCTGTGGTAGATCACAACCTCAACATGAGTCAACAATGTGATGCTGTTGGGGGGGAAAAAAGCAAATGCAATTTTAGGTTGCATTAACAGAGGCATAGCATGCAAGTCACAGGAGGTGAAGTACCACTCTACTCAGCGCTGGTTTGGCCTCAGTGGACGTACAGTGTCAAAGTCTGGTCACCGATGTAGAGAAACTGGAAAGGATCCAGAGGTGAGTGACAAAGATGAGCAAAGGGATGGAACGCCAGCCACATAAGCAAAGGCTGAAGGAACTGGATATATTTAGTTTGGAAAAGAGGAGATTAAGGGGGAACATGATACTGGTCTTCAGATACTTGAAAGGCTGCCATAAAAAAGATGGAGAAAAGTTGTTCTATCTTGCCACAGGGGGCAGGACAAGAGGCAGTGGGCTCAAACTACAGCATAGAAGATTTAGACTACATATCAGGAAAAACTTTCTAACTGAGAACTGTAGGACAAAGGAACAGACTGCCTTGGGAAGTTGTGGAAGCTTCTTCACTGGAGGTTTTCAAATGGAGGCTGGACAACCATCTGTCTTGGATGATGTAGACACAACAAATCCTGCCTCTTGGCAGGGGAATAGACTAGATGACCTTTGTGGTCCCTTCTAACTCTATGGTTCCATGATTCTACTATTCTAAATTGAGGACTATTGTCACTCTCAACTTGCTCTGGCAGTTCAGTTCTTGCAAACAAACTTCATAGTTTTTCTACTGTCTGTGCAGCTCTGGTGGTTTTCATGCAAAAAACGTCTGGCCATTTGGAATGGGCATCCACCACTACTGTATACATCATTCCGAAAAATGGTCCTGCAAAATCAATATGCAGATGTTGCCAGGGAGCTGATGGCCATTTCCAGCAGTGTAATGGAGCTGGTTTAGGCACACGCTGGACCTGTTGGCATCCCGAACATTCCTTAGAAAGCTGTTTTATTTGTTAGTCAACGCCTCGTCAACCTATAAAACTTCTGGTGAGTGCCTTCATTTTTACTGCCCCTAGGTGACCTCCATGGAGCTCTTCTAAGACTCTCTTGTGCTCAGTTTACTAGGTATAATAACACAAATTCCCCCCATGATACACTCTTGATGTATGATAAGCTCACCTTTGCATGCATAAAAGGATGCCATATTAGGATAAACCTTCATAAACCTGAGTTAGTGTGGGATCCCTCTTGGTTTCTTGCTCAATCAAACTACTAGTCACTGGGGCAAACTCAACCTGAAACAAGTTGATAAATTTGGTAGATTCTGTCTCTATTCCAGGTTCTCTTTCAATAGCATGGGCAGGCGGGAGAGCCCATCTGCATTTGCAGGTGCTTTTGTTCTTTTGAACTCAATGTCAGAGACATAAGCAGCTAAGAAGAGAGCCCAGTGTTGCATGTGTGCTGCCATTGTCACAGAAACTGCCTTCCTGAGATGAAGGTTTGCTCCTAGGGATTGCTGGTCTGTGACAAGTGTGAATTTTAACCCGTATAGATATTGGTTGAATTTCTTCACACTTCATACCAGACTTAAAGCCTCCTTGTCTATTTGTGCATAGTTATGTTCTGCCACTGTGGAAGATCTAGAGGGAAATGCTATGGTCTCTCTCTGCCACCTGGCATTGTGTGCAATATAACTGCCTCAGTGAGGAAGCATCCCATGATAACTTGATAGGCAAGGCTGGGTTAAAGTGTGTAAGTACACCGTCTGAAATGACCAATTGTTTTGCTTTACCAAGTGGGGGTCGGTGCTAATGAGGCCAATTCAATTAGGATGGATGCGACCCATTCCCAACAGTTGACAAGGGTACTCCCATCTTTTCATGTGCTGTATATTTATACCTGTTTACTGTATTTTTTACTCCATGCATCTGATGAAGTGGGTAATAGTCCACAAAAGCTTATTCCCAAATAAATTTGTTAGTCTCTAAGGTGCCACAAGGACTCCTCATTGTTTTTACTGATACAGATTAAGACAGCTACCACTCTGAATCCTGAGATTTATGTAGGCCTTGAGCATCAATAACGTACTCACAATAAGATACTTAGTCCTGGAAAAATTCATATTTTATGCAATTAGTTTGTAACTCGTATTCTTCTAAACATTTTAATACCCTTTTCAGGATTTCCAGAAGTTCTTCATCACTTCCACCAGTCAAAATAATGTCATTCAAATAACACTGTGTTCTCAGGATACTTTGCAAAACTCGGTCTGTTGTCCTTTGCCATACAGCAGGGGCCGAAGCGATACCAAACATTAGCTTGGTGTACTGGTACTGACCTTTTTGTGTGTTGATTGTGAGGTATGCCTTAGATTTTTCCTTGGCTTCCATCCGTAGGTAGGCCAGTGACGAATCAATTTTGTGGAATCATTGTCCCCCTGTCAGTGTAGCAGAAATATCTACAATTAGAGGCCGGGGTATTTTTCAATTTTCAGAACACACACTCCCTTACTGCCCCAGATTTCTTTACAACTGGAAAGACAGGAGTTCCTCACTTGCTCCAGAACACTTTTGAAAGTATGCCTTCCCTTTCCAGACATTACAATTCAGCATCTACCTTTGATCAGCTATTGTAAGGAACAGGCCAAGCTTTGTGAAAATTGGGCTATGCCTTCTCATCCAGGATTATTTTAGCCTTTGTGTGGTTTAGAGTTCCTATGGCCTCCTTGAATACTTCCGATGCCTGACTTAGTATCCTTTCCAGTTGTTGTTGGACTGTTTTTGTGGAGTCTGCTGAAAGTGTCTGCAGAATCTTTATAGATTTCCAATTGAGAGGAACCTTACGTAACCGTTCATGACCCCACAGGGCCAGTCTCTTTCTCAATGAGCCACAAGTCTAATTAACATTGCTTATTGTTATACTTCACATTCACTTCAGTCCAACTGGCACTATATTTTTTTCCCATGACATTTTTAGTAACATTGGTCTCTCCCTCAGTTGGGTATTTTTAAAAGTTTTCTCATACTCCGAACATGAGATAATGGACACCGCTGAGCCTGTGTCTAATTCCATTTTGAGCACTTTTCCTGCCACCCAGAGAGTTGATGACTTGTCATTTTTGCTCACATTACATATATCTAGACTGGCTCCACTCTCACATTGTGTGTCACTACTACCTCTGTCTACAGAGTGTACATGGATATTCCTTTCCCGATAGCCAGGTTAGGTCTCTTCCTTATTTCTCTTTGCGTAACAAACTGCTTGGACATGACCATTTTATTACAGCCATAGCTATCTTTAAATAGTCAATAGAAGGTGCATGGAACTCTTTTCCACATGTGTCTGTCTGCTGAGTTGACTGGCTCTTGCCTCGGGTTACAGATAATTCACACATTCCTACTTCTGCTGTAGTGCGGGTATGCAATTCTGTTGCATCCCTTGCCGCAGTTTCCATTGCCAATTTCTGCTGTGCATTTAAAGGTCCGATTTTCCTCAATTAAGAGCCTCTTCTGTATGCTTTCATTAAGCAGTTCACACACAAACCTGTCTCTTAGGGTCTCATTAAGCCCATCTTTAAAAGCACAGTCTTCTGATAATCTTTTTAACTCTGTTGCAAAGGAGGAAATAGATTCACCTTCAAGCTGATTCTGCTTCTGAGACCTGAAGGCTTCTGCTATAATCCAGGGCTTGAACAATTTGCACTCTCTTTAAATGTTTTGCTCGCTGGCTTCTTGGGGACGATCCATAATAAATTGTATGTTTTTTCCTCCCATCACACTCAATAAAGCTGCTACATGTTTTCCGGGGGAAGCTTGTTTACTTCAAAATACTGCTCCAGCCTCTCTCTTATATGTGGGCCAGTCCACCCTGGCATTGACAAAGGCCTCCATTTTTCCAATATAGCCCGACACGCCACCTTGCTGCTGTCAGTTCAGTAGCTCAGATTCCTCACAATTGGAGTAGGTGCCTCTTCCCCACCAGGACTGCAAGATTGTTGTGCTACTCTGATGCACAGAAGGTGCTTGAGCTCCCACTCTCGTTGCCAGGTATTGTGGACATATGTGACAAAGCGGGACTGTTCTTAATGTTTCCTCTGAATATTATGGGGGTGCCTCAGTTTCCCCTATGCAGTTATTAAGTATCTAGGTGGTGGGATAAGGGTGTATGATCATTGCAGAACCCTAGAGGGCAGGTGTGTGCAGGAGTCTGGACACAGAGAATGGCCGACACCCTGTTTCCTGGCAACTGATGGCCTGGGCCCTAACCCCCCTACAAGGTGAGAGCTAAAGGGTTGGAGAACAAAGGAATCAGGTGACCTCCTGGCCTGGGAAATGGACAAAGCCCAGAGGAGGAGGGGCTGGAGAGAGTTTTCAGTTTGGGGCTGGCTGGGGACATGGAGTGAAGTGCAGCCGTGGTTGTCTGGTTCACTGCCCCCCAAAATGGACCCAGCTGAGCGGTCCTGTTCTCTGTACCTACAAGCTCTGTTTTAGACCATGTTCCTGTCATCTAATAAACCTTCTGTTTTACTGGCTGGCTGAGGGTCACGTCTGACTGCAGAGTTGGGGTACAGGACCCTCTGGCTTCTCCAGGACCCCGCCTGGGTGGACTTGCTTTGGGAAGCGCACGGAGGGGCAGAGGATGCTGAATGCTCCAAGGTCAGACCCAGGAAGGTGGAAGTTGTGTGAGCTGTGTGTCCTGGAGACAGTCTGCTCACAGAAAGGAGACTTCCTACAAAGCCAGTCAGGACTCTGGGGGAGCAGTTCCAGAGCATCGCCCGGGGACTCCATGACAACTGGTGGCAGAGGTGGGATCTACTGCACCCCGTGGATGGCGCTTCCTGCAGTAAGTGACTGGGGAGCAGTAAAACGAAGGGGGATTGACGAGGACCAGGCATGCTGAAGGCTCAGAGAGGAGCGGTTTCGGGGGGCGGTTAACCCCTGGGAGTGTGTGACCAGCGAGAAGGACTGTGCAGTAATGGGGTCCCCCTGGGGACTGCGATGAGCAGTCTCCGGGGCGGAGGAGCCTTCGGCTTGGCCCTGGGAGAGAGAAGGACTTTCGCAGTAACAGGGTTCCCCTGGGGATTGCAGCAAGCAGTCCCAGGGGTGGAGGAGTCTGCAGCTCGACCCTGGCAAAGAGGTGGTGACCTCGAGAAGGGCTGGCACACTAGGGGTTCTCCCTGGAAACCGCGGGGAGCTGAGAGCACACAGGCCTGTGAGTCCACAACAACTTGGGAAGAGCGGAGTGATGGCCTGTCACCATCTCCTTAAGAAGGACATTGTAACCCTGTGCAAAAAGAGAGAGTTGAGCATTGGAAAGTTCACCAAAGCACAGTTAATCGTGCAGCTGGAGGAGGATGACCACTCTAAGGAGCAGATTCCTGACCCAAATGGGGCTATAGCAGGATCTGGGAGCAGCTGGAGTAGTAGCCAGGCATCCCCAAGACTCCTGTCCCCGACCAGACGAGGGTCTTCACGATCGGGTGCCCCATCGGGGGATCGGAGACTGACAGGATTGGAGCGGAGTCTGAGAGAGCAAGAGGACTGTGAGAGACAGCGAAAGCCCGAGAAAGAGCTGCAGAAGCAGCAGCAGCATGAATTGGCGATGGTGGAGCGGAGAGGCATAGGGGACCTCCCAGGGGTGAGTGGGAACAGATCCCGGGGTGCCAGTTCTGCAGGGAACCTCGATACTGAATTGCTGCCCCTGGTTAAGGAGGGGGGGGGGATGTGGATGCCCACCTCACTGCCTTCGAGCAGGCTGGCGATTTGAACCAGGGGGACCCTGCGGAAAAGCCCCAGTGTCTAGCTCCCTTGCTGGGTCCCAAGGCCATAGACTCCGTCAGCCAGATGGGTGGGGAGTGGTCAGGCTCCCACTCCTGGTCCCAACATATGTCTGTGTGGAGTTTCCTGGGGTCAGGCCCCTCGGACCTCCAGTGGGAGCAGAAGGTGATGGTCAATGGGGAGACATTCCTGGGGTGGCGAGATCCTGGGACAGAGAGAACTGTTATCAGGCCCCTGGTGGTGCAGCCTCAGAGACTGAGGGGCTGTGTGAGCTGGGTGAGGGTCCCAGGGATGAAGCCCCTCGCCCTGCCTATGGCCCAGATCCCTGTGCAGACCCAGGAGGGGTCGGGCTGGCTGGTCGTTGGGGTTCTCCAGGATATCAGCTGTCAGACTCTGTTGGGGAGTGACTGTGTCTCTTTGGGACAGGATCCAGGCCCGGCTCCTGTAACTGCGGAGGGTTTGAATTTGAATCCAGGGAACCAATCGGCGGAGAGGGAAATGGTCGGTGAAAATGCAGATGACCTGGCTGGCAGCGGGGAGGAGCTTCTAGGCTTAGGCTGCCTGCCTGCCTGTAACCAGACCCCTGGGGCTGGGTGGGACAGAGATGTTCCCCATCCCCTTGCACACCAGAGTGGGGACTCACCTGGCTCTGATGCAGTGAGGAAAGCAGCGAGCTCGCTGCCTACCCCCACTGGGACAGCAAGGGCAGCGCTGAGCACAGTGGGAGCTGAGTCCCCAGCTGAGTGGGGGGAGACACAGGCAGGGCAGGTTATCTCTTGGGAGTGGCAAGGTGCTTGGTAAGGAAAGTTTGGATGAGCCTAGGCAGCCTTGTGAGCTGATGGCTTTGTCTGGTCAGCAGTTTGGGTAGGTGAGTGTCCCTGTACCTTACCTGTTAGCTGGGTGGAGAATTATGACAGTGAAGGAAATGTGCCTGTGTCTGTCAGGGGTATTGACTTGCCTATGGAGGGAGCTACCCTGATCTCCAAGCAGTTGTCTCTGAACAGCACTGTGTGCTGGGACAAGGGAAATGAGATCCCAAGCTGTGTCTGATAAAGGAGAACGTGTCTCCGGCTCTTCTTTGTCTTTGGAGCAGACAGAAGGGGCCTTTCAGCCTGTGATGGTTGAGGATAGTGCAGTTGTCTCAGAGTTGGTTCTGGATTCAACTAAAGCCCAGGAAGGGACTGGTCCTAAGTTTGTGTCTGCTAGGGAGAATGGCACTGTAACTAGGTCGCATCCAGTTGGTGTCTATGTAAAATCCCAGAGACCAGATAATTCTGGTGCTTGTATTTTGCCTGTTGCAAGTGTGTGGCTGGGAAAGGGTGTAGCAACTCTAAGAGTGAGATCCTAGCCAGGGCACAAGGAGAGCAGAAAGGTGATTTGATTGTGTTACCTACTGAGGGTGTGGAAACCTGTAGAAAGAAGGAAAAGATTCCTGAACTTGTGTGTGGCAAAGGGAAGGAGAATGCTTCTGACCTTTTATCTAGGAAGTCTGTCAGTTTGCCTGAAAGGGGATTGTGTAGGAATCCGCCTGATGGGCCAGAGGTAATTCTGGATGTAAGTGAGACCCAGAAAGAGTCTGTTGAGCAAGCCCTAGGTGAAGAGGGTAAGGGCAGAATTTCTGTGAAGGGTGAATTGTTGCATAGAAAAGCCCCTAGGGAAAGGAATCCTCATGGAGTCTTTGCAAGCAGTTTACTGCAGCTGAAAGGTGTGAAAGTGATTTAATCAAGAAAGTTTCAGTTCCTAACAGCCAGAAATTTTCTGTTGTGACTGAAGCCACTGACTTTCCTGTTGAAAGATCCAGTGTGGATAGCTTTGAGAAGGTCTCAGACGGAGTGAAAGCTGTTAAGAAAGTTAAACAGCCCTCTAACCAAGTGGCTGTGTTTGGCCAGCTTGTTCGGGAGACAAGGTTGTTGAGAAAGGGATGTCTCCATGCTAGTTCTGTAAGTGAACAGTATGTGGCCCAGGTCAAGATGGGGGCTCTTAACCAAGAGAGCCCAAATTGCAGCCCTCCAGACTGGAGCGCTGGGAGAAAACCCGATCCCAGTTTGACCCCTGGGGGTTTTGGGGTGGCAAAAGGGCATGGGCCGCATAAACCTTCCCACATGCGGCATGCGAGTGCTATCTACCACCCCCAACCTAAGGGAGGGCGTGAGACTGGCAGGGCCTGGTGTAACTCCCACCAAGGAACGGGAGAGATGCTGGGGCATCCATGGGAACGTTGGTGGCTTCGAACTTCCCCAGGTCACTGGCTAAAGTGACCCCGCTCAGTTCGGTCTCGAAGTGGGGGAGAGATGTGACGAAGCAGGACTGTTCTTAATGTTTCCTCTGAATAGTGTGGGGGTGCCTCAGTTTCTCCTATGCAGTTCTTAAGGATCTAGGTGGTGGGATAAGGGTGTATGATCATTGCAGAGCCCTAGAGGGCAGGTGTGTGCAGGGGTCTGGACACAGAGAATGGCCGACACCCTGTTTCCTGGCAACTGATGGCCTGGGCCCTTCCCCCCTGCAAGGTGAGAGCTAAAGGGTTGGAGAACAAAGGAATCAGGTGACTTCCTGGCCTGGGAAAGGGACAAAGCCCAGAGGAGGAGGGGCTGGAGGGAGTTTCAGTTTGGGGCTGGCTGGGGACATGGAGTGAAGTGCAGCCATGGTTGTCTGGTTCACTGCCCCCCAAAATGGACCCGGCTGAGGGGTCCTGTTCTCTGTACCTACAAGCTCTGTTTTAGACCATGTTCCTGTCGTCTAATAAACCTTCTGTTTTACTGGCAGGCTGAGAGTCACGTCTGAATGCAAAGTTGGGGGGCAGGACCCTCTGGCTTCCCCAGGACCCCACCTGGGCGGACTCGCTGTGGGAAGCGCACGGAGGGGCAGAAGATGCTGAATGCTCCGAGGTCAGAACCAGGAAGGTGGAAGCTGTGTGAGCTGTGTGTCCTGACGACAGGCTGCTCACAGAAAGGAGACTTCCCCAAAGTCCTGACTGGCTTCATGGGGAGCAGTTCCAGAGCATTGCCCGGGGACTCCGTGACAACATACCACAAATTCCTGATTGTAAACACAGCCACGTACACACAGTGGAAGCCATGATGGCTGACGGACTCTGTATGGCATAGAGGAAAAAAGAAAAATGTAGTAACCACTGCATAACAGCTGATTCCACAGAAGCAACTGCGAAAGAAACTGTAACTTCAAATGCACATATAAACAGATGCAACCTTCTGCTCAGTGCATTCAAATGCATCGCAGCTTCGGTCCCTTCCATGTATGGTGAAGGCTCAGCAGCATGCTGTTCTTCAGGGGCTGCATCAAACCACCCCTCCTAGTATGCACCCAGAATTTGCTGCTGCTGCTCCTGGTCCAAAGCCTGCTCTGGAATCGGTTTTGGCAATAGAATGACTTCATGGTCCTCACTTGGAACCTGCTGCTGGCTCCCATCCGCCTGCATGCTGGATTCTGGGGCCAGCAAGGCACCAGCATGCACCATGGTTGGCTCCATGCTAGGCACAGTTGCCTAGTTGCCCAAGGTGCAGGTTTGGTCTCTGGTTTTCCGGTACCTGCTCTTGAGCTGCTTAATCAGCTCCCTACACTGGTTACCGGCCTGGTAAATTTACAAAGCTGCCTTCTTCTTCTCTATTTTTTTGATACGCGTGGTCATTCCTGGCACTCTTACAAAAGTCTACAGTTTTGCTGGCCTCGGATGAGACATTCATCACCAAAATCTGGTTGCGTTCCCATGGCCGGGAAGCAGCGTGCTTTCCAAAAAAGCTTGTTCTGGTCAGTCCCCATTGCAAACACAGAAGGCTCCCTGATGGCGCGTTTGCAGCTCAGAAGCCAATGGAAGTGTTCATGCTGACTCACTGAGCTGCTGCACTACACCAAGGGAGGGGGGCTTCTCTTTTCACTTAAGGGATTAGAGATTGTTGGGATAGAGAGGACAAAGGAAGTTGGAGCAGGGGATTGTGGGACACTTTTGGCAGACTCCCAGGACCCAAGTCAAACGGGGCTTTGTCTACACTGGAAAGCAATAGGGCTTGAATCATGGGTCCTGGCTTGACTCAGGCTCAGCCCCTCCATTGCCACAGAGTCCTAGGTCTGAGCTTGAGAAATTTGTGTGTAGACAGAAGGGTGGTTCGGGCTCAAGCCTGAGTCTGAATCCAGGCTTTCATGGCAGTGCAGATATACTCTCCGTGCCTTAGTTCCTCCTCTGTACAATGGCGG
Organism: Natator depressus; assembly: GCF_965152275.1. Lineage (NCBI taxonomy): Eukaryota > Metazoa > Chordata > Testudines > Cheloniidae > Natator > Natator depressus. Next base: position 12,150,248 of record NC_134253.1, read on the forward strand.
TAAAGCACTGCCCTACCTCACAGCAAGGTGGTGAGAATGAATATGTTAGAGGCTGAGAAGTGCTCAGATACTGTTATGGTGGCAGGTCATATAAGGGCCTATGATAGAAGTTTGCAAGGAGGAAAGGTAAGTGTTTCGTGAGCAGCCTGTGTCTGTGGTTAGTGCACATATGCAGGATTCTGGATGAATTTCAGGTCTTCACAGAAATGCAGCCCCCCAAATACCTCCTCTATTAGACCAGTGATCCCCAAACTTTTTACCTTGCATCCTCTCTTATCCCTGTTCGCACACAGCCCCACCAAGCCGGGGCTGGGAGTGGGGGCCACTGTTGGGGCCAGGGCCGTGGCTGGGAGGAGGGCCATGGTCAGGGCTGAGGCTGGGGCTGGTGCTGTGGCCAGGCCAGGAGCCAGGGTCCAAGGCTGCGACTGCAGGTGGTGGTGGATCTGGGGCCAGGAGTAGGGCCGGGCCGGGAGTGGAGCCACGGGCAATTGCAGAGCTGTGGCCAAGGATCAGGGGCCAAGGCCAGGGCTGCAGCTCAGGGCGGGGCTAGTAACAGAGCCACAGCTGCGGGCTCAGACCAGAGCTGGGGACAGAGTGATGCTGGGTGGCACTCCCACCCTGCCCCCTGTGGGGGCTGGCCCAGCCCTGCCCGGCCCTGCCCTGCCCTGCCCCGCCCCTACGAATGTTCTTCTATGCTAGGGTTGCCAACTTTCTAATTGCACAAAACTGAACACCCCAGACTTACCCCTTCCTTGAGGCCTCGCCACTTCCCCGTCCCTTCTCCGAGGCCACACCCCTGCTCTCTCCATTTCCCCCTCCCTCAGTCGCTCTCTCTCCCCCCACCCTCACTCACTTTCACCAGGCTGGGGAAGGGGGTTGGGGTATATGTGCGGGTATGGGCTTTGGGCTGGGGGGTGCGGGCTCCGGGTGGGAGCAGAAATGAGGGGTTTAGGGTGTGGGGCTCTGGGCTGGGGCAGGGGGTTGGGGTGTTGGGGGTGAGGACTCCAGATGGGGGTGCAGGCTCTGGGGTGGGGCTGGGGATGAGGGGATTGGGGTGCAGGAGGGGGCTCTGGACTGGGGGTGAGGGGTTCAAAGTGCAGGAGGGGATGCAGGCTCTGGCTGGGGTACGGGCTCTGGGATGGGGCTGGGAATGAGGGGTTTGAGGTGCAGGAGGGGGCTCCAGGCTAGGGCAGGGGGGTTGGAGTGCCGGGGGGATGAGGGCTCTGGCTGAGGGTGTGGACTCTGGGGTGGGCCTGGGGGGTTTGGGGTGCAGGAGGGGTTGGGGCAGGGTATTGGGGTATTGGGGGGTGTTGGCTCCAGGAGGGAGTTTGGGTGTGGGAGGGGACAGGGGGTTGGGGTGCGGGAGAGGGTTTGGGATGTGGGCTCCCAGCGGTGCTTACTGCGGCTCCCGGGAAGTGACCACCAGGTCCTGCAGCCCCTAGACCAGGGATCTCAAGCTCAAATCACCACAAGGGCCACATGAGGATTAGTACATTGGCCCAAGGACTGCATCACTGAAACCTTTTCATACAACGATACAAAAGTGTAGTCGAAAATGAAAAAAATGAAGAGTAATATAGTATGCTATTAAAAGTCAATGTATTAACTTTTTTAAATTGTAATGCGAAGATGGGTTTTAATAAAATATAAACACTCAGTAATGCACGTTACTCAAATGACAAAACACACATTTACTTTTAGAATTACTTCAGTTAAAGCCCCCCTTCTGCCCCCGGCCCTGCCCCCACTCCACCCCAGTAAGGCCCTGCTCCGCCTCTTCCCTCCCCCATTCCAACCCCTCCCTCAAATCCCCACCCCAGCCCCGCCTCTTGTCTGCCTCCTTCCCTGAGCACACTGTGTCCCTGCTCTTCCCCCTCCCCCTTGGAAAATCCTAAATGCTGGGAGGTAGGCAGAGGAGTGGGGACATGGCGCGCTCATGGGGGGCAGGGAGGGGAGCTTGGCTGCCGGTGGAGTCGGCGCCTATGGTGGGCTGCAGGAAATAACTCTACTCCATGCTCTCCTAGGGGGGTGCACTCCACAGTTTGGGGACCACTGTATTAGACACTGGTTCCTTGAGTATGAACGTCCTCCTGAATTGACACTGGTTTTCCACTGGCTTGGGTGGTGTAAATGAGACAAACAAGGGGAATGAGAGGAGAATAAGGCCACAACCTCCAAAAGACAGAGATCCAGATTAAGAGCTCATGTAAATCAGGGTAAACAAGCCAAATCCATGTCTAATGAAGACAGCACACCTACAGTAGTGATGAATTTGGCCCCAGCTGTTTAAAATTCCTTTCTCTGCACATCAAGCCGTTTTCTGAGAAGTTTTGCCTTGGGGAGATTTATTTTCTTGTTAGATCAGAATTTTCCTATTAGCCCCTCTCAAAGAAGCATTCGACATTCCACCAGCTGTCGTGCTATGTACAGGTACACATTACAGCCATCATTAAACAGCCAGTCATTCCTAGCTTTCTAATTACCGTATGAATAGACTATACCTTTAATGGATCAGCAGACTGTTCCACTGTGACTTACAAAGGGAGCCAGAATGGAAGACGTGGATAATATTTTAATTTAAAGAGACACTCTGGTCAAATTTGGTCTCAAATTGGGTTTAACACAGTGTAAATGAACTGTAAACAGCTTTTATGAAAACTCAAATATATTTCCATTCCCACCCTCCTTTTCACTCCAGGTTTGGTTTATGGTTAACATTTAATTGAATGAAGCAACGAGAAATCATCACAACACAGAGCAAGGGAGTCAAGGCATATGGTAAAGTAGTTATACTCAGATATTCATGTAAGCAGGAACACACTGCTAAAGATGTGCGATTGTAGCAGTCAGCAGTTTTCCCATAACAATCCAGTCCTTTGTTCTAGGAAGTTCACCGTTTTGTCCCATTTTCCAATGAAACAGTCCCTGTGGCAATGCAAAAATTGTGCTTCTCTGGCTGCCATCCCCGTAGCATCTGTGCTCCTCGTGCTCTTTAATGCCCGTGCATAGGATTGGAAATGACAGCCCTGGATTCAATGTCCTGGTCCACAACAAACTGCCTGTATGATCTTGGGCAAGTTATGTAGCCTCTCTGGGAAGGGACTTGCCCAGAGTCCCACAAAGTCTTTGGTAGAACAAGAAATTGAACCCAGGTCTCTGCCTAGCACCCTAACCACTGGACATCCTTCCTCCCTTAAACTCTGAGATCTTGAAGGCCAAATTGGCCATGAGCATGTCTTCACTGCAGGGTTGACTAGACTTATGTGTTCTTGAATTACTCCTCAAGTTAGCCTAGCTCGAGTGAGAGTAACCCCACTGTGAGATGACACTCAAGCTGCTGTATCCACACCGGTTCTGCTCTCACCTGCAGCCTTAGGGGAGCATATCCTACAATAAGTTGATGCCCTCTGTGAGTTTTTTCCCAGTGAGTTCCGGGAGAACTTGTCTGTCCTTCCTGGGCTCACGGGGGGAATTGGGGAAAGGTGTTGGGGGACTAGTGCCACCCAAGTGGAGCTATCCCGAGCCCACATTTACAGAGTGGTCGCGTTAGCCGCTGATGAATTGTGCTAACTCTAGCTTTAGCTTAGAGCCCCCGAGCCAACTTGAGTTAAAATCACCAACACACTCGAGCTAAAGGGGTTTTGTGAGTGGAGGGGACTTGGAACGGGCGCCATGCATTGTAACTTCAGCTGCAGTGAAGACAAGCCCTAGAAAAGTGAAATTGACTAATCTAGATTTATGGTCCATCTTGAGGCAAATGCAAAAGGTTCCAAGCAGCATAAAGGGTGGGATTTTTTTCAGAAGCTTCTCAAGGGCCCATGCTCCTAATGCAGTTTGAAAAGCATTAGATTACATTAGATTGTAAGCAATTCAGAGCCGGGAACCTATGTGTTCATACAGAGCCTAGTACAACGGGATCCCAATCTTGAGTCTATGAATGCTAAGATAATTATCCTCATAATCAGATAGAATTTTTAAAATGCTTTCTGTATTAATTTCTGGAGTAATTTTTGGGGGGGAAGGGAAATGAGAGTCTTAAAATATACATGATGGCCAGATCCCCACCTGGGGTTTGATATGGTCAGGTGCTGAGCGCTCACTCTGGCTCTGATTCAGCAAAGCCCTTAAGCATGTTTAGTTTAAGCATGTGAGTCAATGGGACTGCTCACATCCGATGAAGTGAGCTGTAGCTCACGAAAGCTTATGCTCAAATAAATTGGTTAGTCTCTAAGGTGCCACAAGTACTCCTTTTCTTTTTGCGAATACAGACTAACACGGCTGTTACTCTGAAACCTATGGTTAATGTGAAATACACACTTAAATGCTTTGCTGGGTCAGAAACAGATTGCCCAGATCCTTGCAGGATTGAGCCTCTGAGTTCAATGAAGTGATGCTGATTGACATCTGCTGGGGATCTGTCCCCTTGACTGTAATGGAACTGTGTTGATCCACACCAGTTGAGGACCTGGCCTTTGTCTTTTAACTCAAGAGTAGGGGCATAAATAAGACTTTATAATATAATCTGGGCATTCTGAATGCATTAGTGATGGTGTGGTGTGAACTCTACTGAACTACTAGCATCTTGAAGATTACAGAACAAATCCCCGGGCCACACATGGATGTCTCTGGCTTATAGGTCAAAGCTAAGACCTTCACAATCTATCCAGACACCCACAGGTAACCAGTGCAATATTCATAATGCTTGATATTCCACAGAACTCAATGCCGTTTGGAACTCTTGTGGGGCTCTTTAATCTACTGGGGAAAGACAGAATCAACGGCTGGAAGCTGAAGCTAGACAAACTCAAATTAGAAACAGGGCACACATTTTTAGCCATTGGCACAACCTACCAAGGGAAGTGGTGGATTCTCCATCTCTTGAAGTCTTCAGATCAAGACTTTCTGCCTTTCTGGAAGAGATGCTTTAGCCAAACACAAATGACCAGGCTCAATACCGGTGAAACTGAGTGAAAGTTAGTGGCCAGGAGGTCAGAATAGATGATTTAATGGTCTCTTCAGGCTTTACACTCTAAGAAACTATGAAAACGCAGGCATTGACCATATTTCTGATTTCTCTTTGCTCTGTACCCCTCTATATCTGCCATTACTTTCTCTCTCTCTCTTTTCTTGATGATGCAGTTCCTCTTTCTTTCCCTGATTTGCAGTGAGCTGCTCAGGCTAGAGCTGTGTGAATAACTGATTTTTTCCAGTTCTCTGGCCATTTTGAAAATATAAAAAAAATTGTTTTGGGTGGACGCGAAATGAAACTTTTTTTTTCAAATATTTTTGGTGAACTGGAAAGGTTTTTTTAAAATTTATTTCAGGATGAATGAAATATTTCTTTTGACCTGAAATGGAACATTTTGCTTCATTGTGTAGAGTTTTCTTTACTTTTTAAAAAACAAAATGGAAAGGCATTTTGAAATGAAAAGTCCTTTCAGTTAGAAAAATATTAAAATGTTTGATTTTTTCGGAATGTTTGTTTTTGCTTTGGGGTTTTTTTTCCACAACCATTCAGCAAATGCAACACAAACTCACAAACTTTCAAATTTCAGTCAATCCCAAACTGCATTTTTCGGCAGAAAAAAGTGTTGGCTGAAATACGTTGCCCAGTTCTAGTCCGTGAACCTTGCCCTGTGGCTACTACTGGATAATTCATCCTAATGCACAAGCTTCCAGAGGTACATGTTTTGCTTGTCATTTTGAAACTCACTCCAATATGGCCACCATCCCCGGGTGCAGAGACCCAAAGGCATGGGTTCCCATGATGATAAACCTCCAAAATTCCCAGGCTGGAGGCTGAAGCTTAACAAATTAAGTCTGGAAATAAAATGTACATTTTTAATAGTGAGGATAATCAACCATTGGAACAATTTACCGACGGTTGTGGTGGATTCTCCGTCACTGTCAATTTTTAAATCAGGATTGAATGTTTTTCCAATAGAACTGCTGTTGTTCAAAGGGGAATTAATTCAGGGCAGTCCTATGGCCTGTGTTATGCAGGAGATGAGACTAGATGATCACAATGGTTCTTTCTGGCCTTAGAATCTATGAACCTATTAATCAAAAGCAACCCTTTGAGAGAGCATCCTAAACTTGCATCACGTTGTGCCTATTTCTCTTCCCCCTTTGCTTTTTATTGTGAAAGAAATAAAAAGGATTGTTTTTTCGTTTTGTTTCTCTTCAGTTCCATCTGCTCAGCTGCCCACCTGAAGTCGGTGCAGCCCTCTGTGGCGTCTGAACCAGTTGCCATGGAAACTATAATATCACAAACCAAGGATTATGACTTGGAGCAGGAAGGAAACAGCAGGAAACAGTTTCCATGCAAATATCCTTTGCAATAAAAGGCAAATGAAAAAGAAACTCTCCAAAAACAGAAAAGAAACATAGGAAAAGAAGGAACACCATTCTCAGAGGGTGAGCTTAGCAGCTAATCCTTGGGAGTCAGTGGGTCTTCAGCTCAAGAAGCCTTTTTAATTGATCCTTTTTCACTATCATTTTCATTCCCGTGCTTGGCACAGTGTGACACGTTTGTCTGGCAACTGAGGAGTTAATTGCCTCCTAGACAACTGCACATGGGTTAATTAGAACACCAGATGCCTGCTGTGTTCTGTTGGGTAGATGAGTCTCAAAGGACAATTAATGTGATGGTACTGATGAGTTTTCCAAAGTATGGGCTAAATCCTGCCTTGTGTTGCATGGGGAAGCTGAGGGAGAAATGAGGTTTCTCTTCCAGCCCATAATGCAACCACCAAGCCGCAGGGCGAGGTATGTATTGCAAAGACACTGGTAGCGCTTCTGTTATTAGCATGGCGCTTATTTTGTTGCTGAAAGCAAGGATTCAACCTCTTTGTGGCATAGGAAGAACACAGCTGGGTAGATTCTTCAGTCACATAAAGTCACCCCATATTTCGCGTCGGGATCGAATTTCCCTCAGGTCAAGTTGATAAGCACCTTGGAAGGCTTTTCACCTTCCTCTGCCACCTGGGGCAGAGATCACCTACTAGGGTCACCTGGTGTATCTCACCTAATCAATTGCTTGCCACTGCAGGGGCTTCAGACATCAGTCTCTTGAGGATAGAGGTAGTGGGTGGAAAGTCATAGCTTGCGATGTCCAGGAGGTCAGAATAGATGATCTAATGGTCTCTTCTGGCCTTCAACTCTATAAAGCTATGAAAAATTGGGACACAGAAGCATAGCTGGAGAAGACCAGTGGTGAAATCAAACTGTCCAGTGGAATTCTGCTGGTGAAGAAATGTGGGAGGTATCTTCACCACCTTTGGTACCGGCCATGCCATCAGCATAAGGAGAGGGAAGGGAGTTCAAAGCATGGGAGGTGTAAATCTTCTCAATAAGTAAATAAAAAATCCTACGAACCAATTTTGTAACAATTTGTTAACATGGACAAAACTTAGGGATGTTATAAAGAGGGCTTGATCAATTGTTCCCCAAATCTGCTAAACACAGGACAAGAAGTAATCAGCTTAATCTGAAGCAAGAGACATTTAGACTAGATATTAGAAAAAAGCTGTCTAACTTCAAGGTTAATTAAGCAATGGAACAGGTTACCTAGGGAGATTGTGGAATGCCCATCATTGGATGTTCGAAGAATAGGTTACATAAACACCTGTCAAGGATGGTCTAGGTATACTTATTCCTGCCTCAGTGCAGGAGGGGTAAACAAGATGACCTCTTGAGGTCTCTTCCAGCTCTGCATTTCTGTGATTCTGTTATTAATGCAACATGTTTCCCCCCATCGCTCATTACTGGAAATGGCTGAACAATTTCTGCTGAAAGTTTGCAACAAAATTCAGCCTGAGGCAGACATCCAAGCATAAATTTCAGCCTGAATGGTTAAAATTTGGCAAATTTATAATCAACTGAAAACGTGGTCTTATCATGGGAACTATCAGGCAATCTTAAGTACAGGTGTCGTTACCTGGGCCTATTATAATTAGAACTGGTTGGGAATTTTCCATGGGAATTTCCTGCAGGATGGAAATTCCAAATATCGCTCAACTCTGCCTATGATAAAGACCCCCTTTTTAATTCTATCTGTAACATGGATGTGTCCTTCTGGTTTGTCCAGCTAGCAAGCCCAAGGCGTTGGTCTGTTGGTGGCACTGAGTTTCATTGAGAAGCTGCTCTTCTGAATTATAGTTGCGGTGAGGAGGGAGCACTGGCAGTTTTACCCTCTAGTGGGAGGAAGAGTTCCACAAACTCCCGTGGCCCTGTTCGCTCTCTGTCATCTCTGACAAAAGCAATTGGAGCCTGCACCGCTCTGCACTATTGTCACAAATGTTGGCAAGCACAAGACACGTGATCCTCTGGTATTTGCAGAGCTGCAGGAAGAACTGAATCAGCTGGGAATCAATTCCTTGGAGGACAGATTGCTGGAGGACATAGCGAGAAACAATTCAAGGTTGTTGGTGGCATTCACTGAGCAGCTGCAGGCGGTGGCATGCCGCCTCTGGGCCTGAGAAACGAGCACTGACTGGTGCGATCGCATTTTAATGCAAGCTTGGGATGATGAGCAGTGGCTGCAGAATTTTCAGATGCCCAAGGCTACATCCCTTGGTCTGTGTGCCAACCTCACCCCAGCCCTCTAGTGCAGGGACACCAAGATGAGAGCTGCCCTGACCGTGGAGAAACAAGTAGCCATCACACTGTGGAAACTTGCAACACCAGATTGCTACCGGTCAATGGGATATCATTTTGGAGTTGGAAAATCCACTGCAAGGGCCCCTGTCATGCAAGTGTGCAGGGCCATTAATTGCCTCCTACTACACAAGACTGTGACTGTCAGCCATGTGCAGGATGTAGCAGATGGATGTGCAGCATTGGGGTTCCTGAACTGTGGTGGAGCAATAGATGGCGCACACAGCCCTATTTTGGCAACAGACAACATTTCCAGAGTACACCAGCAGAAAGGGCTGCTTTTCTGTGGTTATGCAAGCACTGGTGGATCACTGGGAACGCTTCACCAACATCTGTGTGGGCTGATCAGGGAAGGTGCAGGATGCTCACATCTTTAAGAACACAGAGCTGTTCAGAAAGCTACAAGCAGGGACTTTCTTTTCCGGCCAGCGGATTACCATTGACGATGTTGAAATGCCAACTGTGATCCTGGCGGATCCAGCCCACCCCTTGCTCCCCCAGCTCATAAAGCCATACATCAGCTACCTGGACAGAGGCAAGGAAAGATTCAGCTACTGGCTCAGCAGATACAGAACGCACAGGCTGGAGCACCCACAGGGAAAAATTAGCGGGTGCTTGGCACCCACCAGCAGCCAAGCTCCCCCCCGCCTCACCTCCTCCCCCACTCCCAAGCGCTTCGTGTCCCCGCTCCTCCCCCTCCCTCCCAGTGCTTCCCACCCCGCTGCCGCCTAACAGCTGTTTGGCGGCACTTAGGACTTTCCCGGAGGGTGGGGGAGGAGTGGGGATGCAGTGTGCTCTGGAGAGGAGGCGGAGAAGGGGCGGGGACTTGGGGGAAGAGGGTGGAATGGGGGCGGGGCGAGGGCAGTGCAGAGGTGGGATGAGGCGAGCCAGGGGTGAGGCCAGGGGCGGCGGAGGTCGAGCACCCACCGGGCAGAGGGGAAGTCGGCGCCTAAGGCAGAATGACAGTTGAATGTATTTCTGGTAGGTTGAATGGACACTGCCATTGTTTACTCAAAAACTTGGCTCTCAATGGGAAAAAAAAACCATTATGCTGTGTCCTGCATAATATCTGTGAAGCAAAGGGGGAAGGTTGCCACCAGGGTGGAGGTGGAGTGGCTGTCTGCTAAGTTTGAACAGCCAGACACAAGGGCTATTAGAAGAGCTCAACCCGGAGCTATATGGCTCAGGGAGGCTTTGAAGGAACACTTTAACAGTGAGCCACAGTAATGCATTGTGATGTACTGTGCTTTAATCTAGTCCTGCTGTTTCGGGGCCTGTTAGGAAGTTTGTGGTGCTTGCTGTATGTATATGGACATAACACTGTCAATTCACCTATTAATTTTGCAATGCTTGCTGTATATTTATGATTATTACACAGTTTGTCACTGATCCTATGAGTTGTGTCACACTGTACAGTAACAAGGACGTGGGTGCTTTCAGAACTGCTAGGCACTCTGCAGCATATGTTGTGAACGAATAAAGATGAACTATGTTCCCAATAATAGAATTTTATTCAATAACAAAACCAGCGCAAAGACAAGTCTGTGCAATTTAAAAGCAAATACACTAAAAACTTTATACATTAATAGAACAGAATTTATCAAGGGCAGAGAACATTCATGTCCATTTTATGAACACATACAGCAACTGTATGTGAAGATATGGTTGTCCTTAATGTCCCCTGCGGTGAAGTGGCAGGAATTGGGCTGTGGCCCCGGGTGCCATGGGAAATGTTGAGGGTGGGTGTATGGAGGTTGTGACTTTACTGACATAAGCTATGACCATATTGTTGTAACCCCTGTTATATATTTGCAGCAAATATTGTACAAAGGTTGTTGTGTAAGGTGTCTATGGAAAGGTTATGGTTTGCTGGTTAGGATTATGCTATCTGTTTGCATGTATCATTTTTGTATTTAAAGATATAAGTATTGGCTCTATACTGTCTGTATTCCAAACTTGTGCTATGCTTCTGGGTGACACCCCAGACAAGTTGGTGTCAGCTCTGCCTAGCCTGCTTGGTGGCCCATTAAGGACCATCAGCTGGACAACTGACCCATTGAGAGAAGGCAGACACGCCTTGGGACTCAGCAAGGCATGCAGGGACCTGCCTATGGACACAACTCTGAGGTTTTCCCAGGCCATGTGATGGACAGCTTGTCTTTGGGACAAAGAAAGAACGAGACCACATGGCAAGAGACTAAAAAGCTGCTGCAGCTCCTCCATCTTGTCTTCAGTCCTGCTTCTGACCTCTGGAGGGACTTTGCTACACTGAAGCTTTGAACCAAGGACTGACTGACCCATCCCAGCTGTGGATGTTCTCCAGAGACTTGATTTGAACCTGCAGTTTATTCCATCACTGCTGTAAGCCTGAACCAAGAACTTTGCCATGACTGGATGTAATGGATTCCATTTAACCAATTCTGGCTCTCGTCTATCTCTTTTTCCTTTTATGAATAAACCTTTAGATTTTTAGATTCTAAAGGACTGGCAACAGCGTAATTTGTGGGTAAGATCTGATCTGTATATTGACCTGGGTCTGGGGCTCGGTCCTTTGGGATCGAGAGAATCTTTTTTCTTTTACTGGGGTATTGGTTTTCATAACCATTCATCCACATAACGAGTGGCACTGGTGGTGATACTGGGAAACTGGAGTGTCTAAGGAAATTGCTTGTGTGATTTGTGGTTAGCCAGTGGGGTAAATCCGAAGTCTTCTCTGTTTGGCTGGTTTGGTTTGCCTTGGTGTGCACAGAAACCCCAGCCTTGGGCTGTAACTGCCCTGCTTTAAGCAATTTATCCTGAATTGACACTCTCAGTTGGGTCCTGCCAGAACCAGCATCATTTCAGAGGTACTGCTTAGAGTTCTCCATGGACTGCAAAGGGCGGTAAGCCTGGGATTGTTGATCCTGTAGGTCCACAACAGTCTGGAGCATCTGCATTTGCTGATGGAGAGGCCCCATTATGTCCCAGTGCATCTCCCTGTTCTTTTCCTGCTGGAACTCCTGGGCCTTTCTCCTCTCCACTCTTTCCTTCTCCAGGCTGTCTGCAATGTTCACCCTCCAGGCACTGTGCTCACAGTTGGATGCAGCACTGGTTTGCAGGATCCCACTGAACACGTCCACTCAAATCCTCTTCTTTCTCCTCCTTATCTGGCTCAGGCGTTCCACGGGTGTGGAGGGCTAAGATCCCTGTAAGCTGCGCAGCCGTGCAGCAGCCTTCTTAGCACCACACAGACACTCAGGGAACCCTCCCGGGGGCCTGCTGCAGCTGGGGTAGGGGCGCCCCTCCTCTGGCTCCAACCTAGCCAGGCCCCCAACCTGTTGAGGCGGCCTGTACCTGGTGCGGCGCCCCTCCCCCGGCCCCAACTCTGCCATGGGTGGGGCGTCTAAATTGGCTGGGGCACCCCTACCCCAGCCTGGACTCAGCCATGGCTGTGACTACCTGGCCTGGACCCAGCTGCAGCCAGAGCAGCCCAAACCCAGCCACGGCCGGCATGGTCTGGCAAGGCCCAAACCCAGCTACATCTGAGGTGCCCCTCCCCTGGCCTGAACCCAACCTCAGCCTGGACCTGCCCGGGGAGGAACGCCTATCCTGCGGCCCCAGCCCTGGAACTGCTGCAGCAGGGAGAGGTGTCTCTCCCCCCAGCCCAGGTGCTGCTGTGGGGAGAGAGAGCTGCGGGAAGCCCTCTCTCCCCACAGTAGCCCTGGAGCACTGTCCTGCACCCTAAACCCCTTATCTCCGGCCCCACCCCAGAGCCTGCACCCCCAGCCGCAGCCCTCACCCCCTGCACCCAACCCTTTGCCCCAGCCCTGAGCCCCTCATCCCCGGCCCCATCCCAGAGCCTGCACCCCCAGCTGGAGCCCTCACACCCCTGCATCCCAACCCTCTTCCCCAGCCCTGAGCCCCCTCCCACACTCCAAACCCCTCGGCCCCCACCCCACCCCATGAACTTTGTTATGTGCACCAGTATGAAGGTGATGTGTCACACATCACCTCACCTCCCATATTGGTGCACATAACAAAATTCATTCCGCACGTGGGTGGGAAAAATTAGAAGGAAACGGGTGGAGGGGGAACCTCTCCAGGCTGCGATGGCTGCAGCTACAAATGAAACACAAAGAGGTTCCTTTGTCAGGATAGTAGGAATGGCAAGTGAAACTTACGATTCAGAGCTCCCCCCTTCCCTTGCTCCCCTAAAGTATGAAACAAGACCTGCTTATTGACACTTCTGCTTTGGAGTGTCTGGGCCTGGCATCACTAACAGTGCCAGCTATGAAGAGTACAGCCTGCTGGGGGGGAGGGAAACGAGGACAGAATTGCTCAGTTGCATGAAGCTATTGAGCGTAGGACAATGACACTGAATCCGGGCACCATTTTCCACAGGGTGTTTAGATTTTGGCTGATCTCTCACTCCTGAGGGTAACGAAGGCAGAGCGATCACAGCTGCTGCTGGCATCCCAAAGCCACCTGGGCCCATATGCTGCTAGCCTGTGTGCTGCAATGGTACCTGCAGAAGTTATCATTAACTGGCATGGGAAAGCGTCCTACCACGGAGGAAGAATAAACCTGCCCTCCCTAGAGGAGAATCCCTTCTTTCCCAGTCTTAAATCGAATTTACATAAGGTGGGAAGCTTTGTTTCCAGTGGAGAAGTACCAGCAGTGACCAAGGTGGGACTTCGTACCAAGTGACATCATCAGAAGAACCTGGGGTGTCAAAGCAACATCCCAGGAAACTCCTCAGGACGGTGGGAGATGAGTATCTCCTATTGTCCTTCTTAAGTGGTTCATCCAGGCTGATTGCTTACTGTCTCATGGGCGTCCCCCTAAATACACGCCCAGTTGTCATTGTTACAAAGTTAATATTCCCAGCTTCGGATACAGAAATGATACCTGCATACAGATTGGATAATCACATTCAGTAAATCATAACCTTTCCAATGATATCTCACATGAGCCAGCTTGCATGAAGTATATCTTAGTTAGAAACATAGAATACCAGGGTTGGAAGGGACCTCAGGAGGTCATCTAGTCCAACCCCCTGCTCAAAGCAGGACCAACCCCAACTAAATCATCCCAGCCAGGGCTTTGTTATGCCATATTCTAGGGGTGGCCAACCTGAGCCTGAGGAGCCAGAATTTACTAATGTGCCTTGCCAAAGAGCCACAGTAATACACCAGCAGCCCCCTGTCAGCTCCCCCACCCCGCTCCCAGTGCCTCGCACCCCCTGGCAGCACCTCCCGCTCCTTCCCCGCACCTCCCAATCAGCTGTTTTGTGGTGTGCAGGAGGCTCTGGGGGGGAGGAGCGAGGGCACTGCGGGCTCAGGGGAGGGCGTGGGAAGGGGTGGAGTGGGGTCCTGTGGCAGAGCCAGGGGTTGAGCAGTGAGCACCCCGGCACATTGGAAAGTTGGCGCCGGAGTCGGTGCTTATACAAGGAGCCGCATCTTAACCTCTGAAGAGCCACATGGGGCTCCGGAATGAAGAGTATGGAGTGTCACACCACACATAGGGTTGCCAACTTTGTAATATTTAAAAACTGGACACTCCAGCAGGAGTGCCGGAACCTCCCCTTCCCTCTGAGGACCCCCCTTTTGCTCCTCTTTCCCTCTCCTGCTGTCACTCACTGCTTTTCCCCTCTCCCCCCCCCCCCACCTGCGTGGGTCGGGAGGGACTCTCCTGCAGAGCCGGGGCTGGGATCTGTAGCCACCCAATGCAGGTAGGAGGTGGCCCTGGCTGAGCAGGGGCTGTTGTGGGTGATAACTCGGCGCCTCTCCCACCTGCAGATTTTGGGTGTTCGGTGAGTAGATCTGACCGGACTTTCCAGTTGAAAACGGGACACCTGGCCACCCTACCACTCCTGTCTATTCTTGATTTTCCAAAACCCGATTATCCGAACCTCCTCATTATCCAAAGCCCTTCCTTGTCCCGCAAGCAAGGGCTTCAGATACTGCAAAGGTTTGGATAATAGCACAGGGACCCATGGCCCCCGGGGGAAACCACCCTGCTGCTGAACGACTTCTGGGGCAGTGCCGGGAGCCCTCTGCAGCCTCGCTGTTATGGGAATGAGCAAGTGAGGCCATGACACCGGAGCTGCAGAGGGCGTCCTGCCCTCTCCATTATCCAAATCCCGGATTATCCAAATAACAGCCGTGTCCCGAGAATCGGGAGCGTACTGTAGATGGGTTTCTGCTAGAATGATATCAGATGATTTGTCTATGCCAGCTCAAGCTGCTTCCCGTGTGAATCATTGCACCAACACCCTTGCAAGTTATTGATGGCTTTGCACGGTTGGGGTTCCTGTCTTGTATGGGGCTATTGATGGGCATGTATTTGTCCCATAGCAGTCTGACCCCCAGCTTAAATTCCTGAGCCCCTGGTACCAGGCCAAACTAGATCCCTCTCGAAATCTGACCCTCTTTCTCCAGTTCCACCCATCATACTGGAGCCTTGACCCATGTCGTGTCTAGGTCGAGGCTGGGCAATAAATACCTGGCGCTTAGCAGCCCTTTTGTGTGTCACACCCTTATTATATATGCTGTTTTATGCATGTGTAACCCTGACAGACCCCAGTTGGCAGTGGGCGGGATTGAACCTGGGACTTCTGGAGCTAAATACATGAGCCTCTACTGCATGAGCTAAAAGCCATATGGCCCTTAGCTAAGGCTGTAGAGAAGACTCATTAATCTCTCTCTCTCTAAGTGGTCTCGATGCTACTAGATGGGCCAGAACACCACACCCAGGAGGTGTGTGGGTTACACATGGCCCCATCCCTGAACCACCCCGTCCAGCACTGGCAGGTGTGGTTAGATGTTGATAGGTGTTTGGCTGCATGTGTGTGTTCCCTCTGTGTGCCACCGCAGTCCTGTGCTGACAGCTGGCATGGCAGACCTCAAGCAAATCACCTAAAGACCACAAGATCCGTTAAGGGACGAAAGCACCCAGCCAAGATTATTGCAACGAAGCACGGTACTTGTATCCAGAGACTTTACCGGACCACTAATACATGTATGCCTGTAACAATGGACCAGCTTAGTGAATGGCAGGACTTTCTGTTCCTCCTTGGGCCAGACAAAGATACTCCCTCTGATACATCTTTATACCCTGATACAAACAAGTTAGTACTGCCCCCTGATGTGACTAGTTATCACCCATCGCCTTGTACATGTTGGTTTGATCAGAACATCTCTAGTACGTACTGTCATCCTGACCTTATATTTTAGGAGGGATCTGTGTGTTCCTGTTATCCTTGGGGAATGTTTTTGTACCATCCTTGATATCAGGATGTTCTGGTACCCCTTGTTATGGGGATGTGTTTGTGTAAGTACTCTGTGACTAGCACTTTTTAGAAATGTGTATTTTTGCAATATTAGCCTGGTTCTTGCCATATTCTGTGAGCAGGTCCTGTCTCATACCAGGCCTCTAATAAAAGGGCTTATGTTTTAGGCTCTTTTCCTACTACAGCAGGATAGTTGCAGCAGTCACTACAAGGCCTGACACCTCTCTCTGCCACAGCTCATCCCTGCTCCAGCAAACAAGGGTGGGACCTAAGCTTGTGTGAGCACGCAGACTCAGCTCTCCTGCAGTGTTCGCCGGCTCCGGTTAATAACTAGGGAGCCCTCATCTAGGAAAGCAGATTGCAACGTGCACAAGTCTCCCGAAGATGAGAATCAAGTAGATGAAGCAAAGGGAAGGAATGTGTAATGTGGGGTTTGGGAGGAGCAGACTCAGCGTCTCCCGCCCCCCCCCCCCACACCGAAAGCAGATTTCAAAACGGCCTTTCTCTGGAAATAATGAGTAGGGTGCTGTCCTGGAAGGTTTTCCTGATGATCTGAACATCGCGCCAAGGGCATGGCTACCCTCAAAAGTTGTATCACTTTGAGTATACCAGAATAGTTAAAGCCGTACACTCCCCCTTCATGTCGATGCAGCTATACTGACATAAAGGAGCTTATTCTCATACAGGAGAGGTGGGAGGCAGTGTGGCCTGGTGGATAGAGGGCTGGACTCAGAACACTAGGGTTCTTCTCAAAACTCTGCTGGGTGACCTTGGGCAATTCACTGCTTGGTGCCTTAGTTTCACCACCTATAAAATGGGATAATGATACTGACCTCCTTTGTAAAAGTGCTTTGAGATCTGTGGGTGGAAAACTCTATATAAGACTCAGTTATTATCCTCGTATAAGGCACCATCATACTATTATAACTCAGTCCGCACGTATAACAGTAGTGGTAAAAATCACACCCCAACGGAAATAGTTACACTGGCCTAGACCAGGCCTCCATCTCAGTCAAACCAGGAGCTGGAAGAGGAAAGGGACTACGGAGAGTGTGAAAACAGGAAAGGCAAAGCAAGACCTGAAGTTCCTGACCCTTCCCAAACCCTGGACCGTGTTTGAAGAGAAAAACAAAACGACTCACCTCAGTATTATAACAACCTCCATGAGCACCAAAGAGGAGAGTTACTGTTCTAAACCCATATACCAGGGATTGATGACCAGCTGCCCAGATACTATGGTGATGGGCACCATAAAAGAAACTAGTTAGCTTGTTAGAATGTGCCTTCCAGACATATCAGCGCCCAGTCTCTTTGTACCTTCCCACTCTGGCTGGGGGACCTGTTCACAGCTAACAGTTTAATTAGACCAATGGAGCTCTTTTGTCTGTCCATGCACAGATCATTGTTTTTACCAGATCAGTTCACTATCAACAACAAATTTTAACATTGTGGATGGCGGCTACTCATTATCTGCACCATGTGATTGGTCACCTCCATCATGTGGCTTTGTTCCTGCTCCCTGATTGGATGGTCTAAGCTTTGGAAAAGCTGTTTTTCTGTTCATTAATGATTTGCTACTGTTCTTCAGCTTATCTGCCCTACAAATTGCATAAATAGCTTTACAGGCTGCCGGAGTGGGGGAGAAGTCTAGAGGGCAGGATGCTGAATTAGGAGTCAGGAGATCTCACTTCTGCTTCTGTAGCTGTCACTTGGGTGGGTCATTTCAGCTCTGTGCCTCAGTTTCCCCATGTGCAATTTGAGAATAATGGTACCGACCCAATGCCCTTTTAATAAGGCCACTACAAAAGGGAGGGATGGAGGCCCAGGCAAATGGGAAGGGAGATGCCCATGAGAAAAGCTGTCTATTAAGACCCGGTCCGTGCTTTGGGGGGGAGGAAGGGGGGAAGTGAGTTCCTCCCCCGCCCACGTGGTGTGTTTCCCAAATCTCAGCTTCTCTAATTTTCCCTTTAAAAAAACCATTAGGATTATACAACCGCATTAAGTGTCTCCTGATGGACAAGAAAGGACATGAATCCTACCTCTCACCACTCCCGGCTCCAGCTAAACCCAGACAAGGTTCCTTTGTGCCGAGCAACATTAAGACACTTTAACGCTTCCCTGCAAGCGAGCTCCAACTTTTTCCTCACAATATTTTTCCCTTGACAGTTTGTACCGATCGTTAAGGCCCTGTGTAATTACCACCAGTGCTAAAAGGCACAGGATGATTTATCCTTGACAAGCATCACCTTTTCGAGACGACGCCATTAACACTTACATGGGTTTTTTTGGCATGGGGAGGGAGGGCACCACAAGAGCAATTATTCTGTTCCCCCGCTGGATCCCTCTTTCCCCCCGAGGTGTATAGCACAGCAACAACGAAGGTGAGATTGACAGGCCCCCCACCCCCCACCGTGCCTGGAGGGAGGGTTCTGTCTGTCTGTCTGTCTGTCTGTCTGTCTCTCTCTCTCTCTTTTTTTTTTTGCTTCCACCGTCTTTGGAGTCAGCGTGGGGTTCCTCACCTGCGCCTCTTGTCTCCTGGCTCAGGGACGACGTGTGCACTGATCTCAGCACATACCGAGTGCCCGGCTCCACACCCTGAAATGTCTGATTATAGCTTGTTGCAGACTGTGGGTGATACATCAGGTTAGGCAAACAGCTGTGCCAAAGAGACTTGTTGAAAAAGCACATTCGTGCAGCAGCGTTCAGCTCTCTGGGTTGCTGGGGCTTTGGTTGGTTGGTTGGTTGGTGGTTTTTTTTTTTTCTTTCCCTTCCCCTTATTCCCAGCAGTAGCGCTAATAATTGCCTTGACATCGCTCTCAGCAAGGGAAGGGCTGAGGAGAAACACTCGGCATTACAGTCATTTGCCAGCAATTTTGTCTCTGGGGAATGGGCCCCTCCACAGGCGCAAACTCACCACTGGATAGTCTTTCTACAGAGAGCACAGGTCCCTCCTGAGCCAAAAAGAAAGACGCCTGGTTTCAGCTCCTGAGCTGTGCTTCCTTGGCCTGGACGATCATCTGTATGGAGAAGCTAAGCAAAACTGGGCGAGGGCCGAACTGGGGGCCCGATCTGGTCTGGCAAGCAGTGCAGGTGAACCAATATGACAGTCCACTCTCTGACTCAGGCCCTGTCTACCCTAGAAAGGTTTCGATGGTATAGGTCGACTGGCAAAGCCTGCTCGTGCAGAGGCAGTAGCTATGTTTACCAGAGCAGCTCTCCCCTCGCCGTAGTGCTGTCTACACTAGGGGTTAGGTCGTTATCACTATGTTGCCCAGGGTGTGGAATTTTCACACCCCATAGTGATGCAGTTGCACCGAAGTAGGTCAGTAGTGTAGACCTGGCCTTGGGCTTTTTCCAGCACAACTTAGCCAGGTAGGGGTATGTTTTTTTCCCCCACATCCTAAACAACATATCTATGCTGGCAAACATTTCAGTGTAGTCCAGGACTCAGAGCTACACCAATGGGCTGTGGGGGAACTGCTGCCTCAGGGCTGAGATATAAGGCCACGTCTACTGGCATAGCGCTACCAGTGAGGGGGTGTGATCCCTGACTAATGTAGCTGGCTGGCAAAGGCCCCTAGTGTAAATACAGCTATACTGGTAAGTCTACTTTAAAGATCCCCTGGTGCTTGACATGATTGTAATAATTAATAACACCTATCTTTTATACAGCACTTTTCATCTGTAGATGGTAAAGCACTTTTACAACATATTTTGTTATCCTCATTTTACAATTGGGGAAACTGAGGCACGGGAGGAGCGAGTGACTTGCCCAAGGTCACCCAGCTGGCGAGTAGCAGAGCTGGGACTAGAACCCAGATCACCTGAGTCCTAGTGTGCACAGCTAGTTCATCCTTCATCCAAAGGGCTTGTAAATATTATTAGCGCAGTCTGTTGTTTTACAGATGTGGATGTTGAGGTCCAGTAGCCGTAATGGGACTGTTTCTTATTTTCACTAAGACCTCTTTATACCTCTCTGGCAGCATGAGGGGTCCTTAACGTGCATGCAGATGCCATTGAGGCTCACTTTGAGGCCGCTTTATACTGCCAGAGTGGTGTAAAATGGCATCACTGTAAAGCCCAGTGGGTCTGATTCTCCATTTCCCTGCTCCTGGAGTCGCCATTTACACCACCGCAAACTGAGTGGAAAAAGCTATCAAAGCACAACGGCAGGTGTAAACCTACCTTGCACGGATGTGACTGTGACACTGGACAATAGAGAGTGAAACCTCCCATGGGTGTATGTGTTTGGGGGTGGAGCAGGGGTGATGCTCTTGGGGTTGTGAGTCACTTTGTTACCCCCTGCCTTAAGGAGTCTTAGCTCGCGTGGCTGGGTGTCAGCTCTCTAGACCAGTGCTGCTCAAAGTGGTGGTCTGGTCCACGAGCCAGCAGCTGCCCGTCTGCGCGCGCATTGGGGGGAAAATTTGCTCGTCCCCCACATCAGATAGCTTGAGAAGCACTGCTCTAGACCACAGCCTGTCAGCCACTCAAGCACTCTCCTCTCGGCTATACCAGCCCTTTCAGGTTAACAAGAGGGGCACCCGAGTCCCTTTGAAGCATTTCCTGTGATATCCAGCCCCTGACACTGGCTACTCACAGAAATCCCAGATCCTCCGCCCCCAAGGAGCACCGTGCCCCAGTTTTACTTTAAATCACTACTCCTGTATAACACCCAGTACTTGTAATGAAAGAAAAGAACCTTTATTTAAGAAGGAACAGCGATTCCGCTGGAAACACGAGAGAGCGACGGAAACAAATGGTTCCAATGCAAAACAAAATCATAAAATGCCCACAAAGGCCCACACTCATTAATAGTTACTTTCCTATTTAATAAAGCAGGTTTCTCCCCCACCCAGAGTTCAGTGGGGTGCAGAGCTGGCTGGCTTCCCAGAAGCCAGGATCCAAACTTTCATGAGGACATCTATGCTCCACAAGATGTTCCCTCAGTGACTGCATACAGAGGGTCTCTTCCCATTCTGTATTGTGCTGAAACAGTGCTTTATCTTTATTAATAGATGGGGCAATCCTCTGTCAGTTGTAATGTTCCTTTTGTACCCCCAAGTGGTTTCCATTGTTTGCAGTTTTCTCTGATGCTTTTCCTTTGATACTCTTGTGATGGAGCAGGCTAGACAGTTGAGTCTTGCATAGAATATTAGGGTTGGAAGAGACCTCAGGAGGTCATCTAGTCCAATCCCCTGCTCAAAGCAGGACCGACACCAACTAAATCATCCCAGCCAAGGCTTTGTCAAGCTGGGCCTTAAAAACCTCTACGGATGGAGATTCCACCACCTCCCTAGGTAACCAGTCCCAGTTCCTTGCATTGTACCACTGGCTAACCAGAGATGGGTGAAGACTCCATCTTGCTTGAATGGGCCACCACCAAGCCATTTTATCCCCTGGTGGCTAACTCTTACTCCAAAATAATAAAGCATACTTTCAATATAGCTACATTATCCCTTAGGTATTACCCATACAGACATCTTGCAATGATTATGAGTCTTGAGAAGTTATGAGCTTTCTGTAGATACCTTACATGCTACCCTTTACGGATAAATACCCTGCAAGACAGCTGTTTGGTGTAGTGAGTTTGCCAGTTCTAAGGTAAGAGTTGTTTGTGATGAACAGTGGACCTTTTGTCAAGGGGTCTTTATCACAGTGGGATATGGTTTAAATCCCAGTCTCAGCATCGTTGATTCAGAGATCATGAGTCAGGTACCAAAAAATCATATGATTAACTTAAAATCACGAGATAATCCCCCCCACCCCCCTCCCCCGCCCACCACAATTTTGTTTTCTATTTGCCTTCTGGTTCTGAGACTAGGTGTACATTTAAAACATTGGCTAGTGTGGTAAAGTCAGTTACGGGTGCGAGTTTCTTCCAACATTTCTATCCTGGCAAAAGACTAGTGTAGACACAGTTTCCCTGACATAAAAGTGCTTCACCAGTGTAGCTTATTTCATTCAGGGAGCTGGCATTAGCGCTACCATCAAAAGCACTCTTTTGTCAGTGTAAGCTGCATCTACACTAGGGGGGTCTTTGCTGGTATACCTCTACCTGTATTGCTATGCTCACAAAGCTTTTCTGGTGTAGTTTAGACCTAGTGCATGGATGCATGTGGCTCACCTTTTCAAGCTTTCCGCTGTGGCCACCGTAGCCAGAAATGTACATTTGTTAATAAAATGAGAGCTGAAATTCACTTTAATCACATGACTCCAGGAGCTGGGGTTTTAAGAAAAGTGCCAGTTACATTGAGACTCATGAGAAAATCTGGAGTTGGCAACATTGCTTCCAATGGAAGCTGGGCACCTAACCTACCATTTGGCCTTTCAAAAATAGTTCCCTAGGTGCCTAACTGTGGATTTCGAGCCTCGCTTTAGACTCCCGGCTTTGACAATGTTGGCCTTCATGTGTAAAGTCCTTTGGGATGAAAAATCCCTCTAAAAGTGAATTACTATGATTTTAACAATGGTGTAATTAAAACAAGCCTTACTGGAGAATGTGGCACCAGGCAATTCAGCCCGCACCAATTGCAGAAGCCAGGAAAGCTGCTGTAACCACATGCCAGCATCTGGACTGGACCTGAGCTGAATCATGACCTTGCTCTGAAGTGGGTTGTACAGTTTGGGGGAGGAGTGTGTGCACAGAGTTAAGCCTCCAAGAAGCAATTATTAAAGGAGGTGCAGAAAGGACTAAATCTCGGTGCATTTCAGTGCTTCCTTCTTCCCCAGAGACTGGGAGAAGAAACATGGTTTGCTCTTATGAAGCGGTGTGGTTGAGAGGACAGGGCACTGCACCTGGAGAGAGGAGGTCTGGTTTCTATTCCCTGTTATGTCTCTGCGCCTCCGTTTCCCTGTCTGTAATATACAAAGCACTCTTAGCTACTCTGAGAAATGCTGGGTAGATCCCAAAGTGCTTTACAAAGGAGGTCAGTCTTATTATCCCCCATTGTACAGATGGAGAAACTGAGGCACAGAGCAGGGAAGTGGCTTGCCTGAAGTCACCCGGCAGGACAGTGGCAGAGCCAGGAATAGAACCCGACTCTTCTGAGTCCCAGGCTAGTGCTCTATCCACTAGGCAAAACTGCCTCCCAAACTGCTCATGCTATTGAAGGTTAAGAGGAAACGTCTCCCATTACTGCTTACTGCAGGGCTTCTAAAGCCTTGTCTGCACCAGAACAACATCGCCGATATAGCTATACCAGCAAACCCTCCTACTCCAGATGCCGCTCACACCAGGGAAAGAGTGCTTTTGCCAGGATAGCTAACCCCAGTTCCCAGCAAGAAATAAGCTATAGCAGCAAAGGACTTTTGAGGTTTTTTTGCTGCTTTAACTCGGCCTTGTCTTCCTGTAAAAAAAATCACATCTACCTAAGCAACGTCAACCAGCAAAAGTTCTCAGCGCAGACTGCACCTAAGGTTTCTCGTCCTGGCCACTGTTGGTAATAGGATTCTGAGCTAGATGGACCCCCCCCCCCCCATGGCAATTCCTATGCACTGATCTTTAAACTCAGAACTGTGCCTTTCATTGCACAGAACTGGCCTCACTTAGGGTATATGTACACAGGAGCTGGGAGGGAGCTTAGGTAGACAGACACATGTTAGTGCTGCTCAACCGCACACACTAAAAATAGCAGTGTGAGCATGGGTGGCAGCTTGGGCCAGCTGCTTGAGTGCATACGCAGGGCGTCAGGTTGGATTGTGCTGGGGCACAAAGATCTTGACTGGAAAATCTAGGTACCACCCTATTGTAACTAGTAACAATGTGAACTCCCCCAAAGTCTGAGCGTGTCTGAGTGTAATGTGCTGGAGATCACCAACTCATTTCACAAATCACACCAAACAACAATCGGATCAGAATGACTTTGGCTTGCTGTGCCCCAGGCTCAAATTCAAAGCCGTGTTCTAGAGATGAAAGGATCTTTATCACATTCCCAGTGCCCTCCCTCTGACCACATTAAAGCACTAATCCTGTATACACGTCCTCATGTGCTTCACTTTACTCACATAAGCAGTGCTGTTAAATTGGGACTGCTCACTTGTTTAAAGTTTAGCCTGTGTGTAAGTGTTTGCAGGATCAGGACCACTATGTGATTTTGTTCTTGGAAAATGTATAACCATAACACAGGTAGGGTAAGAAGAGGTAAAATTAGAAGGGTTCTTGGGAACACTGAGTCAGATTGTGCCCCATTTACTGGTATACATCCAGAATAACTTCAATGGAATTTGTATAAATCCAGACTAACTCCATTGACTTCACTGGATTTGGTGTAAATCCAGAGTAACTCCATCAACTTCATTGGAGTTGGTGTAAATTCATAGTTATTCCAATGGCACCGGTGTAAATCCAGAATGACTCAATTGGCTTCATTTGAGTTACTCTGCATTTGCACTAGTGTAAAGATGAAGGCCGAGCTCCACTGAGTTACTCCAGATTTATCGCAGAGTAAACAGAATTTGATTCAAAGATAAAGAGACAGAATGCTAAGCAGTGACAGATGGAGATATGGGACCTGATTCTCATTTTCACTAAAGCCCCTTAATCCCACACTGGCAGGGTAAAAAGGGCTCTGAAGTGGGTGCAAGTTATATTTAAATCTGCTTAAAGGTCCATTTACACTGCCAGTGTGTGTGTGTGTAAACAGAAGTTGGTCCACTAACAGATATTTCCTCCTCCACCTTGTCTCTCACCCAAATTAGCTAACACAGAGCAAATTCTCTGACGAGAAATTCAGTCGCTCAACAACGCTAGCTTGGGTATGCCTACACATGCCGTGCCAATAGTGAGTAAGCATACCCAAACTAGCGTTGCTTCAGCTGGCTTGCTGAAAATAGCAGAGTAGACATGGCAGCATGGGCAGCAACATGGGCTAGCTGCCCAAGTACCTACCTAGGATCCGGTTTACTAGGCCACGCTGCCATGGCTACAACTCTATTTTTAGCAGGTTAGCTGGAACACAGCTAGCTCCGGCTTGCCTACACATGCTGCAGTCATGCCTCCTTGGTTGCTGTGTAGACATACCCTAAATGAGAATCAGTCTCACCGAGGGAGGCTGAAGACTTTGTTGAGCGACTGAATTTCTTTTCAGGAAAGTTACTCTGTGCTAGCTAATTTGGGTGCATGTGACTGAGGGTCAAAACCACTCAGGCCCTGGTTCTCCTTGACACTATGGTCCCTCTACACTGCCAGAGTGGTGTAAAGGGGCCTTCATTTCAGTAAGACTCAAGTCTTATCTCACACATATTTTTGAATTGCAGCAAGTCAGATCCTTAGCTGGCGCAAACCGGCCTCAGTTCATTGACGTTAATTTACACCAGATGGCATTCTGAGCCTCTGGAACAAGATTCACTTGGTCTCTATGAAAAAGGCCAAAAAGCCGCCGCAGACAGAAAAATTGAAAGCTGCAGAGGCAGACTAGGGTGGGGAGCACAGTGGAACACCTACAGGGAAAAGCACAGCAGAGACATTAGTAACATCCCCACCCTGCCAGGGAGCTGGGGGGAAAGTAGCTGAGGTAGAAATGAGAGCTGCTTTGTTTGATCATGACAAGCCAATGTCTATCTATTCTGATACACGCCCATCTCTATGCACACTTATCTAGCTAAGGGATCTATCTGGCCTCTATCACCAAATGAGCTGAGCATCTCGCAATCATTAATGTATTTATCCTCATAAGGCAGTGCTATTAGCCCCATTGTACAGATGGGGAACTGAGACCCTGCAATAAAAACCCTGTGGCACCGAATTGCAGAGCCCAGCACAGCTGACTCAGATTCATGGGGTTTGGGCTGCAGGGCTAACATTGCAGTGTAAACATTTGGGCTCAGATTGGAGCCCAGGCTCAGAGACCCTCCCCACTCGTGGGAGCTCAGACCCTGTGCTCCAGCCCAAGCCTGAATATCGACACAGCAATTTTATAGTCCCCAAACCCAAGCCCTGTGAGCCTGAGTCAGCTGACCCAGGCCAGCTGCAGCCAAGTCAAGGGGTCTTTTATTGCAATGTAGACACACCCAAAGAGACTAAATGACTAGCCCAAGGTCACACAGGAAGTGTATAGAGGAGCAGGGTCTCCCAAGTTCCAGGTTAGTGCCCTAACCACAGGATCATCCTTTCTATTGATCAGTCTTCTAATCTACCCATGCACAAGGGCCTGAATGAGCATTTGGCAGATCAGAAAAGACTGAGGTGCCCCCAGTGCCCAAAGCCCCTTGATTCGGTGGGATATGCCCAGGTGATCCACGTGCCATGCTGCAGGGGAAGGTGTAATCCCCACTGACCTCCCTGCCAATCTGACCTGGAGGAAAATTCTTTCTTGACTTCAAATCTGATCACTGGTTAGACCCTGAGCATGTGAGCAAGACACACCAGCCAAGTATATAAACCTTCTATCTGGTGGCATCAGAACTGTTCTGCTGTGTGACGTAGACCTTCTACTGCTTGTAGAAAATGGAGATTCTCCTTTCCCTTAAGTGGCATGTAAGTCTGGAGCAGACAGACCTGAGCTCTAAGCCTTCTGTTCCCATGAAGCTCTGAGTGGCTGCAAAATGCAGTTCTGAGTCAGCTGCTGTTTTACATTCTCGCTGCCTACAGGCTTGATCCGGCGAACCCTTGGGCAATGCATAGCAGCGCGTGAAAGTCTGAGTGAAGGCTCTGTGTGGGCATCAGGAAGGCTACGGATTGGGTGTAGTTCTCTGATGCAGTCCCTGTCCTAACTGGACCGTTTATCCTCATCTTTTGATATGCAGCACTCTGCCTCTACAGCTATGCTGAATCAAGTCCTACTTATTTGGAGGTTATGAATGCTCAGCTATGAACCCCGTCTAGATGCTTAGGAGGCTGAAGGTCGTGCCTTACTGGGTGTCCTTGGAAAGACAATGTCCTGCAATTTGCAATTACGCCTCAGATTTTACCTGCTCTTCAATCATAGTGTGGTAACTAACAATACCTTATCTAGCAGGTTTTATCAATAGATCTCAGAGTGGTTTCCAAAGAAGGTCAGCAGAGAAAGGCATATGAAGAACCTTGTTGGAAGCTGAAACCAGACAAATTCAAATTAGAAATAATAAGGCACAACTTTTTAACAGTGAGGGTGATTAACTGTTGGCACAAACTCCCTAGGGAAGTGGTGGATTCTCCATCTCCTGATGGCATTGGTTCATGACTGGATGCCTTCCTGGAGGGCAGCCACAGTACTGCAGGAAAGGGCTTGGGGGTTACCGAGGATCACAAGTTGACCACGAATCAACAGTGTGTTGCTGCAGTGGAAAAGGTGTGAGACAAATGTCATTCTGGGATGTATCAACAGGAGGCTCATGGGCAAAGGCGCCAACTTTCCAATGTGCTGGGGGGTGCTTGACTCCCCAGGTCTGCCCCAGGCCCTGCCCCCACTCCACCCCTTCCCCAAGGCCCTGCCCCCACCCACCCCAGCCCCGCCTCTTCCTCCCCTTCCGCCCTCTCCCCCAAGCACGCTGCGTTCTTGCTTCTCCCCCTCACCCCCAGAGCCTCCTGAATGCCACGAAACAGCCGATTGAGGCGGGCGGGAAGTGCGGTGAGGGACGGGGAGGCGCTGATCGGCTGGGCTCGCTGGCGGACAGGAGGCCCTGTGGGGAGGAGCACCCACGGAGTCGGTGCCTATGGTCATGGTTAAGACATGGGAGGTCCTTGTGCTGCTGTACTTGACACTAGTGAGACCTCAGCTTGGGTATTGTGTCCAGCTTGGGGCACCACATGTCAAGAAAGATGAGGACAAATTAGAGAGACTGCAGAGGAGAGCAAAACTGACAAGAGGTTTGGAAACCATGACCTGCAAGGAAAGGCTGAAAGAATCGGGCATGTTTAGGCTAGAGAAGAAAAGGCTGCGGGAGGACATTATAACAATCTTTAAATATATAAAAGGGTATTACATGGGCGGCAGGTATAATATCCCTCTGCTTCGCAGCTTTTTCCTCCTTCAAGATTCACCTCCCCTGACAGCTGCTGCTGTGATTGTTGAAAGCCTAAGGAAGGGGCCCAGATTTCACCAATAGCAGTTGGCTTTTTGCTGGCCTCTTCCAAAGGCTGATTGTTTCAAGCTGATCTTTCCCCCACCTAGAAGTTACACCATCATCTCGGCCCAGAGATGTATTCACAGATGGTATTTTCTCCTGCTCTACCAGCATGTGAAAACAGGACTCCTCCCAGCTGAGTGTTTTGCTACATTTAATTCATACCTGGGGCAGACTGCGCTCTTAGGATATGTCTACACTGCAAATTACATACCCATGGTTGGCTGTTGCCAGCAGACTTGGGCTTGCAGGGCTTGGGCTAAAGGGTAGTTAATCGCAGTGTAGACTGCCGGGCTTGGGCAGGAGCCTGGGATCTAGGACCTTATGAGAGGAGAGGGATTAAAAATTAAAAAACAGGCCAGTTGCAGGTTTTCAATTGCAGTGTAGACAAGGACTGTCAAGTGATTACAAAATGAATTGGGATTAATCGTGCTGTTAAACCAGGGGTGGCTCCGGAGCCGCATGCGACTCTTCAGAGGTTAATATGCGACTCATTGCATAGACACCGACTCCGGGGCTGGAGCTACAGGTGCCAACTTTCCAATGCTCACTGTTCAACCCCTGTCTCTGCCACAGACCCTGCCCCCACTTTCCCCCTTCCCCCAAGGCCCTGTCCTTTCCCCGAGCCTGCCGTGCCCTCGCTCTTCTCTTAGCCCCCCAGAACCTCCTGCGTGAGGCACAGGGAGGGAGGGGAGGCGCTGATGGGCGGGGCAGCTGGCAGGCGGGGCGGGGGAGCTCATGGGGGCTGCTGACATAATACTGTGGCTCTTTGGAAATGTACATTGACAAATTCTGTCTCCTTCTCAGGCTCAGGTTGGCCACCCCTGTGTTAAACAATAGTAGAATACCATTTATTTAAATATTTTTGGATGTTTTCTCCATTTTCAAATATATTTATTTCAATTACAACACAGAATACAAAGTGTACAGTGCTCACTTTATATTCATGTTTATTACAAATATTTGCACTGTAAAAAACAAACGAAATAGTATATTTCAATTCACCGAATACAAGTACTGTAGTGCAATCTCTTTATCATGAAAGTTGAACTTACAAATGTAGAATTATGTCCAAAAAAATAACTGCATTCAAAAATAAAACCATGTAAAACTTTAGACCCTACAAGTCCACTCGGTCCTACTTCAGCCAATCGCTCAGACAAACAAGTTTGGTTACATTTGCAGGAGATAATGCTGCCCGCTTCTTGTTTACAACATCACCTGAAAGTGAGAACAGGCGTTCGCATGGCACTGTTGTAACTGGCATCGCAAGATATTTACGTGCCAGATGAACTAAAGATTCATATGTCCTTTCATGCTTCAACCACCATTCCAGAGGACATGCATACATGCTGATGATGGGTTCTGCTCAATAACGATCCAAAGCAGGGTGGACCGATGCATGTTCATTTTTATCATCTGAGTCAGATACCACCAGCAGAAGGCTGATTTTCTTTTTTGGTGGTTCAGACTCTGTAGTTTCCACATCGAAATGTTGCTCTTTTAAGACTTCTGAAAGCAAGCTCCACACCTCGTCCTGCTCAAATTTTGGAAGGCACTTCAGATTCTTAAACCTTGGGTCGAGTGCTGTAGCTATTTTTAGAAATCTCATGTTGGTACCTTCTTTGTGTTTTGTCAAATTTGCAGTGACAGTGTTCGTAAATTAAACAACATATGCTGGGTCATCATCCAAGACTGCTATAACATGAAATATATGGCAGAATGTGGGTAAAACAGAACAGGAGACATACAATTCTCCCCCAACGAGTTCAGTCACAAATTTAATTAACGCATTTTTTTTTAACGAACATCATCAGCATGGAAGCATGTCCTCCAGAAATGGTGGCTGAAGCATGAAGGGGCATACGAATGTTTAGCATATCTGGCATGTAAATACCTTGCAATGCCAGCTACAAAAGTGCCATGCGAATGCCTATTCTCACTTTCGGTGATGTAAATAAGAAGAAGGCAGCAGTATCTCCCATAAATGTAAATAAACTTTTTGTCTTAGTGATTGGCTGAACAAGAAGTAGGACTGAGTGGACTTCTGGGCTCTAAAGTTTTACACTGTTTTGTTTTTGAGTGCAGTTATGTAACAAAAAAAAATCTACATTTGTAAGTTACAATAGAGATTGCACTACAGTACTTGTATGAGGTGAATTGAAAAATACTTTCTTTTGTTTATCATTTTTACAGTGCAAATATTTGTAATAAAAACTAATATAAAGTGGGTACCGTACACTTTGTATTCTGTTGTAATAGATATCAATATATTTGAAAAAGTAGAAAACATCTAAAAATATTTAATAAATTTCAATTGGTTAACAGTGCGATTTAATCGCAATTAATTTTTTTGAGTTAATCGCGTGAGTTAACTGTGATTAATCAACAGTCCTAGTGTAGACATATCCTTACGGTTTCCCAAGGCTTTTACAGTCCTTTTGCATGTGACTTGAAACAGGTGAAAGATTTGTCATGAGCCTCTGCCCAGCTAGGATATTTTTATGTTAGCACCAACAGGTTCCAACTGAGATCAGTGTCCCATTGTGGTAGATGCAGCCTGCACCCCAAAAAGTTTACCATACAAGCAATAGATTGAGGCACCAAGAAAGGAATTAGCTTGCCCATGGTTACACATCTAGTCAATGGCAGAGCTGGGAATAGGACCCATATCTCTGAAAGCCCAGGATAGGGCCCTAACCACTAGACCACACTGCTTCCCAATTGCAGCGCCATTATCAACCACAAAATCCTGCAGCAGCAAGTCCAGGCAGTGCACAAAATGATAAGGCCCGTGTGTTAAATTTGTCATCTCCCAAAGCTGTTTCAAAAATTATTGCCAATGATAAATGCCCAGAGAAGGATGTTGGCTGGTGAAACCATGTGTTTATAGCCCTTCAACTTGGATAGACTCTTGGCTGTTGTTGGATCCTGGCATGATCCAAAGGAAAGAAAGCAGCCTCATTCCAAAAGCAGTTGCCAGGAACTTAGAGATGCCTTTTTTGTTTCTGGCAGGGCACCTGGCGAAGACAGGTCATTTGTCACAGCAAAGCTGTTTGTCCACTTGGCCACATATTATTTACTGCGTTTACTCTCCCTGGTGTTGCAAAGCCTTTCTTGTCAAGACCGATAGAGTTCTGCGCAGACATAGCACTTTGTGGGTTGAAACATGCCGCATGAGGAAAATAGAGTGTTATGCCATGGAGCCACAACAGCCCTGAGACACTGGGCTGCCTGCCTTCTGTTGTCATCCCCCTCCAATGATTCTGGCAGGCAACCACAAGTTGTGGTACTCCCCAGAACCCTGAATCATTTGAGAGACAAAAAGAAAAGGAGGACTTGTGGCACCTTAGAGACTAACCAATTTATCTGAGCATAAGCTACAGCTCACTTCAACTTGTTAGTCTCTAAGGGGCCACAAGTCCTCCTTTTCTTTTTGCAATTACAGACTAACCCGGCTGCTACTCTGAAATTTGAGAGACAGGTTGCTTGTGGTATTCTGGACTCCCTCAGAGGAAATCCTTGGTTTGACGGATGTGGATGCCAGCTGCAGGCTTAACTAAACAGAATGGGAGAGCATTTGGGATGAAAGACTTCCAAGGTATCCCCTACCTTCCTCCATACTCACCAGACTGTCCAAGTGCAAACTTATACCTGCTTGATTATAATGACCATGCATGGCAGCAGAGTCCCCCATCACCTCCAAATTCACTGTGTAGGAATATGCAGGAGAACTACAGCTGCAGGCCGCTCTGAGGTGCTGATCCCCAATGGGAAATCTTTGGGGATGGGGAAGGGTGCATTTTGGCTCCCAGATGGTATGGCTTTGCGGGACTTGAAAACAGCTTCCCTTTCTAACAGAACTAAATATCTCTATTCCTTGGGCACCACATGCCTGGGCCATCTTGTCAGCCTCCCCGGCCTCATGCCAAGTGCTGCAGCTTGCTTTCTCAAATGCAAAATGATATGTGACCAGGTTGCAGCCTTTCAAGGCAACTCCATGGGCTCCCTGTTCATTTCCAAATCCAGACTCAAATCACCAGCTACAGCTTTGCTCCAGCCAACCTCAAGGGCCTATTCTTAATAGGCTTTCCTCCTTAACTCCTCCACCTGTCTGGCCTTAGTCTCTTCTCTGTCCTTTGGTGTTGTTGAATACAACAGATAAATAGATTTCCATACATTGACAATTACTGTTTTGTTTTATAATAACATCATGGCTTTTTAGTATTTTATTTTAATTTCTATATTTGGGAATTTCAATTATTATAATAATTGGATTGTCTGTACACCACTCTTGGGTAATGTTGCCAGGTAGGAGGGGAACTGAGGGCAGATAAAGAGAGAGAACCAGGTGCTGTCACATAAAAGTAGTGTGATTAATTCACATTAATTAATAATTACTAATAAACATTAGTTGCATTATTATTATTTATTGCGTATGTCTTAATTTGATCATGGAGTGCTAATTATTGTTATATTCGTTTGTTTGAAGTTGCACCCAGTATGTGTGAGACACTTTCCAGACATTGAAGGAGGACAGTCTCTTCCCCAAGTCTAAGGACAAATAAGTTGACAGAGGTCAGAGGAAAGGAAGTAAAAAGAGGCAATTTACAGACAGTGTTTGAGTTTATTTCTTTAATACTCCTCTTACAGGAGATTTACAATCTGGAGTTTCAGTTTTCTTTCCAGCAGTTTTTAAAATGGGCTAAAATGCCTTTCTCATCTGGTAAATTTCACTTGCAATCATTTTCTCTAAGCATTCCAGTGTCATTATCCCTATAGTCAGTAGGTGCAATTGACAAATCTTTGGGGATAATGTATTGTTGTTCGAATTTGGCAAACACTGGAATTTTTGGCAATTCCAGAAAATCAGAAAAATAATCATTTTGGGTTGAACCAAAAGTGTTTTTTTCTGCAATTTTTTGAGCAACAAAGTGTTTTTTAAAAAAGTCAGACAAAATGATTCCTTGCAATTTCAGGCATTTTTAAGTATATTTAATTTAACAATCAAATTGAAGGAAATTTTGAAACAACCCCCCTCAGTTTGAAACTTTTTGGCTTTTGCTTTTTTGAATATTTCATTTTTGTTTTTAATGAACTATTCATTGAAACTGATGTGAATTTTTGAGACAAGGTGGTCGAAGTAATATCTTTTACTGGCCCAACTTTCTGTTGGTTTAAGAGAGACAAGTTTTCCAGCTCCACAAGGCTTTTCTTCAGGTCTTCTGTGGAGCTTGAAAGCTTGTTTCCTTGGGCAATAAAAGATATCACTTAACCCATCGTGTCTCTCTCATATCCTGAGACCAACAGGGCTACAGCAACCCTGAATTTGTGAAATGTTTTGGTGTCACCAAATATCCATATTTGCAGGAAAAAAAAGTTCCAGCTGAAAAATTTTGGCCAACTGTAAACCCCTCCCTCCTTTTCCTCCCAGGCCTGAAAGCCCCTCTCTCTTCCCCCATGCCCTTTTCTACTCCACTGCTTTTCCTTTAGTTCCTCCCACATAGTAGCCTTTTACAGCTCCTTGGTTACCTTCCACCAGCAACCACTTGCACCTCTCACTGCACATAGCCCCCAAGGCACCCGGAAACTGGCAGTGTCTTTGCCACCAGCAGTGCCTACTTCCTCCATATTCAGGGTTCTGTATGCCCCTCCCCATCCCATCTCTGGGTGGGATAGGGAGGGCTGGGATCCTATCCACCCAGTGTCTTGCTTTGATAGAATCATAAAGATGTAGGGACCTTTCCAGGTTGTTTAGTCCAGTCCCCTGCACTGAGGCAGTACTAAGTATTATCTTAGGGTAAACTATTTCCAGCTTTAGCATGAGCTGGGAGCCTTGCCTATTGCTAAGCAAGTTCTCTCCAGCCTCCCACACAGGTAGAGTCATAACCTGAGTGGTGAATAGCTCCCCTGGACCTGCAACCCTACATAAACATTGTGCCTGCCTTCTGCGTAGCATACATAGCCAGAGAGCTTCACCGGTGCATTTCAAGCTCTTTTCCAGCCCCAGAACCCCCCGTCCATTATTTCACTGGCCCCACTCCCAGACCTCTCTGGGCTGGGCAGGGCTTAGTCAAAATTGTTTGAAGCAAGCAAATATATATATTGGCACATGTGTGTGTATGAGCTAACCCCCCACCAGAACAAATGCTGCCCAACCCCATACCTGGGCATCTCTGGGGGCTGTACTCAGGTGTCTGAAGGGAGCATTGCAGCATTCCTAGTCTGAGACCCTAAAAATACCCTTAGAGGCTCTCAGATCCCTGTAGGAAGGGGTAAGAGCTTCTCCTCCTCCTCCTTCTTCGTCTTCATTTGAGTCTTAAATAGACAAGACAAAAATAAAGTTTCCCTCCATCTAAAGTGTGGGGGAGGGGGATGAACCCCCTCCAAACTGTCCATCTATCTCAATTACAAACCAATTATACACCAATTCCAGAAAAGGGAATCAATATATATTTGTATGTGTACAGAGATACAGCGATAGAGAGAGATAAATGAGTACAGAATCATAGAACTGGAAGGGACCTCCAGAGGTCGTCGAGTCCAGTCCCCTGCACTGATGGCAGGACTAAGTATTATCTAGACCATCCCTGAAAGGTGTTTGTCCAACCTGCTCTTAAAAATCCCCAATGATGGAGATTCCACCACCTCCCTAGGCAATTTATTCCAGTGCTTCACCACCCTGACAGGAAGTTTTTCCTAATGTCCAACCTAAACCACCCTTGCTGCAATTTGAGCCCATGGCTTCTTGTCCCGTCCTCTGAGGTTAAGAGGAACAATTTTTCTCCCTCCTCCTTGTAACAACCTTTTATGTACTTGAAAACTGTTATCCTGTCCCCTCTCAGTCTTCTCTTCCCCAGACTAAACAAACCCAATTTTTTCAATCTTCCCTCATAGGTCATGTTTTCTAGATCTTTGATCATTTTTGTTGCTGTTTTATGTAGGGGGATAGATCAATAGTAAATTATTCAAAAGCGTTGAAGTCCCACTGAGAACTGATTTAGGCACTGAGGGCCCTAAGTTGCGTTGAAAATCCATAGGACCCAGGCTCCTAAGCCCCTTACATGTTCTCTGAAAATTTTACCCATTAGAGAAAATGGACTTTTGGCCTCAGCAACTTCTGTGCTCACTAAACTCTCGCTTTCATAAACAGCAAACTCGGGGTAGTGACTAGCTGGTATTTAGGGGACCCTGAACCCTATTTACTCTTCATTGCCGTGGGTGCGCAAGATCGAATTCTGACCTAGTGTGACCGTGTTGGGGGGGCTGTAGTCCTGCGTGATTTCCGTGGGCATTTAGATTTGGGGGGGGGTCTCTCTCCCCCCCCCCCAATAGTCTATGAAAACTTTACACAGAGAATGTTCCATGCACAGGAGGAAACACAAGTGTTTTCCCATTAATTTTTCGCAAAGGAGGCTCCCCCCGCACATCCGCACCTAAAAGATTTGGATGAGTATTTTCAAAGTGTGTATGAAAAGTTTAGGAGTAGCAGCCGTGTCAGTCTGTATTCGCAAAAAGAAAAGGAAAGGAGGACTTGTGGCACCTTAGAGACTAACAAATTTATTTGAGCATAAGCTTTCGTGAGCTACAGCTCACTTCATCGGATGCATGCAGTGGAAAATACAGTGGGGAGATTTTATATACACAGAGAACATGAAACAATGGGTGTTACCATACACACTGTAATGAGAGTGATCAGGTAAGGTGAGTTATTACCAGCAGGAGAGAGAGAGAGAGAGAGAGAGAGAGAGAGAGAGAGAGAGAAAAAACCAAAACAAAAAACAAAAAAAATACACCCATGGTATGGTATGGTAACACCCATTGTTTCATGTTCTCTGTGTATATAAATCTCCCCACTGTATTTTCCACTGCATGCATCCGATGAAGTGAGCTGTAGCTCACAAAAGCTTATGCTCTAATAAATGTGTTAGTCTCTAGGGTGCCACAAGTACTCCTGTTCTTTTTATGAACAGTTTAGTGTCTTAAAAAGGAATTAACTTTTTTTTCAAGTTCATTTTCCCCTGGAGCAATAATACACAGAAGAAACAGAACTAGCACTTCCTAGAGATTTCAGAAACCAACACAAACTCCACACCGCTTCCTTTGCTGCAAACTTTCCTTTAACCGAAGTTTCAAAATATTCCGAGGAAAACTATATTCCACGAAATGTGTCCTCATTGCATGCCTCCTCAGACTGATTCTCCCCCCCCTCCCCCCGCAGAAAAGGTTCCCTTGAGATAAAAAGACAATTTACAGAAAGTATTAGAAACTTGGCATTTCCCGAGAAAGAATATATATCTAGAGAGAAATTTTGCAAGGTAACATTTTCTATTTAGGTTTCAGAGTAACAGCCGTGTTAGTCTGTATTCGCAAAAAGAACAGGAGGACTTGTGGCACCTTAGAGACTAACCAATTTATTTGAGCATAAGCTTTCGTGAGCTACAGCTCACTTCATCGGATCTATTTAAACACTTAAAAATGCCAAGAACAATAACGATCGCTATTATTGCTATTAGATCCTGGTTACTATTGTGGGGTTTTTTTAGGAACATATGGAATAAGAGTATTTAAAATAATATCAAGTACAAAAAATGTCAAAACACTGCTAGTACAAACAGACATTCGCCCATATGGAAGCTGTGTCACGGGTTAAAAATTCCACGTGATGGAAACCGAACGGAAATTTTTAAAGCAGCCAGCTAGACTTTGTTTTTTGAAGTGTCATTTTCAAGCGGATTGTGGTGTCCTCTTTGGATCGGCGTAGATCAATACGAGCATTTTGAAGTATAAAGACCTAGGTAGGAGAAATGTGGGTGCAACAGAATGTGCACAGGCTGTATCTTCGTTAAGGAGCTGGCGTTTCTAAATAGGTGTGCAAAGAGCAAGAAATTCTTAGAGAAATGTTTAAAAGGTGTTAAAATGCCTTTCTCATCTGGTAAATTTCACTTGCAATTATTGTCTCTAAGCATTCCAGTGTCATTTTCCTCCGGTTCTGTAGGGGCAACTGACAAATCTTTGGTGGTAATGAATGTATTGTATTAATATGCAGTGGATCCGTTCGAAGCAGGTCTTTAGGAGCTGAGTGCCAGGAGCTGTACTGGATACAAAACCAGAATCATCATGGAAATATTACTCCAGTGCTTTGGCTTACAACCACTTGAGAATTTGAAAACCAAGATAGGGATTGCAAAACAATAATTATAATAGGTTTCAGAGTAGCAGCCGTGTTAGTCTGTATCCCCAAAAAGAACAGGAGGACTTGTGGCACCTTAGAGACTAACAAATTTATTTGAGCATAAGCTTTCATCAGCTGTAGCAATGAAGTGATCTGTAGCTCACTAAAGCTTATGCTCAAATAATTATAATGGGGATTTTAACTCCCCCCTCCAAAAAAAAAAAGTCTAAGAAAAATCTTGCTGTTGGTAAATGTAAATAATTCAAGTGTAAATACCAAGCGGTGTTAATTCTGCTCCAGCTCTTCCTACAGAGTAGACTTTTATGGCGTTCATTTGCAGTTCTTTTCCTCCTGTTCCCCTTACAGTTATTCCAGCACTTTATTAAGTGTGTAATTGGAGAAAGAGCGTTTTGCGAGCAAGCTGTATACGTAATTACAATCTATATATATATTAACAATGGTAACAATATCATAATACTCATTGAACTGTGAACTCAGTATAAATATTAAGCACCTCTTCAAAGACGTTTAACAACTTTCCAGCATCCAAACTGCATGCATTTAAAAAGGAAGGCTATTTTCCATTTGGGATAGTTTTATCAGCACTTTAAATATTTTAATTTTTCTAACAAATCTGGATATCAATTGTTCTATTAAATTAAAGATACACAATGTGTAGCATTGTATGCACTAAAGTGTGGAGATGTTCTTCCGGGGAACATGGAGATCAGCGAATGATTTTCATTTAAAATATTTCGACTTTAATTTTTTTTACGATTGCCTGTGTTTACAGACTTTTTTTTGTTTTTAACTTGTAGCAAAATCAGACAGTAAACCAGTAGCCAGTTTTCCCTTTTCTTTTCTAAATGAAACCAAATCAAATTCCTGACTTGCTGGAGAGTTTTAAAATTATTTTATATTTTGTGTTTGAGTTGAGAATATGTCATTGAAAAAAAATGTAGGGGGTTGAAAACAAATAATAATATTTCTTGCCTTCCCGGTTATATGTAACCACGTTCGGTCTCAGTTTCCTCAGGACAAAGAATAATCAGATAAATTTAAGATGAAAGGTTCGATTGTGCAAATGGAAAATTCCCAATTTCTTCAATGGGCTCCAAATGTTTCAGTTAAGGGTCAAATCCAACACGGGTAACAGGCAAAACTCCCATTGACTTCAGCAGTTTTGCTTGCGTAGGTAGCGTAAGATCGGGCCTGCTATAGTGCCATGTTTACTGAAGGGAGGCATTTTCAAAAGCGCCTGGCGGATTTAGCAACAGAAATACTTTCCAATGGGTCCAAGGGCTCCTAAATCCCCCCCACACTCCTCTTGGTGGATAAAAATCTCCCTTCTCCCGATTACAGAGAATGTGTGTATGTAAAGTGAAGGGTTCAAACAGGGCCGGCAGCTAGAATTATGGTTTTCTTGTTCATTTCCCACAGCTGCTGCAGGTATTTTAGGTGATGAATTCGCTATGCCCATTCCCACCGATCCCAGTATTCCCATCACAAACCACGACTCTGCACCAGTCAAGGTGTGAAACCCCTTTTGGGAACAGACAGGCTGAGGATTCTGACTGCATCGAACTAAGAGATGCATACACCGAAATCCTCCAGCGTGTGACACGCAGCGGATGCTAACGAACTGTTTAAATCACCCCAACTGTGTCTCTCTTAACTTAATGCATCCGATGAAGTGAGCTGTAGCTCACAAAAGCTTATGCTCTGATAAATTTGTTAGTCTCTAAGGTGCCACAAGTCCTCCTTTTCTTTTTGTGGAAACAGACTAACACGGCTGTTACTCTGAAACCTGTCTTAACTGTAGGCATGTGCACGTGCACACACACACACACATTTGCTTGCACCAAGAAGCTGTTCATAGAATCATAGAATCATAGAATATCAGGGTTGAAAGGGACCTCAGGAGGTCATCTAGTCCCACCCCCTGCTCAAAGCAGGACCAATCCCCAACTAAATCATCCCAGCCAGTGCTTTGTCAAGCCTGACCTTAAAAATATCTAAGGAAGGAGATTCCACCACCTCCCTAGGTAACGCATTCCAGTGTTTCACCACCCTCCTAGTGAAAAAGTTTTTCCTAATATCCAACCTAAACCTCCCCCACTGCAACTTGAGACCATTACTCCTTATTCTGTCATCAGCTACCATTGAGAACAGTCTAAACCAAGAGATTTAATGGCAACCAACAACCAGTTGAGAGCTACATAACTACTTGTCTGGCCCCTTTTGCAACAGTATTTGTCTGGGCGTTCAAAGAGCTCCCAAACGGAGAGGTTTCTCTTGCCTGCATGCAGCTTGGCAAGTGGATGGGAGCAGGGCCTGTATTTTGGCCCTGATGGGCTGTCCCAGCTGAAGGCTGTTCTTATCCTGACATGTCTAATTTGTACCTTGGGTCCATGGTGTCATTAAAGCGCTTGGATCATAGCTGCACCTAGCTGGACTGTCAGTTTCAAAAGGTGTGATTAATGTTTCTAAAATCCAGTGAAGGAGGGGGGAAGGTTGGGGGAGCCTGGGGTGGTCTTTAGGATGAAGAAAAAAAAAGAAAAAAAACACCAGCTTTGTATTCTTCTAGCAAAAGGATTCAGGGCTTGGGACAGAGACTGATGGAGTTAGCTCTGTCCCTTGAGTAGTCCTGTGGTCCTCCACTAGGCCTCCCTCTCCCCTCCCCAAATGTGCACATGTGTTCTGGCACCCACAAGCTCCTTGCACACTATATTTTAATGGTTGTTTTTTTTTACTAGCATCAAACACACATAGTCCTGTAAGTACATGTGCACTCTTACTGACGTGGGAGAGCCTTTGATGGTGATTTATTAGCGGAGAGGCAGCCAATCTGTAATTGTACCCTAAAAAGTGCTGAACACTTCTACACTGCCAAGCCAACCCTAAAATGTTATCTTAGCCCACAGAAAAGGCACTGGCTACTCTCCCCTCCCTGCAGGATCTAAATTCCATAGGCACCACCTTAAGTAGGAGATCCTGAGCCAAGCATCAATAAGGGGGATAGTCTAGAACAGGAGTGGCCAAACTTACTGACCCTCGAAGCCACATACAATTATCTTCAGAAGTTTCAGAGCCGCAAGACAAGCACAACCTGCCCTGTGGGGTGGCACCTGCTGGGCTGTGAGCCTTCTGCCCCAATGCACACTGGTGGGGCTGAACCCCTAGACCCACCACCCCACCACAGGGCAGAAGCCCCAAGCTCCCCCCTGCCCATTTCTGTAGGCCGAGAATAGGGGTGTGCATGGGGGGCTCCAGGAGCCGCACTTTAACTGTAAAAGAGCTGCAGGCAGCTCACGTGCCACAGGTTGACCATGCCTGGTCTAGAAAGGCAGAACAAAGGGTCTTCTGCACCCAAGGCATGGAGACAGGCTCATATCTCCTGTACTCAGCAACCCCACAAGCCAGCTCCCCAGACACATTTCTACACATGTCTTGTGCAAACTCCAGCTTGTTCGCTCATCAAAAACAACCGCTGCTGGTCACACCCTTTCATCTAGGTGTTACAGGTAACTCCAGGAGTCTCTTCACCAAGTAATATTGCCTGAGAGTGTTCAGTGAGATTACAAACTGGGGGCTTATTCCTGTCTAGTGCCAGGTCTTCAAATTTGCTCAGGGAGGCACAAAAATAAGTGGCCAGTTTTTCAAAGGCATCCAGGGCCTGCAGCACACATTAGGGGCTGAACCCCAGTTGTGGGGGTGCCAAGAGGTTGAAAGTCTAACTCTTTGGGTCACCAGGAAGGTATCAAAAAGTAAACCACAGCTCTTGGAATGTTTATTTCTTAGAATAATGGAGATCTTCAAGTACCTATTAGGCAGACCCTCTACCAATCAAGAGTGTGTAGGGAGTCTGCTTCTTCCAATGTGTTCTTGTACATTTCAGCATGTTAAAATCCACCTTGCACCTCCAGGAATACTCTTTAGCATAAACTTGAAATCCATTCTAATACCATGCATTTTTCTAGGCCAGGTATTCTTTGCCCTGTCCCTTGTGTTTTCACCACACCAGTGCAGCATGAGTGCAAAATGCTCCTGTATCCAGAGACTCACACTCCCTTTGTGCTGCTGCAAATGACACAGGGTGATTGAGGCATTTGACCCTCCTTTGTTATGGTTCTGTTGTTTCATTGTGATTTGGGAAACACAGAGATAAATAAGGAAGGGAAGATTACTTGGAAACAGGAAGGCATGTTAAAGACAATACACAGCTTTGTCTGTAATATCTAGGCGCAGCGGAGTTACTCTGTTTCCATAAAAAGTAGTGGTGAGTTATATAGGTCAGGGAAAGGAGGTGAGTTTGGGTTAAAGGCATTTCTTTTCTTGCTGGCATTGAGTGCAAATCCACAGCAACTAGGTCATCCATAGCTTTCATGTGTGCAATTATTTCAGGAGGTGCTGGATATTTCCCTTTGAGGAAAGACTCCTTTTTTGGCAACCAGTAGAGCTTTCATAAGCCACTTTACTTGGTGTGTCCCGGGTCTTCTTCTGGATGTCAGATTCCATTCAGACATATGATCCTTGGGTCTTTATGGAGTGTAGTCCCCCGACTCCAAAATTAGATAAATTCTGTTTTCACATAATCTTTGAAATAATATTTTAAATGTTCCTGCATCTATCTATCTAGCTCTCTATCTATCTAATCTAAACAATTTCTTTTTCTTTCTTTCTTTCTTTCTTTCTTTCTTTCTTTCTTTCTTTCTTTCTTTCTTTCTTTCTTTCTTTCTTTCTTTCTTTCTACAAAGGGTTGTGGTGGACTCTCCCTCACAGGCAATTTTTAAATCAAGACTGGATTTTTTTTTTAAATATGCTCTAATTCAAAAAGGAATTATTTTGGGGGAAGTCCTGTGGCCTGTGTTAAACAGGAGATCAGACCAGATGATCACAATGGTTCCCTCTGGCCTTGGAGTCTATGAGACTTATTTCTTTCTTCTCCATCATTTGGGGGCACAAACCTCCTTGCTCTAGGCCCTGTCTACCCTACATTCTTTATTGATTGATTATTTACATTACAGTAGCATCTAGAGGCCTAATCTGAGTGATCAAGGCCCTTTTTTGCTGGGCACTGGACACAAAATGGGAGAGAGTGTCTGCCGTGAAAGGGTTATCATCTGGTGTAGCTACACCAAGTCAGACCCCTAATGCAGACCCAATGCACTAGTGTGAACCATGACTTGCACCATTGCAGCTTATCTGCTGCTAGAGAAGGCTTTTTCTATTCAGTGAGGCAGAACCTTAGCTGGATGTCAATGGAGCTATGACCATTGACACCAGCTGAAGATCTGCCTCCGTGTTTTTGCTACACTTGTGCAACTCCCCCTCTCTCCCCAGTGTATATTCACCAGTTAAGTTGGGGTTTGTACCTTCTTGACTTAAAGATATTGGAGTAAGTGCACTGTGTCTACATTAAGGGTTTGCACTGATGGAGCTGTGTTAATGCAGGTGTCACAGTTCAGAGCAACTGCACCTGTATGCCCCTCTCCCCGCTCCATGGTCCAGCAAAGTCCTTTATGCTAGGCTCCTGAGCTATCACCTCTCTTGGGTAGAGACCCACATCTTTTTCTCTCCTGACTGGGGTTTTTTCTAGGCTGCACGTTCCCTGACTACACTGTGAGTTCCTCAGGAAGTCAGACTGCCTAGGCAGATCTGCTTTGCTTTCTCCTGAGAGGCTATAAACAGTGTAACTGCCCACAGCTATAAACTACCCCATAACTCTTTCTAAGCAAGCACATTTATTGTTAATGTGAAAGCATTTCCAAGAAAACAGATCAAATCAATAAAAGAACCCACACGCAGGCTAATAAGCTCTCCAGAGATCACCCCAACTCCAACGAGACAGTGACAGGTGATCAGTCCTTCAAACCCCACCAAGTGGTTTTTCTGTGGTCACAAGTTCACAACAGCTGTTAATTCAGAACAAGTACACCCATGAGTCTGTGAGTCACTTTTTTATTTAGTTTGGGGCTCTGATCTTGTCCTCATATAACAGGTGATCAACAGCCAAATGTCCCTTCCTCTGGGAGAAGTTTCCAAAGCCTGAGTTCTTGCATATCCTAAAGGGCTACATTTTTCGTGCACCTACCCCTAGAGATTTTCTGGGATTTAAGTTTGAAATGTCATTTTTTTCTGGCACATTGTTTCAAGTAATCCTTTGAAGATTATAACACTTCCCAGGGTTTACTTGAGTCATGTCTCCCCCTTAGAGACATTACACACAATTCTACAATAATACTTACACACTTGCATTTTTAATACAATGAACT
The DNA here is from genome assembly GCF_965152275.1 of Natator depressus. Taxonomy (NCBI): domain Eukaryota; kingdom Metazoa; phylum Chordata; order Testudines; family Cheloniidae; genus Natator; species Natator depressus. Next base: position 12,193,668 of record NC_134253.1, read on the forward strand.
CCTAAGATACTTAAACTTAATGCAGCACTGTTTGTCTGGAAATTTCAGGAAATTGCCATACCTGCCACAGTAGTACGACTGGTTCAAATTTCCCTGAGTCTAGACAAGTTGATTAAATAGATTTGCATTGGTGCTAAAGTGGTGGCAACATAGCCCAGTCTGGAGTCAGGGTAACTCATAGCCACGGTGGGGTTCAAATAACTGTGTTTACCAACTATACTGAACATGTAAGGCCTAGATATATACATACTGCTGGACTGCCCTGTTTCAGGTGGCTTCTGAAAAACAGAACACAGAGAGCACCACTAGGGGGCTCACAGGCTTTTTAAAGGGATACTGCCCTATTCTTGTACTGGGAAGTCATGTATATCTAGTAATGGCTGGAGAAGCAACAAATAGAGCATATTTTTGTGTGGATGCAAGGGCACTTCCCACCAGTGGATGTATATCCTCTGATGGATCTCTCTAGTGGACTTGGGGCCTTCCATGACAGACATAAAGGGGTTGCTCCGTGTCTTTAGAAACATTGGCTGGTTATATAGGTCATTGGAAGGAGATCAGATTTGATTCAAGGTCTTTATTTTCTCAGGAGCAACTGGGTCTCCCATAACATTCATCAAGTCAATTAGTTTAGAAGTAGGTGGAGATCATAATTTTAGCAGGGGTGGCTCTCGTTTTGTCTACACTAGAAAAGTCATGGCAGTGTCAGCAAATCAATCTCAAATTGATCTAACTGAACTGGTGCAAGCCCTTGGTTAAAATGGTTTGGTAAGCTGCTGGTGTAACCTACAGGTGAGTGTGTTACAGAGCCACACTCCTGCCAATCCTGAGGACATTAATTTGGCTGGAGGGGAGGGGGAAGTTTATGTTGGAACCTTTAGCTTAAGTAGTAGCTGCTTGTCCTTCTATCTCTGGAGAGTCTGGGTCGTAGCCCCACTGCATTGACCAAACCGGTAGCTGCCACACACTGTCACAAGCCAAACAGGTTTAAGTGTTTATGCACAGGGGATTTGCTCTGGTTTAACTAATTCCGTTAAACCAGTGACACTTTTCTAGTATGCACAAGTTCTTAATTGTCAACCAGTAGATCTCCTACTTGGAAACCAGGCAGAATACCCCTGTAAGCAGAGGGCTGTTATAGCCTGAATAAAATCTACTACGAGGTCCTGCTTTTCAAAATTATAAGACAAACATAATAGATCAAGGAGCCACATTAGGAAGTTTTTCTGCTGAGAACCTGAGAAATTCACAGCTCCCCCTCCGCTCCCCATGGTGAATTTCTTCTTAAAGCAAAGTGACCTGCATTCTACATAGAGATTATGACACACAGGATGACAGAAGCATTGGTTGCTTTTCTCCAGATAATTGAGGGTAAGACTTCAGTATGCAACAGCAACTTTTAGACCATGATTCACCCAAGTTAGTTATGCAACTGTGGATGAGAACATTTTTCACCATGGTAGGTCCATAGTATAGAAAACAACCTCAAATGATTTGGGATCATAAATAAACCTTACCATAGAGCAGAACTCACCCTCGGCACTGTTATGGATTCTAAAAAGGTCAGATCCTCAGCCAGTGTAAATTCATTGATTTTAGTGGAGCTATGTTGATTTGCACCAGCTGCGGTGGGGAAAGTGCCAAATGGATTTCAAAAGGAGAAAGAACACCATTTTGCATTAGACAGGTTTCAGAGTAAAAGCTGTGTTAGTCTGTATTCGCAAAAAGAAAAGGAGTACTTGTGGCACCTTAGAGACTAACCAATTTATTTGAGCATAAGCTTTCGTGAGCTACAGCTCACTTCATCGGATGCATACTGTGGAAAGTGTAGAAGATCTTTTTATATACACACAAAGCATGAAAAAATACCTCCTCCCAGCTTATGCTCAAATAAATTGGTTAGTCTCTAAGGTGCCACAAGTACTCGTTTTCATTTTGCATTAGAGTACACCCAAATCTTTTTTTCATAATTTTTTTTTTTAACCTGTAGCACCACCTGTGAGGTGGAGGACTATTCTGAGGATGGCTGGATATATTTAAAGGCCACAATGGGAGTTGTACATTTCATGATTTTCAGGGTTTCTTAAAACAAACAAACAAACAAACAAACAAACAAACAAACAAACAAACAAACAAACAAACAAACCCTTCCCCCCTTCCTATGACTTTTGACATTTTTTGTCCAATTCAGTGGGTGGGTGGTTGACGACATGATGGTAAGCAGCTGGACAAACTTAGCCATGAGTTGCAGTCAGAAGCACAGTATGGTAGGTTGCATGCCGGAGCTCCGGCACCCAGTGACAAATATGGTCTGTCCATGAAAATTTCAACTCCTCCAAAGAGTCCTTGATGATATCTATTCCCCTCCCTAAGCAATCAAGGGACTTTTGAAAGGATAAAACCTCACTTCATTGAAGTAAATGGAAGTTTTAACTTCAGTAGAGCCAGGATTTTACCCAAAGAACCTCAATACGATTATTTGTATTTCAGTAACATCAACAGGCCCTAGCATGCTAGCTAACCTAGAAACAGTGAAAATGGATGACCCAGTGGTCAGGCAACTTGGTTAGGGTATAGAAGAGTCAGGGTCAGTTACCTGTCCTGGCACAGGTTTCCTGTATGACCTTAGGAAGCCATTTAGCCTCTCAGAACAATGGGAATAATAGGACTTCCTTAACTTACAGAGGTATTGTGAAGATAAATAAGTGAAAAATTGTGAAGTGCTCATACACTACAGGGATGGAGGGTGTTTAAGTTCCTAAGATTTATAGAACGGATAGCAGCCCCTGCCCCAAAGAGCTTCCAATAAAAATAGACCAGACTAAGGGATAAAAAACCAGAGGCACCTGATGTGGGTGACATGACTGACTCAAGGTAAGATAGTAGGTTAATGGCAGAGCTGGGGTGGAAGTCTCTTGAGCTCCTGTATAGTGTCCTAGCCGTTGGACAAGGCTACGTCTGCAACAACTGTCTGAAAAGTTCTGTTGTTCAAAGTATTTTTTTAATGTTCAGCCCAGACCTGCTTTTACCAATGCAAAATTGGCATGTGTGTCTCTCCGTGTGTAAATATGGCAGGAACACGCTCCGTGACCTCACTGATGGGGAGGGAAATGTTGAGAGGCAAATGTGTGCTGACTCAGCAAGATGCAGAAATTGATGGTGTGCTCTTTCCAAGCCGATTTGGATACATTTTTTTTAAGCACTCAATTTCAATGAACACTTGATGACCTAATTTATATGCACCTCATCAGGATTACCTGGCTACCAGTTTTTCAAGCTGGTCCAGCGTTTTGAGCAGAAAACCAGGAGTTAGGGGTCAGTGGTTTTATGTCTGTCTCTGCTCCTAACTCTGACACACTTAGTCCTCTCTTGGGCTCTGCTTAATCAGCTGCAAATTAATAAAATAATAATAATACTTTGTCTATAGTGTCTTCCATCTCAACGCTTTCCAAGCACTTTTTGCATAATAATGAATTAAGCCTCCCTACAACCTTGGGAGGTAGAGATGTATTATTATCCTCATATTACAGGTGGAGAAGCTGAGGCACAAAGAACACTGGGGCTTGTGCAAGGTCACACAGGAGCTGTGTCTCATGATAATTACCTCCCTCTGAGGCATAATTAGCTAGTGTTTGTAAAACATGCTATGAGATCCTCAGATGAAAAGCACTGGGTGAATACTTTAAGACAGCTTATGAAGAAAGTGTCCATACAAGATGTGGCATGCATATTGCATGGCTGTGCTTCACTACATTTCCCTTCAAAACTGGAACTGATTGGAAGTATGAAAGTTAAAATCTGTATTTAGTGCAGGGCCACAGTTTTAAGGGAAGAATGACTCCTCTTCATCTATAAATTTACTTCCTATGGCAATTGACATCAGCTGAGGATCTGGCCCAAGGAACCAAAATATGTAGAGATATGAAAGGCTAGCCACACCTTCCAGAAACAACTCAAAGTCAAAAGGCTAGAACACATGTCAGTTTACGCATCCCTTGCTCTTTTGTGCTCACAGATTATTATCTTCAGAAATATTCATTTCACTGTGTCACTGGGGAAAGTTTATTCAAGTTTTTATTTCCCAACCTGCTAATGACCCCCTCTGTGGCATGAGCCAAGTCACTTAGGACCAAATTTTCAAAAGTGGCCTTGGATTGTGACCCTTCCGTTTTTGGATGCCCAGCTTTAGAAATGTAGGCCCTGACTTCCAGAGAACTGGAACGCCCCCAGCTCCCATTGACTTCATCTGGAGTTGTGGGTTCACAACTTTTCTGGAAATCAGACCATGGGCATATAGAATCGAGCACCCATAAACACAGCATCCAAACTTGGAGGCCACATTTGAGAAAGTATCAGTCTCTCTCTGCCTCAGTTTCCCCAGCTGTAAGATGACTGTTATAATATTTAGAACCTATGGTGATTCCATTAGGTTGCAGTCCAAAGGAGGATATTGACTTAGGATAGGAGAGGACCCACTGATAACACAATTACTGCTAGCAGCCGGAGCTGCAATAGACTGTTTAAAGAAAAGGACAGATCTTCCAATATTAGGTGGTACAGAGAAATAAAGTAAGGGAAACCTTTTCTATGGCAAAAATGACAGAGAGCCTTATGTCAGGACCAAGTAGATTTTATAATCAGTGGTTTCCATTCTTGGAAACTGAACAAAATAAACATATAGCTAATGCCAAGAGGCTGAGCAAACACAAATCGGTCTTTTAAAGGTTATGAATAAGATTTATTAATACTTGTATGGAAAGTTCATGTGTGTTAATAATGATTTTATATATCTGTGCCCACTTTTGCAAAGCATTTTGATATGCATGAGTGATAGCTGTGATATCCTGTTATGTATGTGTGCCTGGAGTAGAATATATAGTCACACAGAACAAACTGTATCTAACCCTGGCTTCTGAGAGACTAGGTGGGCAAGGTCATATCTTTTGTTAGACCAACTTCTGCGGGTGAGAGAGACGAGCTGTTGAGCTTCCACAGTGCTCTTCTTCAGGGCTGCATAAGCTCGAAAACTTGTCTCTCTCCCCCATAGAAGTTTGTTCAGTAAAAGATGTTACCTCACTCACCTTGTCTTTCTAATAACCTGGGACCAGCGTGGTTTCTGGACAGTCAAGAAGGAACCTCCTCCTGTAGTAGGATACACAGGAGATGTCCTTGAGCGTGTTGGTTCTTTTTGCCATTCTCAAGAACTAAACCATGGAGAAGGAAGGGGATTCCGCACGCTACCCGGAATTACAGCGCATATCCCAGGAGGCACGTGAAGCTTCCGAGGTGCAGCAGAGGGTGGTGCTAGCAACATCTTACATTTCTAAATGAGGCTTTCTGTTCTCAAAGGCATATTGTAGCGATATCACCCACACATTACCCTGTAGAATAAAAGGCCAGAAAAGCCTATCGTTGGTGCCATTATGGCAGGTTCACATGACGTAGCTACATACCTAGACACACGCATCTACTAGGGTTGGGATGAATCCACATTTTAGTTTATTGTTCCTGAGGGAAAGTGGATATAAATCCAGTTAGACACTGGTATTCTGTGGACTACCACAAGCGTGTGGTAACAACACGCCTCATGCACATCATGAGATCTGCTTGCACTGATAAACAGTGGATGGGAGGCAACTTGACCATGGCTGTTGTTCCCTCTCCTTTTTTCCAAGAGACGCCTGGTGGATGGGGGAGTGAATTGGACCAGACTGAAAAATCCACATTTCAGAGGAAGAATGGATCAGCTGATAAGGTGCAAGCCTGTGACTTATAAGTACTGGGTTCAATTCCCTGCTCCACTGCAGGTCTCCCCGCTTGACCTTAGACAAGTCACATAGTCTCTCTGTTCCACATCAGTGAAATGGTTGGATGCTATGATACCGTGGACTGCATAAGCTCCTAAAATAGATAGATTGAGGTTCTCTATATGCGGTGCCCTAGCCCTCTCAAAAGATGGTTATGAAGAGGGGAAGGAAAAATGCTTTCTGAGAAGAGAAGTCATGGCTTTTCCTAGTAGTGCCTTGAAGTGAGGCAAGCAGCCTGTTTTATTTTCCAGTTTGGAGACACTAGTGGCCTCACATTCCATTTAAAAGGCTTCGAGGCCGTGCTGAGAAGGCAGAAGGCCCATTCACAAGCTTGGGCTCTGATCCTGCAAATGCTTACCCAGGTGTATAACTTTACACACACAAACAGACCCATTGACTTCAAGGGGACTATTTAGGGCATAAAGTAAAGCATGACAATATTGTCAGGATCAGGGCCTGCATTGGCTGCAAACAGGAACCTTCTCAGAGGTCACCCACAAAGGGCACCAAGGTGTGAAGAAGACCTCCCTCCAGTGACTTCGCGGCACCTTTCAAAATCAGGCCATTTATTAAAATACCTGCTTATGGATTTAGGTGCCTTTGAAAATGTTTCCCATTCGAAAATGTTGCCTTATTTGCTGAACTCTGGTTTGCAATGGATCTGATCTGAGACATGATGACATTGTTCTCTGACACTGTCTAGCTCAACCACAAGATATAGGCTTGACACAGGAATCTGTGTGAAGTGCTGTGGCCTGTGTTCTGCAGGACTAGATGATCACAATGGTTCCTTCTGGCCTTGAAATCTACAAAATCTTGGAAGTGTTGTAACTAAAGTTAGAGAAGAACAAGCCTTAGTCTAAATTAGATTTCAACAGTTTCAGATTATTTGTTCTTTCTTTCTTTCTTTCTTTCTTTCTTTCTTTCTTTCTTTCTTTCTTTCTTTCTTTCTTTCTTTCTTTCTTTCTTTCTTTCTTTCTTTCTTTCTTTCTTTTACCTAGGGAGGTGGTAGAATCTCCTTCCTTAGAGGTTTTTAAGGTCAGGCTTGACAAAGCCCTGGCTGGGATGATTTAACTGGGAATTGGTCCTGCTTCGAGCAGGGGGTTGGACTAGATGACCTTCTGGGGTCCCTTCCAACCCTGATATTCTATGATTCTATGATTCTTTCTTTCTTTCTTTCTTTCTTTCTTTCTTTCTTTCTTTCTTTCTTTCTTTCAGCTACCAGTGTTGTTGATTTTTCTTCCTTGGGTGCATTCTTTGCATTGCACAATGGATAATTTACTATATTACGGGTTTGCCAAGCAAAGATTTAAAGTATCTGCTTGAACATACACTCCCCACCCCCATCCTATTTCAAAGTTGCAGTAAAATATACTCTGCCTTATATTGGTCTGTAATGAAAATAATTCCCAGTTTCTTCTGTCTTTTTGATTTGAGCTCCAGCAATGAAAACCTCAGCACCTGAGTTAAATAGTTCCCACATTGCTCAGCTTCACCTGAATTTGTGAAAGCCTGAAGGACTCATGTTTGCTCTGTGTTCTCTGCTCCAGAGTGACTGGAAACCATTTAAAACAGCTGCATATAAAGGAATCAGATTTATAACCACTCGGTTTTCAATGCACTGTCAGAACAGCTGAGTTAAAAAAAAGGTCACATTTTTCCCCATTCAAGCTCTTTGGCTTCAGTCCCCCGCCTGCCCTTTCTTTCTTCTGAGATCTTTTGGAGATGAGCTTGATTGGAGAAATATGCATGTTCCATACACACATGCTTCCTACAAGGAAAAACCCTTGGGAACAAAGGTGCAATTCAAGTGAGGGGGTTACTGTATCCCCAGTTCAGGCAAAACTCTCATAGAAGTCCATGGGAATTTTGCCCAAATAAGAATGGCAAGATTTATGCAGGCCATACAGCACATATGTCAAGTTATGGAGTGCTATAAATTATTTTTAATAAGAATTATGCCACACTGCACAGACACATTAATGCACATATCATCCATGCTGTGTATGCAGATATAAAGGACTCAGCTTGAATCTGAGCATTTAGTAAACTTCTTTGAAGTGGTCTCTCATTTGCTCATCACAGTAAAATCAAAATTTGTCTCCCACTGACAAATCCATTTTCTTAGGCCAATTAGGCAAGGTAATTTGGTTGTTATTACTCTGAACATTGTGGAGATTAATTCAGGGAGTTTTATAGGCTGTTTAATATACCTTCAACATCTGGGAAAATGTTTTTATAATTAAAATATATAATATATGTACATAAAATATATTATATAGGAGATAATTATATATATATGATTGCTATTTATATGTATAAAAATGATATAACTGATCAGCCCCCTTATATGCACTTATAAGCAACTAAATAAGTGGCTTGTTTCTTTTGTTCTGTGTGTGGGAGTGTGTATTTGTGGTTTCCCTGAAAACTAGGGCATTCATTTAGGTCCCTATATAAGGATGTAAGGCCCCAATCAGTTACAATTTACACACACACACACACACACACACACACACACACACACACACACACACACACTTCTGCTTGAAGTCTTTCTTTTTTTTTTCCTGTATGAATTGAGGACAATCTGACTGGTGGAATCTTTTTAGTCTATGGATTAAAGAAATGTTTTGGTCTAACTGTGAAGGGGTAGTTATTGAGAGGACACTATGTTACCCTACTTTTAAAGCCCTGGAACCCCATTCACATGTGTCTCATTAATTGCATTTAAATTGCTGAACCCCCTTTTGTTAGTTTTTAAAGAGATTTGGAGAACATTTTCCTCACCCAAGTCCTATTCTGTTTGCAAAGTACAAACTTTTCAAACACCTCACTTCATTTGCAGGAGAGGGGGCTTGAGAAGAGATTGATTTATGAATGCCTAAAAGTGATTTATGCTCTTTGCAGAAAAGGTTCTGTGAGTCACAACAGACACACACACACACACACGCCTTTCCTGTTGAAAGTTTTAAAATTACTTTACATGCAGCCTCAGAAAATCTGACTCTCACCAAATTTCAACAGTTAAGCCCTGCAACTGTAATTACCCAACCTGTAATCAAGGTATTTTCCATTAAGAAATAATGAAAGCTGTTCATGCCTTTGAGACTATCCTAGAACACTGATGTGCAAGGCAGGGTGAAACTTCTATAACAAAACATTCTGCCATATCATCTTATTCCTTGGGGCCTTGTGCAATCAGTATACACAGATCCTCAGCCGTTGGTGGTAGGAGTGTTAGAAGAGAGGGGGGGAAATCCTTGCTCTACTGAAGTCAATGGGAGTTTTGCCATTGACTTCAATGGGGCCAAGATTTCACCCAAAGCATACAAACTCTGAACCCCTTATAGTGGGAGACCTTTTTTTTCACCAGTAGTAAATGGGGCGGGGGGGGAGGGGATTAACAGAACCCCATGATGCCTCTGTTCAGCTAGTCCCTACTCAGGAAAGCACTTAAGCACATGCTTAACTTTAAGCACATACTAAAGTCCCATTGATTTACATGGGATTTAAGCACATGAATAAGTGTCCTTCCTGAATAGGGAACTTTCCCTTAAATTGCAAGACCGGATTCTCAGCCCTGGTCTACCCACAGTTTTTGTACCGGTAAAACTATGTCAGTGAGGAGTTTGATAGACAGCTTATGCTGGTTCCCCCAACATGCATAACCTATACTGAAATAAGCATAGATATACCAGTATAACTATATCTGTTCTAGTGTAGACTAGAGCACCACTAAAGCAGTATAAGCACATTTATATCAGTATAATTGCATCCACACTAGAAGGGTTGTATTGCTTTTACTATAGCGGTATAGTTAAAGTGGTTCAACTTTTGTACATATTACTGGGATTCAGAGCTTTAGTCTTTGAAAATTTGCTCTGGATTCACCATGTGTCATAAATCACATGAGAACATCCCAGTTTTGTCATTCATCTCCTAGTTCATCCTCCCACCCCGCAAAATACAGTTGGAGAACACCTTTACGAATAACATAGTATGAGGGGCTGGGGCTGGGGAAGGTAGAGAGGAGGACAGTTTTAAAAGCTGCCAGTAAAGCATTTTAGTGTCTGGCCCATAATTTATTACAAAAAAATAAATAAGCACAGAAGAGAAATGACAGGAGAAAAGTGAAAGTGCCAGTTCCTCGCTTCCCCTGATTGAGTCGTTTCTCTAGAGTCTAGACAATAATTGTTGGGTTTTCCTTGTAACTTTCTTCTGGTGGAGTTATGAGCATTTATTGTTCTGAGAACTTGTATGCCAGGTTACAACACCTAACATTTAAAAAGAAAGGTGGGGAACACCATCATCATGCTTTGCATTTAAACAGTGAGTAGGTATACATTTTCTTTCCATGCAGTGTTACCAAGCTAGATATGTGTGGTTTAGAAAGTAGCTCCTGGGCTAGGAGCTACTCCTTAGAGCTGGCTGAATTGTTAAAAAAAATCCCCTTTAACTTGTGCACATTTTTGCAAGTAAAAGCACTGAACTGAGGTTTCTTGAGTTCATAGAATCATAGAATATTAGGGTTGGAAGAGACCTCAAGAGGTCATCTAGTCCAACCCCTTGCTCAAAGCAGGACCAATCCCCAACTAAATCATCCCAGCCAGGGCTTTGTCAAGCAGGGCCTTAAAAACCTCTAAGGATGGAGATTCCACCACCTCCCTAGGTAACCCATTCCAGTGCTTCACCACCCTCCTAGTGAAATAGTGTTTCCTAATATCCAACCTAGACCTCCCCCACTGCAACTTGAGACCATTGTTCCTTGTTCTGTCATCTGCCACAACTGAGAACAGCCGAGCTCCATCCTCTTTGGAAGCCCCCTTCAGGTAGTTGAAGGCTGCTATCAAATCCCCCCTCACTCTTCTCTTCTGCAGACTAAATAACCCCAGTTCCCTCAACCTCTCCTCATAAGTCATGTGCCCCAGCCCCCTAATCATTTTCGTTGCCCTCCGCTGGACTCTCTCCAATTTGTTCACATCCCTTCTGTAATGGGGGGGACCATAACTGGACACATACTCCAGATGTGGCTGCACCAGTGCCGAATAGAGGGGAATAATCACTTCCTGCAATCTGCTCCATCTTCATAGATGATAAGGCCAAATATATTCATAGGGTGAAATCCTGACTCAGTTGAAGCCAATGGTCAAACTCCCATTGGCTTCAACTGGGCCAGGATTTCACCAAGAGATTTTTTAGGGCCAGAAAGGCCCATGGAGATCATCTACTCTGATCTCCTGCCCAGCAGAAGGCCAAAGAATCTCACCCAGTGTTTGCTGCATTGAGCCCAGTAACCTGGGGTTCAGCTAGAGGGTATCTTTCAGAAAGACAACCAGACTGAAATTTTGAACACTGCCTGTGGGAATTTGTCTGTCTAATTTCCTTTCATTGTAATAGGAATTGAACATCTAAATCCCCTAGGTGGCTTTGGAAATCTTAGCTCCAATCTCCAGTTAGAAACTTAAGAACTGGATCAGACCCAAGGGCCATCTAGCTCAGCATCCTGTCTCTGACAGTGGCTAGAACTAGATGTTTCAGAGGAAGCGGTAATTACCCCACAGTAGTGGATGTGGGATAATCTCCTCTCCTGTTAGGTCTGATCCTGGTCTCTAATAGTTAGAGATTGGCTTAAACCTTGAAACATTAGTTTTAATACCCCTTCCAGAATTTTTGTTAGTAGTAACCATTATAACTCTGGCTATTATTGTTAGCCATATTACCATCCAATCCCTTTTTGGAATGTGCTATATTCTTGGCCTCAACAGCTTCTTATGGCAATGAGTTCCATCGTCTAATTATACATGTGGGGAAAAGCATTTCCTTATATTGGTTTTATCAGGTGATGAAGAATCCATTCAAATCCTTGGTGATCCATTCCAATGATGAATTATGCTGATTGTTAAACACATGTTGGCTCATATTATTCATTACTTATGAGTAGTGGGATAATGGTTGGAAATTCATGTAAATGTTTGTGAATCAGGAAATTGCATTCCCTGGCAGTGCATGAAGTCTGAGCTCTTCATGGTCTTTAATGGATTTACCCTCACAACACCTCTAGGAGGCAAGGCAGTGCTATTATCCATGTTGTACCCATGGGGAACTGACTGGAAACCATTTAAAATAGGCTGTAGGTTGTTCACCTATTAACTATTTATTATGCAGATTGTGCCTTTCACCCATAGGTCTCAGAGAATTTTTCAAGGAGGTCAATATCATTATTCCCAGTTTTCAGATGGAGAAACTGAGGCACCATGTGGGGAAGTGACTTACTTAAGGTCACCAAGCAGGCTAGTGGAAGAGCCAGGAACAGAACAGCAGTAGCATGTATTTCCTCCTACAGGGCTAATGAGTGGCTGAAGTACCCACCTCCCCAACAGAAATTGGCAAAGGGGTTGACTATCAACGCCCAAAGATCTCTAGAAACCTATGGATACCCTGTGCCTCTGCATTGCTCACCAGCCCTCTGTGGCCAACATGGCAAGTGTTTCCTCATCTGCAACTGCAACAAGGCTATTCCCCTCAGGACAGGTATTGTGTGGTGAGGAAACTCCGATATAACAATGGTGAACTGGGTCAGCATGAGTCTCCAAAGGGAATCCACAGGGGTTTGGGGAGGGAGATGGGGGCAATGCCATGGAATGTGTCCTTCCCACCTGGTATTCCTGCCCCTGGCTAACCCCTCTCCACTACGTAAAGACCTGTTCTTATCGTATACCAATGAATGGGCTTCTATAGGGGTAGGGTGGAATAGAGACAACACTTCCTTTGCCCACCCCATAGCCAGTTCTGCTAGATATGCTTCTGTTCCAGTTGTGGGGGGAAAGTAGGTGATCTAATAATGCTTTTAGTACTTCAGTATTTACAGGTGAGAAAAAGAGAGAGAGAGAGAACATTTTAGATAGATAGATAGATAGATAGATAGATAGATAGATAGATAGATAGATAGATAGATAGATAGATAGATAGATAGATAGCCCTAAGATTTGATTATTAAAGATCCATCTTTCTTCCGTCTTCACTAAATAAATCTAAACCAACATAGAATCATAGAATCATAGAACTGGAAGGAACCTCGAGAGATTTTCAAGGCCAGTCCCCTACACTCATGGCAGGACTAAGTATTACCTAGACCATTCCTGACAGGTGTTTGTCTAACCTGCTCTTAAAAATCTCCAATGATAGAGATTCCACAACCTCCCTAGGCAATTTATTCCAGTGCTTAACCACCCTGACAGTTAGGAAGTTTTTCCTAATGTCCAACCTAAACCGCCCTTGCTGCAATTTAAGCCCATTGCTTCTTGTCCCATCCTCAGCAGTTAAGAAAAACAATTTTTCTTCCCTCCTCCTTGTAACAACCTTTTACGTACTTGAAAACTGTTATCATGTCCCCCCTCAGTCTTCTCTTTTCCAGACTAAATAAACCCAATTTTTTCAATCTTCCCTCATAGGTCATGTTTTCTAGACCTTTAATCCTGTAGGTTTCTGGAAGCAGGCGTAGTGTTTTGATAGGAAAAACAATGTCACAGCTAATGATGGCTCATCCCCAGCATTTAGTCATGGGAGTTAAAGGGTGGTGTAATGACAAGGCAAAGAGAAAACTCCCCAGCTTGGGTTTCAACCCAGTCCTATAACATGGTGTATAGAACCACCCCTCCCTTCTCAAAGGCACTGTCTCCTGAGCAGCCACTTGTATAGCCTTTCTCTTGAGGCCATGTAGAAGGGGAGGGGACACTGAGCAGGAGTCCCCTCCCAATCACCATTCACTGGGGCCCATAGAATGTTTCTGCCCTTTCATTCACAGTCTCATTAAATGGGACTTTAAATTAGTCTTAACTTAAGTTGTGCACATTATAATGCTGGCAAACCCCAATGTATGGTGCCAAGTTATGGCACACCGGTACAGGTAAATCCCAAGTCATGGACCAGGGCCACCTTGTACTAGTGCTGTATAAACACAGAACAAAATGACTGTGGGTCCCTGCCCTTAAATGACTTTCTGTTGTGTTCAAAGCAAACAAACAGAGAAGAGAGATGAAAACATTAAAATGCTCTTCTTGGAAGGTTGCAACATAACACTGCTTTATTTCTTAGAATTCAGAACCCCAAAACACAGAGAGACAAAGCAGGCTGCTCCCTAAAACCGAGAGGCACAATCCCCACCACCTTATTCTAGGCTGACTGGCTGCTGACTGACTGCTTAAGGCCCAGATTGCAGGTTTCCCTACAGAGTCCCCTAGCCTCCGAGCAGGACCAGGAAACCCCTTACAAACTTGAACTGACAGCTTGTAAATTTAACAAGAGTTTTCAATACACCACACTGGTTACAATCAAAGTATGGTAGCATTTTGCACCCACTTCACACATTGGTGTGTAAATACCCATTGTAGACAAGACTTAAAATTTAGGATTCTTCAAGGCAGAGTCCTTTGGGGACATTTTCAAGGGCATAAAGGACAACTGGGTGTCCAACTCCTACTGAAAGTCAATGTCTATGTTCATACCTGACTCGTTAGCCAAAACACATATGTTTGGCATAGTATTAATATGAGTGTTGGGAAGTTATGTTGACTGAATGGGTTATACTCTCCCCACAATTCTGTTCATCCGTGTAACACCTTGCATTAGCTGAAGTAAGTTTTGGCTTAAGTAGATAGGAAAATTGTCACGATCAGGACATATGTGTGTTTTACCATAGCAACAGCTATGGAGTTACTCTCACAGGCCAGTATTAGAATGTCCCAAAGATTTTGTACCCTGGTACAAACCTAGGAAGTAGCTTCATGCCCCTTACTTGAATGCATGTGCTCAGAATAAAGAGATAAGGGGTTCACCAAGGTACCAGAAAAACAAGGTAGAAAGCTGATTGGTTAAATCTAGTTTCAGATGATGCACATAGTGCCTTTTTACTTGTGAACAGGATGATAGCTTTGGGAACAAAACTTTGGGAGCACACCCTCTGAGTAAGGTGAATTTAACAACACTACACAAGACGGCTGGGAAATTGGTATAGTATTGACCTTTCCTTCTGTATTATACTATTATTGACTTTTAGCAATAAACCTCACTGATATTGGTTATTTGGTCTTTTGAATATGTTTCATAATGAACCAAAGTATGGTCAAGCAATTGACTGTACAATTTATCAAGGGGCTATAAATCATCTGTCAGACTTAATCATCTGTGTATAATGTTACTCTACATTGACTTCAGTGAGGCTGATCACTTGAATTTTACTCCATTGGTAAAAACTTGCAGGATTTGGGCCATTTAAACCCTCAAATCGGAATCCTCTAGAATCTTAATCCAGGTCTGCTAAACACCTCACCTCCAGCATCTGTATTTAACAGTCAGTCATTACTATTTTTTTCCTCAAGGGTTGGTGTATTGTCTGTCTGTCTGTCATGTCTTTTTTACAGTCTACTGGACAGAGGGACTTTAAAGGGACAATTCTTACAAACAATCATAAAGTCCATAAAGTCAAAGCCAGATTATCCTAGAGTCAAAGGAAACTGTTCTTATAAGCATTGTTCAAACTCTATTACAGTGGAACTACTGTGAATACCCACCCGTCACTGTGATTCATGGTATTAGAATGAGTGCCAAAGCCCTGAATAAAGTTTCACGCCACAGTATCAAGGGTTGTTATTCAGGAGAAGGAGCTAATTTAAGACAGAAATTTTCAAAGGAGCAAAAGAAAGTTCAAATTCCCTTGAATTTGGGTGAGATTTTCAAATAATTTTTGGGCCTATTCCAGCTGGAATTCAGTTGACTGGGGATTAACTTTCAATGAAAATTGTGTACCTAAATTCCTAGGCCCATTTAAAAATCTCACAATTTTTTCCCCTCATCTTCATCTCACTTCTAGAGGGGGAAAAAAGAGGTGGAAACATCCTTTATTTTTAATTTTATTACAGAAAATTAAGTGCCACTTCCCCCCAAAAACTCCCCCCTAAGTATTTGTTCTTAGGAAATATTACTGAATAATAAACACTGGGCTAGATCCCCTGGTTTCAATTAGATCAGGTCCATCAACTCCAAAGGAGATGTGCCATTTTACACCACCTGAAAGTGTGGCCCAAGAGGGATACTTTTTAATTTGAATTTTGAATTTGAATTTAATTTTAATTTTAGCCGCTAGTAATAAAATGTATTCAAGTGCAAGCACATAAAAAAGTGTTATTGAGGTGAAATATACGCCCTGATGAAAGTTTAAAGTTGCCCTGTTGCTTGTTCTGCTGTGCGAACCAGCGCTCCCAAAGGATGTGTGTGCATTAGACATTTTATGAGAACACGGAAAATGTGCCTCTGTCTGTGTGTGTTTTATTGTTTGTTGTGCTTAATTTGGTCAAAATGTGTGTCAGGCTGAATAATTAATTTATATTGTAGTAAATGAATGCAAGATGATGGCCATGGATCAAACATGTGTTTGTTTCTCTTCCTCTCTTTCCCTTTGTGTGTGTGTGTGTGTTTGAGAGAGAGAGAGATTATGTAGTGTTTAGATTTTTGGAGTAAAAGGGAGTTTAGATTTTCAGTCCAATGACCACTTTCAATCCTGCTTGTAGCCATGCCCTTTGTTTTAAAAACAATTATTTTCTCTGCCTACCTGTGCTATGGGGGTGACAAGAGAATTCCAGATCTAAAAGCTCACCAAAAGGACTTGGAAGCAAGATGTCAAAATGGGCCTTTTAAAACAAAACCATTAAATGGACTGAAACCGAACAGACGTAACTGATCTAATCTGACACATAGTTGAAAGTTGATTTTCCTCCTCACCCTCTTACCCCCTGCTTCCCGGCATCTGTAACTTTTTATGGATCATATTTGATTCTAGATGCTTTGTACCTCGACCCAACATTTGAAAAGTCAATGTGTCTTTCATTCACTTGCAGTAATAAAACAGATTTATTGCATACTGTAATTTTTTTAAAAGAACCAACCATGTTTAATTAAAAACATGACATAATGATCCCTTTGAAGACAGCTCGGTTATGTAAATCCAAGAACTTTGCTTAAACCCACACAAACTCTTTCCCTCCCCCACATCCCTCCCAGGTATATAACTCCAGGCAAATGAACAGATTAGCTACAGGAGAGTGTAATAAACCAGGCTGGCTGAAAACATCCTAAATCCCATCAGTAAACCCAAGATCATGGAACATCTAGTAAAGAGGTGTAGAATAGTCATTGGCATCACCTAATTCTCACCAGTTTTCCACCCTTCAAGATGGTGGGTCTCTCATGAGGTCAGCTGTTCTCAGAAGACTTCCACAGTTTGCCTCATTAGTCGGCCTGTCTGGATAGAGTCTGTGTTTTAGGCTTGGCCGGGATGAATCAACCCAAGGCTGGAACTGGGCCAGTGTGTAAATGCTAGAGGGAAACAAGTTATCCAAGAATAAGTGCATTGCCTTAAAGAGCCAACCTAGACTTTTTTCCTGTCCCTTAACTGGATCTCCATTAACGCCTCTCCTTGGGCTAGATCGGACTAGGAGGTCTGGAGTTTGGGGGAGTTTAGTCTCTGAGGGTTTCTTGGAAATGCCCAGTCTAAATGTTCAAGCCAGGTATTGTTATGTTAATAAGGGAAAATACGCATGCACGAAACAAAGGCATGAAAGTCAAATTCTCAGCTGGAATTAGATCGGTTTGGGGGTTCTGAAAGGTCATAAGGGGATCCATTAGAAAACAAGAGGATATCAAGGCAAATTTTAGCTCCTCAGTGATTACTGAACCCCAAATCCAAACAGCTCTAGACATTGAGAAGATTCTGATCTGGGATCCATCTGAGGCCAATATATAGTCCTCTGTATTTATACAGGGGTCCTGGCCCATGACTAGAGTTCCTAGGTGCTCTGGTAATACAGACAACAAGTTTTAATAATACTAAACAAATGGTCTGTCCAGCTCTTTGTGTCCTGCCTTGGCTGCAGATATTTGTGTTGCAACGTGAAACTTGACTAGCCTTTAGTCTGAGTTTTTCCTGCGGCCTGTCCCTGAGAGGGGAAATCATTAGCTTACCTATGAGGTCACACTTGTGCATGGAAGCAATTGTGGGGTCCCAAAAAGGGGCAGGGACTGCATGGGCTCCTATGGTTGGGGAGAGGTGTTGCTTTGATGGAAGCAAAAGAGCTTAGCTGAGCAGATAAAATTGTAGGCTTGAGAAGGGTGGAATAAGGACTGAGAAAACTTGCTGGAGGCAAAGGGCGTAATTATTCAATTTGGTCTGTTTGCAAAGATTTGTCAGGGTGGAAAGTCCTTATGTTCTAAGAGGCTGGAGCTGGGCCTTGGGAGGGAAGGAGAATTTACCAGTTAAGTGAAGAAGCGGAGAAATTACTGGTTCAAATTCCATGATATGAAAATCTGGGGGACTTTTAACATTGGGAGTAGGAGGAAAAGAGATGGCGGAAGGTGGTTGGCTGCACTTATACAGAAATCAGGTATGAACAAGGAGGTACATTCCTTCCCCCCATCCCCACTCCCACTGGCAAAGGGCAAGGGATCTTGAAGAAAATTCAAATTAGAGCTGATATTTTCAAAGGAACCCGGGGGAAATAGATGCTCATTTTCTATCCAAGCTGAATAGTATTAGGAGTGAAATTTTCAGTGTCTAACTGATTTAGGAACCTAAGATTTTCTTAATGACTTAGGCTCCTAAATCAGGTTGGAAAATGAGCCTTACGGTCCTAAATTTAGGGTCTTCTGGAAATGTTACCCTTGTGCTCTAACTCCCGCCGAATCACTTGATTCTAAGCTCCAGTGCTTAGGTCCCTTGGCTTTTGCTCCCATTTTTCTCTCGACTTATCTGTAAAGATTTTGTTGTCTAAATAAAGAAAACAAATGGGGGGGGGGAGTCCCAGAAAAAAACGGATTTGATGGGGAGCATTCAGAAAGCTGTAGCGTCCAGAGGAAATCCACCACCTGATTGGGAAACACACATTTCTATAAGACACTGAGTGAAACATTGGGTAGGTGAGTTGCTCCGGCTTTGCCACTCAAAGACAAAGGAGGTACTGTGTGTGTATGGCAGGTGCGACTCTGTTCATCGCTTGCTGACACATCTGCAAAGACACTAGTTGCCCACCCTAGTCTCTTGTCTTGCAAATGTTTTAAGCAGACTCTTTGCTCTCCAGTGGGGACCTTTGGAAACCACCGTTGTGTATAGCATAATTCTTCACTCCTCTGCCCTGTTTTTTTATCAAGTGGGTTGTACCCCGAGGTTTATTTAACACAGCTCGTGCTGCTTAGTAGAACCTCTCCCTCATCACACTGTATTCCGAAGACACAACCCACTAGTTAGATTGACTTACTTAGACTGTAAAACTCTTGGAGGCCGGGAGGGACCATCCGTTTGCTCTAGGTTTGTCCTGCACCCAGCACAATGGGATCCTAGTTCATCACTGGGGCTCCTAGACACTACTGTAATACAGCTAATAAATAATGTACACCGCCTAGTGGGTCGTATGTGCTACCGTAACAAGAAGAAGAAGAAGAAGAAGAAGAAGAAGAAGAAGAAGAGAGCAACATCACACCCATGTCTTAGGTGAGAAGCTATTCACCTACAATGGCATATGTTTGTACAGTGGGGTCCTAACCAAGACCAATCAAGATAAGAGACAGCCCCTACTCTAAAAAGTTTACAATCTAAATCAACAAGGCAAGTAAAGGAGCATGGTGGCAGGAAATCGAAGTATCAAATATGATGGATGGACCCAATCCTTCCCCCCCATCCCTTTGATTTCAGTGGAATTAGTTTGGATCTGCCTGTCCCTACAATGGTTTGTATGACGTATTAGATTGAGTATTAGGCTACCTTTCACACGATGAAAGAAATCGTATTTAAGGGGATTGTTTAGTTATTTAGTGCCACCTAAGCGGTCTCCGTGGTTGGCAGGTCCTTAGAGGACATGTCTACTGAGAAGCAATGGGCAGGACCTAGATTTTCCTCACCTGGGATCCTCCCCAGCACTGGATTTTGGAAGTTTCTCTTTGGCTATACCCAGCAGCAAGCCCCTGCACCCTTCTCTCCTCCTAGCTCCCCCTGAGCAGAGGCAGCTTGCCAAGCAGAGCGGAGAACCCAATCAAAACAGGAAAGTGTCCCAGCGAGGGAACTGGCGTGGAAGAGCGAGCAGCTTGTTTCTGTGAAAGGGAAAGCGAGGGTCGTGGCCAAGCGGAGTCAGCCGAGAAAGTCGGTGCCAGGGTGACTCAATGGTCACTTGGCTCAGAAGCGGCCTTAAATTTTGCGGTACAACAGCTGCCTGCTTCTTGCTATTTGTAGCCTTCTCTGGCTGTCACCTCGAAGCTTGTGCATGGCCAAAGCCGCGCCACTGGGATTGGCCCCCTTCTTCCCTTTTCTTTTCAGAGATAACTGGGAGTGTATCGCTTCTTCCGACGGTTTTGGTTTGGAAAAGAGCACTTGGCTGGGTTTCTCCCTTCCTGTCTTGTGGTCAGACTTGATTCCCAATAGTCTTCCTTTCTGGCCCTAAAAAGCTTTATTTTTCTGTGGCGCTTTATTCCACCTCTCCCTCCGTGTAAAGAACAGAGGCCCGACACTGAATTGCCCAGAAGCCGCCCTTGCGGTAAACTGAGCATTGAAACTTCTCCCGGGCACGAATAAAACGAGCAGGGTAGGACCTATTGGGTCCGTTTTTCAAGTCTCCCAGCCAAGGTACTTTGATTTGGTCGTGGACTCACTCTCGCTTGTCTCATTCCGGAGTGACTCCGGATTGAGGCCAAAGGAGTGACTCCGGAATGACAGGGGAGTAACTGGGATCAGAAGCTGGGTTGAGGGCCTTACCACGCTTTGTTTGAAAGAACACCGCGGCCAGGCGAGATATGGAAGTAATGAATGGAGCCTGATCGTCTGTCTTTATAGACTCCACTTAATCTCTCTTTGTTATCCAACCCCAACGCTACCAGCAATAGGCCCCTTTTCCATTAGCACCCGGTGGCAAATCTGCAAAAGCCACTTTCTCCTTTTGCAAAACTGCTCACCAAGCCATGACTTTTGATTAATAATTATGGGCCCAATCGAGTCATCAATTTGGAAGCAAAACTAGGTGAAGGGGGGGCTTTGCTTAGACACAGAGGCTGCGCTATGGCCTGATAATACCTTGCTTTGTGGTAAAAAGAGGAGCGCTTCGCATCGGGCTGTTATTTTCCCGGTTGGAGTGCTTATTTTGTTGAGTTTCTCTCTAACTTAAATTTAGGAGGCAAGAAATTACGTTGAGAAACACTTAAAGGTGGGGGGCGATTCTTCATAAAGAGCTGGAAGTGGAGGGGAAGAGACTTTAAAACAGAATAAATTCACCGGCTAGCCACCTTTAATTGCAATGGGAAAAAGCAATGGGGGCGGGGGGGGAATCGAGGGGGGCCTTTTAAATGACCTACGTTTTTCAAAGAAACATGGCTTCTGGAGTCAGTTTTGGCAGCCTGGAAAGAAAGAGCCACAACAAGTAAAGTGGAACCTTCCCACCCAGAAATAATTTATCCAACATTTCAACTGCATGCGCATCCAAAAGCAATTAAACCAGCCTCATTAAAATTATTTATTGAGCCACCGCTGCATATAGAAGAAAAAGAAAAGTACAGAGCGAAAAGAAAGCTATTTCTCAGCAGGCTAAGGGATAAAAAAAGACACTTAAAAATTAATTAGAGGACAAAATAAGAAATAAAATCAAATAAAAGCCACCAACGCAACCACTGGTTTAAACAAAAAATCTTTGCGCGCGGGGAGACATAAAATCATAAGGAAATATAAAAGGTATTAAATGTATTTTAGACTGACCGCGCGATTCTTAAAGGGACAAAATCTTGCTTGGATCTTTTATGAAGCAAACATTGCCCGTGCTTCTGGGTATTTGTCGAGAGTTCCCTGGGTTTCGCGGAGTTTGCGCTTAGGCGTAGAATATTGCCAACGTTTGGAACTCCCTTGAAGAATTATTTACCTCGTCTCCTAACCCCGGATATGCTCCTCAAACCCCCGCTTTCCCCTTCCCTCATGAAATCTACAAGGAAATCATTTCCCAGGATTCTAGTCCTGCACTTCTGCCTACGCAGGCAGCATCCCTATGAAAGTCCATGAGAGTTTTTGCCTTAGCAAAAAGAAAAGGAGGACTTGTGGCACCTTAGAGACTAACAAATTTATCTGAGCATAAGCTTTCGTGAGCTACAGCTCACTTCATCGGATGCATCTGTAGCCCACGAAAGCTTATGCTCAAATAAATTGGTTAGTCTCTGAAGTGCCACAAGTCCTCCTTTTCTTTTTGCGAATACAGACTAGCACGGCTGCTCCTCTGAAATTTGCCTTAGCAAAGGACCGAAGGCTTGAGTAAACTCTTAGCATTTCCACGTAATTCAGCTAGCGCCCGGTCTATCGACCGTATAAGACGGCAGGGAGCCAGGACTTGTTTCCACTTGATCAACTCAGCGGACCACTGACCTGAAAAAGACCAGCTGAAAGAAAAGAGAAATGTACAGAATCGATACACCATTGACTTACAAGTGCAAGCTAACCACGGAAGCCTTTTTGCTATATTTGGATAGCAACGAGCACACTGGGGTTGGGAGTAGGGCTTCTGGATGCTAGAAGAAGAAGAAGAAGGAGGAGGAGGAGGAGGAGGAGGAGGAGGAGGAGGAAGACAACTGGTCCTTCACAGAGGAATTTCCAAACACTGATATTATGTGAATTATGACATTTGCACTCATTTCTCTGTTTGATAAATATATCGGCTAACCCTGGTTCTTCTGTTTCTACATTAGGAACCCAAATTCTCCTGTTTTACATCGCAGTTTCTGTACACTTCATCTTAACACATTTTCTTTAGAAAAGCAACCAACGGTGGCATGGGAATCACGGGCAAGGAATAGTTTATTCGGATAAGATTCACTTTGGTAAACAACCGAATAAGGATCGACCAGCTTTGCGGCTCAGCGGAATCGCCGTCCACACTGAGTGTGTGAAGCCATTGTGGTGCATTCTTTTGCAGTTTTGGGCGGTACTTTGTGTGCAGTGCAGGGGGTGAAAAGTAGGTTGCTCCACAAATTACGAAGCTTAAACCTTCGCCTTCCTTGGGGTTCTCTTGCTGGTTGTTTTTTTTCAAATTATTATGTAGTGCAGTGCTATCCTTTGGCTTTGTCGCCATCCCCCCTCACTCCCCCAACACCATGTCACATAAGCTCTTTTCGGGATAAAGGGCCACAAGAAGCTACGTTGTTTTAGAAAGGGTGAGCATTCTTTCTTTCTTGAAATTATTTGTCGTATCCACGTGAAGTCTCATTCGGCAAGGGGAAACCAATGTCAATTCATTCTCCTGCAGCAATTACTAGACAGGGGCGGCAGGTTTGTAGACTTTTGGGGGCCAGGTCTCTCCCTCGGCCATGCCTGCTGCCCCCGCGCACCTCCCCCAGACCCCAGCTGCCACCCCTGTGCTCCTCCTCCTCTGGGCATCCTGGCCCAGAATAGATCCAAGTCCCGCCCCCGCCTTGTAAGCCGATATATATATATTTAAAATAATGTAATAATGTGAGGCTCTGGGGTGGGGCTGGGGATGAGGGGTTTGGGGTGTGGGAGGGGCTCAGGGCTAGGGCAGAGGGTTAGGGTGCCGGGGGGATGAGGGCTCTGGGGTGGGGTTGGGGATGAGGGGTTTGGGGTGTGGGAGGGGCTCAGGGCTAGGGCAGAGGGTTAAGGTGACAGGGGGATGAGGGCTCTGGGGCAGGGCTGGGGATGAGGAGTTTGGGGTGCAGGCAGGCTGCCCCTGGGCTGGGTCCAGAGAGGAGGACTCCCTCCAGCCCTCTCCCCACGGGCAGCAGTGATCTCCAGGGGAGGGGCCCCTCTTTCCCCCCCGGCAGCACACTCACCTTGCACCACTGTCACTGCACGTGCTCCTAGGGCCCCCTCTCAGGTCCAGGCAGCCCCCTTGCCTCCCCTGAGGCCGGTGCAGGGGGCGGGGGGCTGCCCTCACATGTGCGCCTCCTCCCCTGCAGCTGCCCCTCACTGTGGCCTCACTGCGGGTGGGGGGATGGGGCTGCCCCTTGCCCAGCATGTGGCAGGAGCGGTAACTCTGGACAGGGGAGCCCTGTGCTGGTGGAGGGTCCCACTGGAAAAGGGAAGGGTCTGAGGCGGAAGGGCAGGGGCAGGGGCAACCTGGGTCAGCCTGCCCTGGCACTAAAGCATGGGGGGCGCTAGGACCCTGAAGGCTAGGAGCCAGCGGATCACAGCAAAGAGCTGCAGAGGGCAGCCACCAGCTTGAGGCAGGGGCGCTCCGGGGGAGGAGCACGGGGGTGGCAGTTGGGGGCTGGGGAAGGTGCGCGGGGGCAGCAGGCAGGGCCGAGGGAGAGACCTGGCCCCAAATATTGGTGAAGCTGGGTTGCCAGGCCCTGAATATTGCTGGAGCCTGGGCACCATGGGACCATATAACTTCCTGTCCCTGTTACTAGGTAAGGTCCTGTTGGCATGAGCTGCTCTGGAAGTGAGACCTCTGGGGAACACAAGAGCTAAATAACTAAATAAATATAGCTAGCTAGATAGATAGATACATAGATAGATAAATCCTGATTTCATGGAACTCAATTGCAAAGAATTGCAAAGCTCCCAATGACCTGAGGGGTGGAGGATCAGAGAGTGCCCAGTTCCCCTCGTTTCTAAACAAAAGCACAAATTCCACATACATAAGCATCAAGAGGGATGTGGGGGGCGGGGGTGGGATTGTGCGTATGTATCCTCTTTTAAGCACGTGGGATGACAGAATCTGTGATGAAAAAGCTACAGGAAAAGGCAAGGAAGGATCTAACCAGGCAAGGTGAAATTGCTCAGCTAAACCACACCAACTGACCCTAGATCCTGCAAACAGGAGTCTGAGCCCACATGACAACCCGGTTCTCAGCGGGGCTCCAGACAGGTGGGTTAGCAGCCTCGGCTACAAACACCCCCGGGGGGCCACCAGGCTAGAGTTCGCCTTATCTGTGGTGCTGTGGTGGGTGGGACTCTCCTTCAGCAGGAATGCAGAGGTATTGGAGAAAATATAGGGCCACGTTGTCCCTGCCTACCTCACCACTGAAACCAGTGAGGGTCTGAGCCAACTCTGTAGTTCATTGGAAAGTCTCCCAATAACTTCTTCCTGTTAGTAGTAGTTAGGATCCTAGCTTCTGCCATGGACCAGGTTGTGCTAGGCCTCTGTCAGTTGGGACTGGAAAGAGAGAAAATTCACCTTGCAAATTTTCCATGATGAGGGCCTGAGTCATTGTTTAATTTATTATTCTTTGCTTATCAAAACTTGGGAAAAGGGAAATTTGGGGAACATCTTTTTTTCAAATGGGCAAAATGTGATAATCCTTAATAAAGAATGGAAACTGTCTTTTTCTATCAAATTATGCTCAGATCAGGCTATTCTGGTATTTACTCTGGTAAACGGGGCATCTACACAGTTTGTGGCCTGATGGGAGCATTTGGCAATCAGATGTAGCAGCCTGAAGAGTTTTTTGAGAGTATTTGGTTAGGGCTTAAATTCACATCCCTTACTCCTCCAAGGGTGTCTTACTCACAGAAGCAGCTTCATTAGCATTCCTGATAGAGCTGGTTGGGGAAATGACTTTGTTCCTCCATAAACAATGTAGATAAAAAACATTTTTCATCCAAAAATGTCTTTGGAAATCGTTAGATTTGTGTTTGAAACACTGAAACAAAAACGTAAATTGGTTTTGGATAAAAACCCCGAGAGCTTTCAATTACATGAACTTTTTTTTTTTTTTTTGCAGAAAAATAATTGTTTAAAAAGACATTTTCTGTCAAAAATGTTTTGATGATAATTTCCCCAGAAGCTCTGTTTAAATGGGCCAGACAGGCCATCACTGAAGCCAAAGTGCTCATTGAAACTGATGTACCACCAGTGTTTGTACTGAACTCCTCCCTGATTTCACTGCTCGACAACTAGTGGCATGCTCTGGCCCTGTAATATTGACTCCAGTGGAGTCCAGCTTACTCTGATATGCCTAAAAACCACAGAGACAATCTAGCCCAGGAGACCGTTAGAATCATAGAATCATAGAATATCAGGGTTGGAAGGGACCCCAGAAGGTCATCTAGTCCAACCCCCTGCTCGAAGCAGGACCAATTCCCAGTTAAATCATCCCAGCCAGGGCTTTGTCAAGCCTGACCTTAAAAACCTCTAAGGAAGGAGATTCTACCACCTCCCTAGGTAACGCATTCCAGTGTTTCACCACCCTCTTAGTGAAAAAGTTTTTCCTAATATCCAATCTAAACCTCCCCCATTGCAACTTGAGACCATTACTCCTCGTTCTGTCATCTGCTACCATTGAGAACAGTCTAGAGCCATCCTCTTTGGAACCCCCTTTCAGGTAGTTGAAAGCAGCTATCAAATCCCCCCTCGTTCTTCTCTTCTGCAGACTAAACAATCCCAGCTCCCTCAGCCTCTCCTCATAAGTCATGTGCTCTAGACCCCTAATCATTTTTGTTGCCCTTCGCTGGACTCTCTCCAATTTATCCACATCCTTCTTGTAGTGTGGGGCCCAAAACTGGACACAGTACTCCAGATGAGGCCTCACCAGTGTCGAATAGAGGGGAACGATCACGTCCCTCGATCTGCTCGCTATGCCCCTACTTATACATCCCAAAATGCCATTGGCCTTCTTGGCAACAAGGGCACACTGTTGACTCATATCCAGCTTCTCGTCCACTGTCACCCCTAGGTCCTTTTCCGCAGAACTGCTGCCTAGCCATTCGGTCCCTAGTCTGTAGCGGTGCATTGGATTCTTCCATCCTAAGTGCAGGACCCTGCACTTATCCTTATTGAACCTCATCAGATTTCTTTTGGCCCAATCCTCCAATTTGTCTAGGTCCTTCTGTATCCTATCCCTCCCCTCCAGCGTATCTACCACTCCTCCCAGTTTAGTATCATCCGCAAATTTGCTGAGAGTGCAATCCACACCATCCTCCAGATCATTTATGAAGATATTGAACAAAACCGGCCCCAGGACCGACCCCTGGGCCACTCCACTTGACACCGGCTGCCAACTAGACATGGAGCCATTTATCACTACCCGTTGAGCCCGACAATCTAGCCAGCTTTCTACCCACCTTATAGTGCATTCATCTAGCCCATACTTCCTTAACTTGCTGACAAGAATACTGTGGGAGACAGTGTCAAAAGCTTTGCTAAAGTCAAGAAACAATACATCCACTGCTTTCCCTTCATCCACAGAACCAGTAATCTCATCATAAAAGGCGATTAGATTAGTCAGGCATGACCTTCCCTTGGTGAATCCATGCTGACTGTTCCTGATCACTTTCCTCTCATGTAAGTGCTTCAGGATTGATTCTTTGAGGACCTGCTCCATGATTTTTCCAGGGACTGAGGTGAGGCTGACTGGCCTGTAGTTCCCAGGATCCTCCTTCTTCCCTTTTTTAAAGATTGGCACTACATTAGCCTTTTTCCAGTCATCCGGGACTTCCCCCGTTTGCCACGAGTTTTCAAAGATAATGGCCAAGGGCTCTGCAATCACAGCCGCCAATTCCTTCAGCACTCTCGGATGTAACTCGTCCGGCCCCATGGACTTGTGCACGTCCAGCTTTTCTAAATAGTCCCTAACCACCTCTATCTCCACAGAGGGCTGGCCATCTCTTCCCCATTCTGTGATGCCCAGCGCAGCAGTCTGGGAGCTGACCTTGTTAGTGAAAACAGAGGCAAAAAAAGCATTGAGTACATTAGCTTTTTCCACATCCTCTGTCACTAGGTTGCCTCCCTCATTCAGTAAGGGGCCCACTCTTTCCTTGGCTTTCTTCTTGTTGCCAACATACCTGAAGAAACCCTTCTTGTTACTCTTGACATCTCTTGCTAGCTGCAGCTCCAGGTGCGATTTGGCCCTCCTGATATCTTTCCTACATGCCCGAGCAATATTTTTATACTCTTCCCTGGTCATATGTCCAACCTTCCACTTCTTGTAAGCTTCTTTTTTATGTTTAAGATCCGCTAGGATTTCACCATTAAGCCAAGCTGGTCGCTTGCCATGTTTACTATTCTTTCGACTCATCGGGATGGTTTGTCCCTGTAACCTCAACAGGGATTCCTTGAAATACAGCCAGCTCTCCTGGACTCCCTTCCCCTTCATGATAGTCCCCCAGGGGATCCTACCCATCCGTTCCCTGAGGGAGTCGAAGTCTGCTTTCCTGAAGTCCAGGGTCCGTATCCTGCTGCTTACCTTTCTTCCCTGCGTCAGGATCCTGAACTCAACCAACTCATGGTCACTGCCTCCCAGATTCCCATCCACTTTTGCTTCCCCCACTAATTCTACCCGGTTTGTGAGCAGCAGGTCAAGAAAAGCGCCCCCCCTAGTTGGCTCCCCTAGCACTTGCGCCAGAAAATTGTCCCCTACGCTTTCCAAAAACTTCCTGGATTGTCTATGCACCGCTGTATTGCTCTCCCAGCAGATATCAGGAAAATTAAAGTCACCCATGAGAATCAGGGCATGCGATCTAGTAGCTTCCGTGAGTTGCCGGAAGAAAGCCTCATCCACCTCATCCCCCTGGTCCGGTGGTCTATAGCAGACTCCCACCACTACATCACTCTTGTTGCACACACTTCTAAACTTAATCCAGAGACACTCAGGTTTTTCCACAGTTTCGTACCGGAGCTCTGAGCAGTCATACTGCTCCCTTACATACAGTGCTACTCCCCCACCTTTTCTGCCCTGCCTGTCCTTCCTGAACAGTTTATAACCATCCATGACTGTACTCCAGTCATGTGAGCTATCCCACCAAGTCTCTGTTATTCCAATCACGTCATAGTTCCTTGACATCACCAGGACCTCCAGTTCTCCCTGCTTGTTTCCAAGGCTTTGTGCATTTGTATATAAGCACTTGAGATAACCTGTTGATCGCCCCTCATTCCCAGTATGAGGCAGGAGCCCTCCCCTCACAGACATTCCTGCCTGTGCTTCCTCCCGGTATCCCGCTTTCCCACTTACCTCAGGGCTTTGGTCTCCTTCCCCCGGTGAACCTAGTTTAAAGCCCTCCTCACTAGGTTAGCCAGCCTGCTGGCAAAGATGCTCTTCCCTCTCTTCGTAAGATGGAGCCCGTCTCTGCCCAGCACTCCTCCTTCATGGAACACCATCCCATGGTCAAAGAATCCAAAGCCTTCTCTCCGACACCACCTGCGTAGCCATTCGTTGACTTCCACGATTCGACGGTCCCTACCCAGGCCTTTTCCTTCCACGGGGAGGATGGACGAGAAGACCACTTGCGCCTCCAACTCCTTTATCCTTCTTCCCAGAGCCACGTAGTCCGCAGTGATCCGCTCAAGGTCATTCTTGGCAGTATCATTGGTGCCCACGTGGAGAAGCAGGAAGGGGTAGCGATCCGAGGGCTTGATGAGTCTCGGCAGTCTCTCCGTCACATCGCGAATCTTAGCCCCTGGCAAGCAGCAGACTTCTCGGTTTTCCCGGTCAGGGCGGCAGATAGATGACTCAGTCCCCCGGAGGAGAGAGTCCCCGACCACCACCACCCGCCTTCTCCTCTTGGGAGTGGTGGTCGTGGAACCCCCAACCTCAGGACATCGCATCTCATGCCTTCCAACCAGCGGAGTCTCCTTCTGCTTTCTCCCCCCAGACATATCATCTGGTCCACTCTCCGCAATGGTACCTGTGGAGAGAACATGAAAGCGGTTGGTTACCTGTGTCTGTGTTACTGGAACCCGGACATTCCGCTTACCTCTTCTGGAGGTCACATGTTGCCAAGCTTCCTCACTGGCCTCTTGGCTCCTCTGTGCAACCTGCTCTATATCTTTAGAGCTTTGTGCCCCTAGAAGCCTATCCTGTGTTTTGTCCAGAAAATCCTCAGTTTCTCGTATGCAACGCAGGGTCGTTATCTGTTGTTCCAGACCTTCAATCTTCTCTTCCAATATGGAGACCAGCTTGCACTTTGTACAGACAAAGCCGCTTCTGTCCTGTGGAAGAAAGACAAACATGGCACATCCAGTGCAGGTCACAACAGCTGAACCCCCCCCTTCCATATCACCTACCTACTATGAGCTTCCTCAGAGACGTTTGCAAGATGTAAGCCTCCCTGGGCTCACTCCAGGCGAACTCCCAGGCAAACTCCTGCTGTGAGCTGCTCTGCTGTCCCCGCTGCTCAGCTGGTTCGCTGCCGCTCAGCTGGTTCTCGAGGCTCTGGCTATTTTTAAACAGCCAGGCTTCCCTGACAAACAGACAGACACCCTAATGCCCGCCCCCTACAGGCTAGCAGCCAATCAGACACTCACTCAGGCTCTCTCACTGCCCTCCCAGCAAACACACGCTCGGATACTTCCTCAGGAACAAGACAGCGTTCCTGGGAACAAGACAGGTAGGAACAGTTCATAAACTACAAGATGACATTCTTGTACGCTGGCTCTGCCACCGGCCTGCTGGGTGACATGGGGCCTGTTACTGGGGACATGTTACTGCTCTGTGCCTCAGTTTTCCAATCTGTAGAATGGGGATAATGAGGTTTGCCTCAAGCACTTTGAGATCTATGGATGAAAAAAGCTATATATGTGAGAGTCTTCTGTAGCAGTAGTAGTAGAAGTAGCAGTAATGAATATAGAAAAACTGATCTTCTCTCCCTGCATTGAAAGTGAAGGACTGGCAAAAACAACTCTTTTGCAGCCCAGTCTTTATTCTCCTTTTGGTCTTTGGTTGCTCAGACTGGATGATCCTGGCCCCCACTGAAGGCTGTCTGAACTTTGATATGGGCTTCAACTAATACCAAGGTTTGGTTAAGTGAAGCTGCAAGGTTTCATTCCAGTGTTTACGGCTGCTGATATACAATGTACAATATACAATCCTTTGTGCACCACATACAGAAACACACACAAAACCACAAAACCACACGTGCCCTTTGGCACTAGGTTGAGGTATTTGAGTATTTTTATTCAACCATCCAGTTGTCACTTGTCAGTGTGTGTCTGAAGCTTTAGGCCCATATACTATTATTAATGACTCAATAGATAGATAGAGTGAGTGAGTGAGTGAGTGAGTGTATGGGGATAGATAGAGTGAGTGAGTGAGTGTATGGGGATAGGTAGCTAGCTAGCTAGCTAGCTAGCTAGCTAGCTAGCTAGATAGATAGATAGATAGATAGATAGATAGATAGATAGATAGATAGATAGATAGATAGATAGATGATAGATAGGACAGGACATCTGAAAATCGTTAGTTGAGCACTTTGCTTGGAAATTATATTTCGCCCCCCCCCTTTTAATTATGAGCACTTCAGGGCAGGGACTGAGCCTTTCCATGTTTCTGTACAGTGCCTAGCACATGTTGGGAGCTGCTGCAATATTAATTAGGATAATTTTCAGAAGGCAGCCCCTAGTGTGACAAGTCCCTGCCTCCAGTACAAGTGAGCCATGGTCCTTCCGTGCAGAGCTGCAGCTCTGGTTAATCTTGGTGGACCTTGGCAGCGATGTGATCTTTGCCTTTGGTTTCTCTACAGATACTCATCTGTGTTTATCACATCTGGAGCTATACATGAGGACATGGTGAATACTGTTTAGGCTTCCGCATGGAACTTCAAGCCTAAATACTATTCCAGTGAGTTAGGCTTGTGGACTCCAATGAGAATCTGGAAGGATCACAGATGCTGAGGTTCTAGGACTGATCCAAAGCCCAGTGAAACCAAAGGATGCCTTTCCACTGTCTTCACCGGACTTCAGAGCATCATCCACTAAATGTGGAATCCAGTAACAGGTTATTTCAAATGCACGTTCCCTTTGAATTTGGAAGACCCTTTTTGAATTGTACAGTTGCACTGGGAACAAATGCATAAGGCTGGATAATATTGATCCTGAATCTATAAATGTTGGTCATCAAGCAGAAATATATGTGGGGCAAGCATAATGGGCACCTAGTTCCCTTGGATTCGTTTGTAAATCACAGCCACAGGTGCTAAAAGTTGTATTCTGACCCCACCCAGCTGTATATGTATTCTAGAGAATAGCTCAGTCTATGTCAGGTACTTATAGGGTCCCCCATTAATATAGGCAAGCCTCATTCCACCCCCTGTGAGGTAAGGAAGCGCGATTATCTAAGTTTTATAGATGGACACCAGAGAGACTTGCCATTTGCTTTCAAGAGTCGTGCAAAAATCCTGTGGCCCAGCTGGGAACAAAACCCAGGTCTTTCGCTCAAGCCCCAGACTAGAGACCTAACCATGGACCCAACCATCTTACCTCCCCGCCTGACCTCACAAGCCGAGATACCAACGTTACGGGGCAGTTTTTTTGTTAATGCAGCCCACCTACAGTAGTGTCCCACTGTCTTTCCTTCCTCCAGCTTTTTAGACAGGTGCCTAGTCAAAGAATCACTAGAAAAGGAGCGAGGTAGGCACAAGGAGAAGGAAAGTGCCTTTTGATTAAAATTGCTCAGGTAGAAATAAAATACAGCAGGAAAGTCACAACAAGGACACAATGTTTGTATTTCCCATCAGACGAAGGGAGCCACGATCAATAGCCTATTACCTATTCTTTAAAAGACAGGATTCTTTATAAGGCACCGGATTTATTTCCGTCTTCCACTCCCTATTTCATCCCGATGTGTGGTGTCATGTTGGATACTGTTTACTTGTTAGGTCTCCCTGTATCTCGCTAACGCCATGTCCTGTGATGTTGTGTAGGGGTTGCACTTCAGAGCTGCTGTGTCTGACATTCACCCTGCCGCTCAAGAGAGCAGAAACCGATCATATAAAATCCAGGTATGTGAGCAGGTGCCTCCCGTGGACACCTTTAAATAGATTATTTTCTTCGAATGCGGAAGGCAGAGGTGAAGGTCGGCGGCTGCTGAAACCTCTGACTGTCCATTTCCAAGCGGACCGTGTTTGTCCGTTTCAACATTGGATGGGTTCAAGAGGAGCAGAGCCTTCCTCCCGCTCCTAAAGTTCTGCTGGGGGTGGGAGGAGAAAGCAACTTCACAACACCCCCAAGATTTTCTTCGGTGTGTCTTAATATTTTAACCCCTGTCCGCCCTGCTTTGCGAGGTGAGCGACACTACCGCGAGCGTAAAGGCGGGGTGAATTTGTCTGTTAGGTGGCGCTAGGTCTGAAATTTGGAAAGCGCCTGTGTATTTTGGGGGCCTCCTTTCTGGGCGGTCTGGTTTTCGGTTTTCAGGGGGTGCCCAGCCTGGACTAAGTGGATACATTTTAAGCCTCCGTTTTGAAGTATGGTCTCCTGATGGTCTTTAGGCTCATCCTCATTGGCCCATACCTTCCTTCCCTACTCACGCTCCTCACCATAGCCCTCTCTAGGGTGGCTTCATAGTAGCCCCTATGTACAGGTGTCGGCCTTTAGGCTCCGGTTCCCTTCTATCCCAGCAAGGCCAGATAGGACAATTCTATCGCTGTTCCTAAATGGACCCGGGCTGTCAAGCGCGAGAAGCCAGTGCATCCCAGTGGCAAAAACCAGTTCATACCTAGTGGTCTTTGAAAATCCCAGCCCTCTGCTTCTCCCAGACCCCCTGTTTCTTGTTAGGCTCCTATGCAAATCCGGAATTAACTTCGCAGCTCCTCAGACTCTCAAATGTTTTGCCATCCCAGTCACCGGCTCACACGCGAGCCGTTTACTCACCTAAGAAGTAAAGGGTATCTTAAAAAAAAAACCCACACCCCTCAAACCCTTGGAATCTCGCCCCCCACTACAGCTGTAGCAAATGTTCCGTTTTAATCATGTGCAAAATGCTTCTGAAGAGTGCGTTTGAAACAAGCAAACTAGTGTCTAATGAATCCAATGCCTCTCGGTTTAGAATGAGAAATGGCCTCCCCATTCTTCACTGGGAACATGAAAAAGTCTGGCACAGAGGTTGCCTTTTTATTTGAAACAAAAGTGATGAACGCAGAAAAAGAAATTCGAAGAACAAACAAAGGAGCTGGGGAGCAATCGTGGGTTGCATCAATAAGCGCTTGTCTATCAATAAATATACAAGGCAAATCGAGATTACAAAGTAACCACACCGATATATATGTGAGAGCACATGAACGCAACACAGCTAAAGCTTCTTTTCAAGGTTTACATTAATAAAGTGTGGACTACTGGTATCAGTAAATATGGGAACGATTTAACTACTTTTAGCCCGTACTTTCCCAAAACCCAGTTGCCAAAAATTTCTACTCACAACCACTTTCTTTGCAAGGTTGTTCATCCTGTTATGAATGTGGTTACAAATATCTTTCATATTTCAAAAGCAAAACAGGCCAGTTCATGACAAATCCTGAAATTAAGTCTTAAAAAATGGTGAATTCTGCTCGCTTGCTCTCTCTCCATTCAAAAATTCCCAGTGGATCATTGTTTTCCATGAAAATTTGCCTGAATAAGGACCCAGGGTTTCGGCCCACTGAATTTAATGGGAGTGTGAGGTGTGCAAAGAATGCAGGACCGGGTCCAAGGTGGAGACAAGAGAGCAGGGGTGCTGGAATAATTTCTATAGGGGGGGTGCTGAGAGCCGCTGAATCAAACTGTAAACCCTGTATATGATGGAAACCACTTCCAGCCAGGGGGTGTTGCCGCACCCCCCAGCGCCCTTACTTCCAGCACCTATGCAAGAGAAACTGCAACAGCTCAGAGGGAAAACTTTAAAGGGAAAAAGAAAAGGAGAACTTGTGGCACCTTAGAGACTAACCAATTTATTTGAGCATAAGCTTTCGTGAGCTACAGCTCACTTCATCGGATGCATTCAGTGGAAAATACAGTGGGGAGATTTATATACACAGAGAACATGAAACAATGGGTGTTACCATACACACTGTAAGGAGAGTGATCAGGTAAGGTGAGCTGGTAATAGCTCACCTTACTTGATCACTCTCGTTGCAATGCGTATGGTAACACCCATTGTTTCATGTTCTCTGTGTATATAAATCTCCCCACTGTATTTTCCACTGAATGCATCCGATGAAGTGAGCTGTAGCTCACGAAAGCTTATGCTCAAATAAATTGGTTAGTCTCTAAGGTGCCACAAGTTCTCCTTTTCTTTTTGCTGATACAGACTAACACAGCTGCTACTCTGAAACCTGTCATTATTTAAAGGTAAAGTTCATGGAACCTAAAAAGTCCTTGCAGGAGATTTCTCTTTTCTTTTTAACTTAATAGTTTATTCCATGATCTTCACATTTCTAACAGATCCCTAAATTTGCTTTCCTGTCTGAAAATGTGAAGGTGTGTATGAAGGGTAGATAAAGATTGGATAACTAGATGACTAGATAGCTATATAGGTGGGAAGAAACATAAATATGACAAGAAAGAGTTAGTTTATTTTAGAATGGATTTGTGAGTGTGAGTGCAGATTATATAAGCATTAGATCACTAGATGGATACCTAGCTATACATATGGATATATATCTATATAGGGATACATCTATATATAATTCCTATATATATAGGAAGTCCAATATATATATTCCTATGTATATATGTATATAATTAATATAATAAATGGAATATATATATAATCTGTATATAATCTATATCTATATATAGACTGTATATAATCTATAGATACATCTATATATAATTCCTATATATATTATTAATATAATAAATATATTATTTAAATGTAATATTATATATGTATAATTCCTATATAGATATATGCTATCTAATGTGCTTGTACTCTGTAGATAGATAGATAGATAGATAATATATGAAGTGAGCTGTAGCTCACGAAAGCTTATGCTCAAATAAATTTGTTAGTCTCTAAGGTGCCACAAATCCTCCTTTTCTTTTTGCGAATACAGACTAACACGGCAGCTACTCTGAAACCAATATATATATAATGTGCAGAGTGTATCTCTCTCTCTCTCTCTCTCTCTCTCTCTCTCTCTCTCTCTATCTATCTATCTATCTATCTACCGAGTACATGCACATTAGATAGCATACATCTAAGGACTATATATAGATGTATTCCTATATAGATATATATCCATATGTATAGCTAGGTATCCATCTAGCGATCTAATGTTTATATAATCTGCACTCACACTCACAAATCCGTTCTAAAATAAACTAACTACTTTCTTGTAATATCTATCTATCTATCTATCTATCTATCTATCTATCTATCTATCTATCTATCTATCTATCTATCTATCTATCTATCTATGAATGAAGAAACTAGCATGCAAGTTAGGTCATTTTAGAATGGATTTCTCTATCCGTATGTATATTTGCAGAGTACTTAAACGTTAGCTTGATGGATAGATATCTATAGAGACACTGAGGTATAGAAACACATATTTATGAGAAAACACTGGTAAGAAAGTCAGATTATTTTAAAATGAATTTACGGTGTGTGCCGACTACATAAAGACGAGGTTACTAGACGGATAGATAAGTAGATATAGATATGGCTAAACAGATATATGGATATATATACACACATACATAGGACAAGACACTAACACGAGCATTAGATTATTTTGGAATTGAATGTGTCTCTGTATGGTTAGGGTTAGGTGAATACGAAAGCTTATGCGCAGGATCTCTCAGGAGTCTACTTTTCAGCGGTTTGAGGAGCGATTTTGGAACGATGAAATACTTAGAATTGGAATTTTTCACTTGCACTTCTCTGAATCGGTGTCATGATTTCCATTTTATATGGTCCTAAATTTTAATTCTTTGCTTCTTGGTTCTTTCCCCCACAGACAAGACAGCCGCAGGAAACGTAACTTTGCCATCAAAGGGTTTATATTGAGTTATCTTCAAACCAAGACTAATCCGGCCAGTGTCTCTGCAAACTACCAAAGAGCTCTGACCAGGCGAAGTTAAAATGAAAGGAATTAACTCTTCTGGTGAGGGATAGATGGACACATGAAGAACTCCAGTTCACTTTTCTAAATAAGTTATTTAAATTCTAAACTTGTTGATGCATTTTCGATGGAGACTCATCGCAATTCTTTCCCTATCTGCAGTTTGCTCTTTAAGAGTCACATATTTAAACGTAATTTGTATGGGGTAGAAAGGCGTACACGATTTAAACTAATTTAAAAGCAAGTATTTCCAATCCTTGGCAGCATATTTGGATTCACTTTTAATGTTCCCAGAGGAAGAAATCTAATTTAAATCATAACCACTTGTAACCACTCTCTTTTGTTATGGGGTGATGTTTTAAAATCCCTCTAACCACGGTGTTATTTATTTATTTACTTACTTATTTTTCTAACCGAAACCGCAAACGGCTAATTAATAGGCCGATTACTAAATTCATCTAAGTCCAGCGATTTTTTAAAAGCAGAGCTCTCTATTAATTTCATTGGTTATTTCTGCTCCAATTTAGGGTCCGTGATTTTTTTTTTTTAAGTTTAAATGCAAAACTTGCCAGGAAATAAAATTAGAAGTCTGTGCTCTTATTTCTACAATGGAGAAAGCGTTGCAATAGAAATTAGGATTCATGTCTTTTTATTCTTGTTTGCTTTTAGTTTTAAGGGTATATCTTAATCCACTTGCGTTGTTGTGATGATGATGACTGATGATGACGTCTTGACTTTCATCAATATTTAGGAAACTTCCAGGAAGTAAAATATGTAGCGATCGCTCTACAATTTTGGGACAAGACACTTAATAGTGACTTATAATGGTGGTCATAGGATCGAATATTCCACTGGAGTAACAGTTTACAATGACAAGATAGATTCTACATTTTGATATTATTTTTGCTTGTAACATGTATACTTATCTAACAAGACAGATGGGTAGGAACCCACAGAATAGATGCACACATTGCATATAAATAAAGGTCTTTGGTAGCATCACATCTTAATGCACAAGAACATTTGGCAAAAGACCACAGTAAATTACTATAAAGTGTTTTTTCCCCTAAAATACCACAACATTCCTTACAAATATTAATTTTTCGAAGTTTCCTGATGAAAGGCAAGAAGAATGTAGAGATAGGATTGTAATTTTTTAAATAATACCTCTACCGTGCAATGCTTTTTCAGTTCAAACATAGCATGTCTTTTGCAACAGTTTAACATTCTTGTTAAAAGAACTATTTGAAACTTTACTTCCGTGACCATTTTCATAATCCCATATTTTGGGGATTCGGGTTCAAATGTTTTCAGAGGACTATACCAAGTCAATTACTCTTGTTTTATGAGGCATGCCTCAAATAGCTATCTGAACTGAAATGCTTGTTAAAAACATACTTGGCAATTAAAATATTAATGGAGTCTTAAACCTCGTAGAACTGTGTTCGGATTATTTGTGTAAGTGTATGTCGTCTATCTACCTGTCTGCGAGGTGCCACTGTATCCATTTTCTTGTGCTCTGGAAGAAGCTCCTGGGCGAGCATTGAGGAAAAGAAAATGCAACGTATGTACGAAATAACAGCAGAGATACCAAAGAGGAATCCACAAGGAAGGTTGAAAGACCCTAGGCCTCCTCTATGAAACACTTCCAAAAAGGGATGCGAATAAGTGGCTACCACAACCAAAAGCAGTCAACAAAAGAACAATTAAGTCATGATGTTACCTCCCTATCTACCCAGACAGCCCCTAAACTATTCTCTGGCAAATCCATTTACCGTGACTTGGGGAATCTACAGCTGCTTTTCGCACGGAATTGGACTGTGACTCCTTCTTTCACTTTTTCAGCTGCACAAAAATCCCTGCATAACTCCGCACCAAATTCTGCCAGGTATCTCCTATCCCTGAGCTGCGCTTGGTCCTCTTGTTAGCTTGGCCTCTCGGCCAGCCACGATCCAGTCCTTACTGTCAATTTCTCTGGTCCTCTTCCAGGTCCAATGAAGAGCAAGCTGTTGCATTCGTGTCTGTAAACCCAGGTGTGGACTGAAGACTGGGTTTGCAGAAGAAAGAGACCCACTGTTCCAAAAAGCAGCTTTGATCTTTTCACGATGACTATTGGTCACTTGCAAGGCAATAAGTTCTTCAAAGAAGGCAGCCCAGCAAGATCTGTCTCTGCTAAAGACAGAGCTATGTCCTGTGGGCTTGCCAGTGTGAGCCTTTAAATTACAAACTCGCGGTTTGGGGCCAGCTTTATAGTTTATCTCCTCGAATTTATCTTTGTCTGGAAAAGTTTTTACACCAGATGCAAGTTTAATCTATCTATCTATCTATCTATCTATCTATCTATCTATCTATCTATCTATCTATCTATCTATCTATCTATCTATCTATCTTGTTCCTTTTGCTGTTTATTTTGTTTTATTTTGCTGCAGCTTAAAAGGGATGTCATTGACAGCCTTTCTATTAATTAAAAATACACAAATAATTAGAGAGGAGAAACAGTGGCCCACTAAGACCCCCTCCCCCACAACCTCTTTACCACATAAGAAAAGCCAATTAGCACTTTCTAAAATCTGGCCACTTTATATATATATATATAGGATCGATCTCTCTCTCTCTCTCTCAATGAAATGGCTGGATTTTATATATATACTATTTACATAACAAGAATAATAATTCACTAAGAACCCAGAGAGGCAGAAATTATATATATAATTTGCATACGTGTGTGATTATCTCACTCCCCCTCTCATTCCCACGAAAACACCACCAGCCTCGTTACCCCCTGAGAGCTGTTTGCGCTTCCAGATGTGAAATAACTGGCCTGACATTTCAGTAGGACCGCCCCAGAATTCTACGCTGTAGCGAGGCGCTCAGGGCATGTTTTCTCTTCTCTAAAAGTGTGACAGGGTTGACATCAGAAAAGCGGCTACTGGGTGAGGATCCCAGGTGTGCTCCTTGTTCTGCTCCTGGGTTCTTAGTGAATTATTATTCTTGTTATGTAAATAGTGTGGACGTTATGGGATTGATCCCGCTGAGCCCTCTGATCAGATCCAGCAGAGCATTTACTGGGATTTTCAAAAGAGTTTAAAGGAGCTAGGCAGTCAGCTCCCAATGGGATTCAGGCGCCCGACTCCCTTAAACTTATCTGAAAATCCCAGTTTAAAGTAATTGATTTAGCCATCCCATTAAAGCCTATGGAAACACTCACGAGGCCTGGGCCAACTCTTCTGCAACACATTCCCCGGTTCATCCAGACGAGAACCAACCGTTGACATCAGGAACAAAGATGGCAGGTGGTGACCATAGGACGCCAAAGCAGATCTGGGTACGGCACAGACACATTCTTCCAATAGCTACTGCGCTGAACTGTCTATTCGACCAGGTCATTGAAAGCGCCAAACACCATATCCACGTTTGAGTGCTATATATGGCTATATGGCTCTCCAGGTGCACTGCTCTTATCCATTCCAAAAAGGAGTGGTATCCGCGATCAAGAAGCAGTTTAGGACCCAGACTTTGGGCGCGGTGGTTGCAGAACTCCACAATGGAGCGTGGCTTTGTTAGATGTTTGGCACATGGCTCTACCCCGCTCAAGAGAATAGACCATGGACAGCCTCATACATTTCTCTGAAGGAGGTGGACCTGCACGGAGTGTAGGTTGCGGTGCCTTGAGCCTGTGTCTGTGCCTTTATGGAGATAATAGAGAGGAATCTGGATATTGCACTGTTCCTGTTGCCTGTTGGTCCCATGATATTAGCGAGACAAGGTGGGTGGGGTAATATCCTTTACTGGACCAATTTATGTTGGTGAAGGAGACCAGCTTTTCAGCTACACAGAGATCTTCTTCAGATCTGGGAAACCCACTTAAGCCCCCCTTTTTTGTCCTATGACTGCAAGATTGTTAACAGGCAACTTTACCTTGAATGGTTCCTTAGAATAAATGTTAACTACTTACGTTAAATAGCCTGTTCCACCTTGTATTTACCTGTGACACTCTGAGTACCTTTCCCAGACCCAAAGACGAGCTCTGTGTAGCTTGAAAGCTTGCCTTTTTCACCAACAAAAGTTGGTCCAGTAAAAGATATTACCTCACTCCTCTTGTTTGTCTGGGAATCTGGATAGTTATTTGTCAAGTCCTTGTTTATTCCATTGTCCAAAGCTTTTTTTTTTTTTAATCCCTGAAATTCACTATAGTTTCCTCTCCTCCTTTCCTCTCCTTTCTCTATGAGTTCAGCCTGGAATTTCCTCCTCAAACACCTGTGTCCTAAGGCACTTAAGGCAGAAGGGACCCAACCACGACAATCTCCTGTCAGGAATAGCTTCCAAGAGGTTGGGGAGGTGATTTCTAACTTCTAGAGATAAACTACAGTTGCCAATTCTGAAAGTGCCTGAATGAGTTAGGAGCATTGATTCAACTAGAAATTGATGAGTTTTATAATCTTGGGAGGTTCTTAGGTGAAGACCTTCATGGTAACATCAGCCAATCAAGCAATGAAATAAAGCCGTAACCATCCATTGTATCATAAAAGAACTAGGCTTGGCAGGAACAGTAGACTAGCTAGCCGTTGCTGTACTCCGCATTGCAATACCTAACTGATTTAGGAGACTAAATCTCATTTTCAAAAGATTTAGGCATTTAAGAGCCAAAATCCCATTGGGGATTAGGAAAGGACCATTTTCCATTTTTCTCAGTGGAAGGGGTTCTTTTTGGTTCTCCTTTGGGGGATTCTCCTTTGTTCGAAGGAAGTTGGGGCGGAGGCGGGGGGGATGAGGTGGAATTCTTCATTGTGCTCAATAGAAGATGGAAGATGTTGAATGCTTTTGAGAATCTGGCCATATATGCGTCGGGTGAAGACAATCCATGGGTCATAAACTGCTCGTGGTCCCTGCCAAACTCTCACTGCTGTTAATAGATATACAATGGATATCAGTGGATATACAATGAATGTCAATGCATATACCTTTGACACAAGTATAGCTTCTATGACTATATGCAAGGATCTAATCCTCTTTTGGGCCATGTCCTCTCTTCCATCTGTGGAAGCAGCGGAAACTGCATTTTGGAGGAGGGAGGGGACTGGGAGCTGGAAAGGACATATATATTCCCTTTCCACAGCGAAAATGAAGAGGGAGCAATAAAGGGTGCAGAGTTTAGCAAAACAACAGACCATGGAAGTTGCAATTTATCTTTTCATGGTTGATGGGGGGAAAAAATCCCACAGTGGTCCTAGTTTACAGGCTACTGTGGGACACAAGGTCCACTCCACACACAGCAGCACTGTGTATGCAAGTAACAGGGCAAGGGAACCAAGAGAATAGACACATAGAACTCAGGACTGGAAAAGAGCTCTTGGGACATCAAATCCAGGCCCCTACTATTTCAGGTGACGTAAGCCCCTTCATACATTTATCAGGCTGTCTTAAACCTAGCTGGGTCGTTTTCCCCACTCCTCCTATTGCAGGGCTGTTTCAGAACCTCCCCTTTCTGAGGTTAGAATAGAAACCTTCTTCTCATTTCCAGCCTAAATTCATTCCTGTGCAGTTTAATCCCCATTAGTTCTGGTGCCAATATGGTCATTTAGTTTCAAAAACTCTTCCCTCTTCTTGGTGTTCACTCCCTGAAGTATTTAAAGAGAGCAGTCAGATCCCCTCTTCCTTTTGCTAGGCTAAACAAGCCTGAGTTGGTCTCTCCCCTGACGGTCCTGGTAGCTCTTCTGTGCCCCATATGCAGCGGTGTGTGCCTATGCCATACACTTGTGGCTGCAAATTCCATTTGATTTCTAAAGGCAGGTGATATATTTCCAATAGTTCGACCGGATGCGTGTGAGTGGATGGATGGCGGGGGCAGGAGAGGGCAGAGTGCTGGCACCCTGCTTAACCTATTCCAAAATATGAAGTTCCATCCACAACTACAGATAGCTAAATGTTTCTGCTAAACTGTGATATAGCTAACGGTGTCACAGTCCTATCGCCCGCCACATTAGGCTTCGGAGTAAACAGTCTATGTAGATGAATGGAGACAGTTCATATAATACCCCCTACAGCCTATCTATTTACGGACCAGCCAGCCCCGCCTAGGTTCACATGCCAAAGGCCACC
The DNA here is from genome assembly GCF_965152275.1 of Natator depressus. Lineage (NCBI taxonomy): Eukaryota > Metazoa > Chordata > Testudines > Cheloniidae > Natator > Natator depressus. The sequence goes on from NC_134253.1 coordinate 12,236,352, forward strand.
TCCAGGAGTAGAACTAGCCCGTCCGATTTGCACGAAGAGACCGGATCCCATTTAGTCGCATCAATGAAGTGGCCAGATTTTCAGATACTTCTCCCTTTCCCCTTTCCCCGCTCCCCAGTACGGGTGTGTGTGGGGAGGGGGGGTGGAACTCACCATTGTTATCAAAAGTGGGGAAGGGGGGAATTCTCCATTTTCTCAGTGGGGTTGGGGTGGGACGGGACACAATTATTTTCAAAGATGAGGGAAAGGGGATCTCCATTGTTCTCAGTGGGGTTGGGGGAGGTTTAACTTACCATTGTTTTCAGAGGTGGGGACGGAAGGAATCTCCATTGTTCTGAATGGGAAGAGGAGGAGGTAGAACTCAACAATATTTTCAAAGATGGGGAAGGGGCGAATTTTCCATTGTTCCTAGTGGGGGGTTGTGGAGGTGGAACTCAAAGTTGTTTTCAAAACTGGGGAGAGGTGAGATATTCCCTGTTCTCAGTAGGGGTGGGGAGGATTCTTCGTTGTTCTCAATGTGGAGGATTCTCCATTGTTCTGAAAAGGAAGGCGTGGAAGTGTTCTCCTTTGTCTTCAATGGGAGCTGCTGGCAGTAGAGTCCTCTGGAAAATCCAGCCGCTTCATGTAGGTACCTAAAAGGGAGGGGCACTCTTTTCCTGAAAATATGGCCCCTTATGATTTAAAGCCAACGTTTTAAATCTTGTAGAAAAATTATGGAGCTCGCAATGAAGCCGGGGATTGTGCATAGAATCATAGAATATCAGGGTTGGAAGGGACCTCAGGAGGTCATCTAGTCCCACCCCCTGCTCAAAGCAGGACCGATCCCCATGATCCTGGTAGGGTTCTATCTAAGTGTCCAAATTCCCCTGATGTGCAAAAGACCAGCGCATCTAATCAGCTGCTTCTAGCGCCTCGGACTTTGCTTTTGCTCCGATTCCTTCCAAGTCGCCATATCCCACTCCAGCCCCCATTGGAACATTAATTAAGTAATTACTAATCTTTTGTGGATCACCTATATGGTGCCCTTTACCTCTTGTGGTACATACTGGGATCATGACGTAGGTAAGGATGGTCTTTCTGTTCTGTGTTGGTACATTACTTAGCACAATGGGCTCGTGGTCCATGATTGGAGTTCCTGGGTGTATAATAATAATAATAATATCTATAATAAAAAATTAATACTAATTATTAAAGAAAAATAAATCCCTAGGAGGATCTATCTACCCCATAGGCTTTTGCTGCTGAGTTGGTAGAATGCTGTGCAACATAATTTGCGACTTTTTTTGTTCGGCATGCTAGGCCCGGCTTTTGGATCCAGGATGGTCTATATGAACCTTTGAGGTTGTAAGCTCAGCTGCTCAGAGGAACAATATTAAGCCTTAGGATCTGCTTCATAATGAAACCTTTAGCTGGTCCAGTGTCAACGACTTGCTGTTTTACTATGCATACCCCAGGAGGAATTTTGGCTGAATATTAGCAAATGGAAAAACCTGTCAATGTGAAGTAAATAACTAAGAATTCCAGTAAAAGGCTGGCACTTAAAAGAGGCTCTCATCCCGCTGTTAATGGAATCAGAATACAATTCATAAGTCTCTGGATCTGAAGTTTTGCCAATAAACTTTCCCCTCACATATCTGTTAGCTTCACCCTGTCCCCCTTACCTTTACAAAATAATGGAAATGAAATGCATTTTTATCATGATTAGTTAATTAGTTAATTCATCAATCCAAACAGGGCCTTTTTGTGCGATCTCATTGTGTAAATGAAACTGGCAAGAGCAGGAAATGTGCCGGACAAACTGTCCCATAAGAAGCTATATACTAAAGCTCTGAGCGCAGCCAACTTTGCTAGGTATGGCACCGTTTCTGCCCGACGTTTCCTGCTTTTGCCAGTTGCATTTGCACACGGATGGCACAAAAGTTCGGTTTGGATTTCTGAACGCTAAACAAAAATTGCGTTGAGAATATTCGTTGGAATTGGAGCCCACAGACGCAAAACCTTTTTGGTTCAGGGTTACTAGTCGCTGCATTGCCTACGCAGTCCCAATTTCCATCGAATTTCCAAACAATGAGAGATTTGCCTGAATAAGGAATGGAGAAACACAACAGTATATATTCCAGTGTTATGATTTCTGTGGCAGCGGTCTTGACAATTTCCTGACTCTGAGGTTCTGGTGTAGTTTCACTTCTCCCGAATTTTAAGATTTTCAGTATTACCCAAAAGAAGAACACATAAATCCGAAAAAGATCGTGTTATTTCATTCTCTGTACCTTTTCGGCACAGCCTTGATTTCCTATTTGTCTAGTAAATGCACATCTGACTATGCTTCTGGGTTAGTCAGTGATTTTAATCTTTCTTCGGTGACCTTTCTGTTTTTATTATTTTAATCCTGAACAGAAAATCATTTGAATATACTTTTATGTTAATATTCTAAGATTTGAGAGGATTACACTAGACAGAAATAAGAGTCAATATCCCACAAAGAACAGGTATATTCCAGGCAGGTAAATAGGGACGATTGCTCTATAAATTACTTATACAACTTTTCCTGCAGAAAACCCTTTCTGAAATTGAATTAAGTGGAAATCCAGTCACCTTTATATTATAAAACTAATACATAATTCCATTCCCATGTTAATTTGTGAGGTTTTTGTCTTGTTTTATATTTTTCAGAGCTAGATCTTCTCAATAGAGCCCTTTTCCTGAACAACATTTGATTTCTTATCAAGGGTATGTCCTTATCCAGTGCTGTAACGTAGAATGTTTGTACATTAAAAATCCTGTGTATTGAGTTACATTTTGTTTAACTTTATGCCGCTCTGCTCCATTACAAAAATTGATCTAATAGAATATAATCTGATTTAAACTGAGGCATCTGAAAAAAATCATCTAGGAAATTTTTTTTCAAATAATTGACTCCTAGAAAATATATACTTCCTGGAAGAGAAAAGTATCCTAAATTTCAGTCTTTTGCAGAGGTAAAAGGAAGTTATTAACAGATTTAGGGTGTTGGATTCTCCCCCCCCCCCCATTCACAATTTTATATATTTTTTTCTGTTTTTTTGGCCGCAGCTCAAGACTAAGTCATGATAACAACCTGATTACACTTGCCCTGCAGGAGAAGCAATCTCTGCATTTTAATTACTTCATTTGAGCTTCATTTAGGTTTAGTTCTGTGTTGACACCAAAACAAATGTCAAGGTTATTTACCCTGCTGCATGTCCCCAACAAACTAAATTGTCGTGTAGATTGCATGGTGAAGATTTTAGTGCGTTAATGGGGACGATTATCTATATTTTATATAGTATTGTAGGTACTATTAGCAAGTGTAATTCAGAATCACCAGAGCTCAGTCTGATGCCTGCTGCAGGGTGAAACTGGAGTATCAAATCAAGGGTGGAAAATACACATTTTATCATGAACTCTGCTGTCTAATCTGGGAGCACTCCAGTAAGTGGGAAATGTCCGTGTTGTTCCTGGACATTGTGTTTTTGTTGAACTGAGACTCTGTTTTTTCCAGTTTTCTTACCTTTATTGCCATAGTAACGCCTGAATGCAGGTGGCAAAAAGTATAATTAGCTTATTAATCTACGTCAGTGTGTCATCTATAAAGTAGCCTGTAATACAGAATCGTTCTTTGCGTTTCAAATAGCATTTAACTTGTCCAAAATCTCAAGACCTACCTCTCCTCCAAAAAAACCAAAACACAAAAAAAAAACTTACTAAATCCTTTTATTTCTGCTCGAATGGCAGTTCAATTGTGAATATCTGAAACATTAATATCTGAGCCTAAATTATTGACATGAGAAACAGAATCAGATGTATTTGAAGTGACCTCAGCACAATCGCTAACACAGTTACATAAGGAGGGTTGAGTGTGTGTGTTGTTCTGTTTTGTTGATTTTTTTTTGCCAGTTTTGCATAAATATATGTAGATCAGAGAAGACCAATCTCAGATACACTTTATGTATTTATTCGAATTGCTAAAAATGCTAAAATGGCTCTTGCCAATAGGCTCTAGGCACTCTTAGCATAATTTAAAAATACAACATCACAGTGTAAAATAACTCATAAGCCCAGCAAGCAATTTGCAAACTCAGCTACTGCTCCCCCGGAATACCCTTACAGTAGACACTGATCTGTCATCTCTTCATGAAGCGACCTCTTCAAAGGGGGAAATGAACTGTATCTATGTACACAAGAAAATATTCCTCCCTTCTTACCTCTTTGTTTCTCCCTTGAAGAATAGCATAATACCAACAATAAAATGTTACTTGCCATAGGATATTGGATCTATAGAAAATGACCGCAAAACCTTCCCCTTTCCAGTGGGAGCTTTCTCTAGATTTGTACAAACCCCTTAATTAGATGGGTGATCACATCAGAAGAAAATACAAATATTCTTTGCAGGTTGTGAATGTACCCACTCCGAATACCCAGAAACAGGTTTTTCTTTTAAATAAATCTGTTGATCTGAAAAGACTTCTTATTTAGACTTTGAAGCCAGTGTCATAACAAAACCATCTTTTGAAAAGGATCCCCAACACCTGAGCTCTTACTAACTAAGCAAGGAAAGATAAATATACCTATGTAAGATACTGATACTGACAACACTCTTCCCAAGTTGACATTTTACAAGGGATATTTCTCAGGAAGTAGCGTTTTGTCTAAGCTGCTTAAGTGTCTCCACTTACTTATTGGACTGGAGTTATGTTGGTTATATTAACTAAATAACACACCATCAACTCATTTCACACACCCCCAACCCACTCACATGTTCATGAGTTCTATAAAGTTTCCATCGTATACTTTCTAGATCTTTATTCATGTTAGGATCAATTATTTTACATGGAAATGTTGTCTCTGCCTTTAGGAAATGAAAGTTAAATCCCCCCCCCCCATTCCATTATATTTTGATTTGAAAAGAGGAATTTAGATCAGATACATTTTGATAATGATATCCTTCACTTAGGGCCAGGGTCTGATAGCCTTACTCATCTTGAGTAATACTTTCCCCCCTCTTCTGCTTGGGACATTTGATGGAGTGAATCAGAGTGGTGAACAGATTTAAGATAACACTAAGCACTTTTAATTTGTCCCTGAGATATGTCTTAGTTAACCGTTGCACATCATCAGCAATCCACAGAAGTAAATTGAGTTTAACAAAAGCAACATTATTGTGGAAGGATCATTCTTCCTGCAGTGCTGAATTATCATGAGACTAAAGTCCCAGCTGTATATTAACGCTGCAATAAAACAAGTGGGGAATTTGGCTTTATTGTGGATTTTTAAAAGAGAGAACGAAGAAGGAAAAACATTAGAAATCGAAATGGTATATAACTACAGAAAATAGTGCGATATTTTGCAGGAAGATTATATTCGTTAATATAAATTAGACTACTCTTACAAGGTAAGTCACTAAAATTCAATTGGAGAATAAAAACGACATGAGTGTCATTATCTTTGTAACTGCCTTTTTATCTGACCTGTCCATGTCCTTTTCAGATATGAAGGGCAGGAATCTTGAAGACTTGAATTAAGTTGTTGGGCGTTTTCATATTGACCCGTTGTGTGTGTGTGTGTGTGTGTGGGGGGGGCGAGAGAGAGAGAGAGAGAATTTCACCAGACAAACATGCATTCTAAAAGTTTTAAAGTCTTTCTGGGAATTTTCGAATCAAACAATTGGAGATTTCTCTCTCTCTCTCTCTCTCTCTCCATCAGATCTGTCTGCCATTATAAGAAAACAAGTTATTTGGCTCAAAACTGCATTAGAAAATGACACTTTACCCCACCCTCTGGCCCAGTCGATATCATGCCATCTGACTTACATAACATGATATTTCACCCTAACTAATCAGAAAAGTTCCAAATCTTAGCATAGTGCCAACTCAGTCTATCCCTCTGCAGTTACAAGGCAATAGGACCTCATAAGTAACCCTCCATACCTCTTATGCATGTAAGCACACTATGTCCTGTATGCATCACAACAATTCACCTATATATGGAGAAGACTTTTAGGATGGTTTATTATTGTATTTGAGTGTCCAGTGTGTATCCGTAAAGTCCAGATTCCCAGTCATTGTGGCTCTTCCCCGTAGAAAATAGCAAGTGAATAACATAACGTCTTAGTTATCAAGAAGTCAAATAAAAATAATCATAAATATCTGAATACTTGGGGCGGAGGGGGGGGGGGAGATGGTGGGAGGGATGGCTCTGAAAAGTCCTACTCAAAATAAGATCAAAACACCAGTGAATTGGAAAAACTTTAAATCTGACGGTTGCTAGAATTTTGTTCCTTCATTCATCTGGATATTTTTAGAATAAAAAGTGTTTAAAAAAATGTTCTAAACATTTTTCATTCTTTTCAGGTCCAGTGCGTGGGTACGTGTGTGTACACAGAGGCTTTGGAAGTGACAAGAAAAGAATGCAGATAGCTAGCTAGCTAATTTTTTTAACGTACATGTAGATATTTATACATACATTCACATATATTCTCTCTCTCTCTCTCTCTCTCTCTCTCTCTCTCACCCACACACACCTGCATTGAAAGTGAAAAGTGCAAAATGTTTAGAAGATCTTTTTATGTGCTCTGGGAATTATTTTGGGGGAAGTTTTCTGGCCTATGTTATACAGGGGGTTAGACTAAATGACCACAATACTCACTTCTGGCATTGGAATCTATGAAGAAATGGGTTTTATTTTAGAATAATCAGATGAATCTTGGGACAACATTCTAGTAACCCTCCGATTTAACATTTTTCCAGTTCGCTGATGTTTTGAACTTACTTTGAGCCGGACTTATCAAAGCCATCCCCGCCACCGCCATCTTTTTTACCCTCCCTCAACAATTATTCAAATATATATGATTATTTTTATTTTACTTCTCGACAGTGAAGACGCTTATTCAACTGCCATTTCGTATTGATCAGAGCCACAGTGACAGTGACGGGGAATCTGGACTTTAAGGATACACACTGAACATCCGATAATAACAACAAGAAAGCATCCTGTAAGTGTTCTCCACCTATATTTGAATTGGTGACCCGCATACAGAGCATAGCGTGCTTATACACGCAAGAAACATAGAGGGTTACTGATGAGTTTCTATGTTGCAGGGGGATGGACTGGGTTGGCAATATGCTAAGATTTGGAGCCGTTTATTTAGGATGAAATATCTCCTTATATAAATAAGAGGGCATGATAGAAAATAGGCGAAGGGGAGGGGGAATTGTCACTTTTTAAATACAATATTGAGAAAAATACTTTTTTTCTTGTAACTGAAGACAGGAGTATTGAGAAGTTTGTGCAAATTTGGGGAGCTGTTAGCAAGTGGTACATTCTTTATATTCACTCCTGGGGAAAAGGAAAATTCTCTCTCTCTCTCGGAGAGAACCATTAAACTTTTCGTACCATGGGTATTTAGTGGTAAAATGTAACTAAGCATGGAACTGTTGCACTGTTTTACTCGTAATAGTTAATATAAAATATTCATGGCGGTTTTTACATTGTAAAATAAGAATACAACCTCCTAGCTTACCGGGCTTTAGAATCCTACAGTTAACATTGTGTTTATTATCAATATTGCTACTTTCCAAATAAAAAGTCGGGCGTGAGATAAAGAAGATAAAAGCATCTTGTGATTGAACGGTGGAGAATGGGAATAAAACCTAGAGACAATTATTTGGGGGGGGGGCGGGCTTCCGTGTTAACCCCTGGATGGTCCTCTTTTAGCTTTAGAAGGTCTTACTTTTCGTGCTGTCATTGCTAGATCCTCACCGAAAATTTCTACCACAAAAAAAGTTTCGAGTGAGTGAATAATTTTAGGAGCAGAACTTTCTCCCGTTGCAGCGAGACTTTTCTTTTTTCTCCTATTTTCTGACATATATTTTATATATAACACATAGCAGAGCCCCGCTTTTGCAAACACAGTGGTATATATCTCCATTAACTTCTATGTTACCTCCCTGCTTTCACCTTAAATGTAAATTAACTCTGGAAATATTTCACACTAGTTGGTTAGTCGATTCTTTAAAAAATAGCCCTAAGATATGTCATTTTCACACCAAGTGAACAAAAATAAAAATATTTTAGGGGAGGGAACACTCACTCCTACATATTTCTAACACAACTGACTTTGACTAATATTTGATACATTAAGCTGCTGTATAATGAGGAGAACTTGCGTTTTCTTACATTGGACTGGTCCTGGCTTCGAAGTAGTCTTGTCCTTCGAAATGCATCTTGAACTGTGTTGACATCAGGATGGGGGGCGGGACAAATAAACCAAACCCCAAATCATTGAACCCCCCAGAATCAATAGTTCCCCTAGATTTCTGAAAGCTTGGTTTTAAAATAAAGTAGAAAGCAGTGTCTACTTCTAAAGTGATGTGAGACTGCAAAGGACCGAGAGGTACCCGAATTTCCTTCGCTCCCTCTGAAGAATATGCAGAGAAAATGATGAAAAGTTATAAAATCCCTTTTTGGTGATCGTTGTTGACACAAACACGGCCAACAGGGCTCCTTCTCTTTGTCAGTGGTATAGGCTACCGCCTCTTTTAACTTGGAATTGAACTTGGACTTCCGATGAGACAAGGCCCTAAATGGAAGGGGGTATTTTATTTGTCTGCCTCTGAACCATTTCCTACCTGCTTTATCTGAGCTGTGTTAAAAAGAAGACGGGAGGGCGAATGCACAGGATCTGTGTATTTTGGATTTTCCCCGCCCCCCAGGCCTTGCAAATAACCCCTCTTTCCCCACAGTCTTTTGTCCAGTCGAAGAGACACCACATATCAAGAGGAGGGTGGAAGGGGTGGGGATAAGTGCAGTTAGTTGTCAGTCTCGGGGGCAAAATGCAGGGAGGTGAAGGTGTTGTCAGGCCGACGCCTGTTGACACTGGGTAGCTCTCCCCGGGACTCTGTAAGGGCTTCCACACAGCAAGAGCGAAGAAGTGCGCGAAGCTCCATTTGGGAGGCTGTTGTCATGTTGATTGTGATGTGTCAGGTTATTATGACGAAGAGGTATTTTGTTTATTTATCTGTTTTCCCAGGTCGCGCCCAGGAGGTGTAGGGGAAGGGAGGGCGAAGGAGGCAGGGGGGAAATGAAGCCAAAAATAAAAGTCACCCTGAATAAAAATCTCACGATTGGAGATGGAGGAAGAAAAGAAATGGAGACTTGGTTTTCAAAATCCCTCCACCAAGCATTTTCTAGTGGTAGATCTTCCATGATTCAAACTTTTTAAGACGCCCTGCGTTTTTAAGCATAGAGACGGTCCTAGGGGGAGGATTTCATGATAGAATATCAGATAAAAAGTTGGCAAGGATGATACTTCCGGTTGGGAAAGAAGCACAAAGAAGCGACTTAGATTTTAATAAATATATAAATCCATTGATTCCTAGATAAAATGATTATATTGAAAGCAAGCTGTCAACCACAAATTACAATGAGTGGCCTATATGAAATCATCTCACTCTGCATCTGCTAAAGCAGGTTGCAAGAGCAGGAGCGGTTCCAAGAAGGAAAGACAGAATCAGATAAGGTTACAGTCAGTCCTGGCCCACTTCCATTCAAACCAGTTTGGCCCAACAAGGAGGAAAGTAATCGCTACCCTATTTCACAAAATTCCCTTCCTTAAATGATGCCAGTCTCTCTCTTTTTAAAACAAATTTATGACATTTTATGTATTCTGAGTCTGGCATCTCCAGTCGAAGACAAGATATTTAAGGTTGGTAGATCGCATGGCTAAGAAACATGTAAGACTGAATTTTGAGGTTATTCTTTTTAAACCTTTGTCAAGCACCTCAAAAGGGTTCTTTTTAATTGTATGCATACTTTGATCACAGCCCTTCCAGAGTTCACAGACGCTTCTAAACCCTGGACACAACCCAAAATTCCCGGATAGTTATATTAATTCAACCAGGAATTGAAAGAAACAAGACTTTTTCCGTTAATTTTCTTGAGAATGTAATGGAACAGAGAACACACCCAAAAGTCTGGAAAGGTATTTCAACTTTCGCTATTATTTATACAAAGCACATTAGAGGAAGCATGGGAAAGCTTTTCTTATAAACCACTGGTAGACTATGAAATACAATGTCATAGTTTGTTGACTACATTTGATACTCCAGTGGGAAAATTATATACTGATTCCAATTTTTTGCGTACCACATATTCTATTTTCCCCTGTGGCTCAAAACCCTTTGATTATACCACCTCCCTTTTGCCCTAAACACATGATGGAAACGCAAGATCTCCTTCTAAGTCTATGTATATATTTTATTTGACATTGTATTGGGTTTCTTAGACATTGACCATAATCCAACAGATTTCTCTGTAATGTAAATAATATATTTGCCATTCTTCATTGTATATATTGTGGATGTATAACTTTCCGAAGCCACAAGGCAAGAACGTTTCCACAGAGCTCTCACAAATCACCAATGTTCCTAAGTGCAGGGAGATTTCAAATCTTTCAGATCTCAACACAAAATGTGTGTGTGGTGCGGTGGGGAGGAATCATTTCTTCTTAGCCTTTTTTGATCCCAAATTGAAACAAAGACCCTTCATTTTTATTTCTATCTCATCAAACCCAATTCGTTTTTCTTGGAGGGATGAATAATTACAGATAGTTTTATGATGAGCTGCTGCTGTTTGTACTTTTCTTATTAGCCATCATTTGCCTGCCTGAGAAAGCAATACTAAATTGAGGACCATGTTATATGTAAAAAGAAAAGGAGTACTAGTGGCACCTTAGAGACTAACCAATTTATTTGAGCATAAGCTTTCGTGATCTACAGTTAACTTCATCTGATGCATTCAGTGGAAAATAAATCTCCTCACTGTATTTTCCTCTGAATGCATCCGATGAAGTGAGCTGTCGCTCACGAAAGCTTATGCTCAAATAAATTGGTTAGTCTCTAAGGTGCCACTAGTACTCCTTTTCTTTTTGCGAATACAGACTGACACGGCTGCTACTCTGAAACTTGTTATATGTAGGTGTGTGTGTGTTTTCTGTGGGCCTTTTTAGGCTATGGACTCTGTAAAATACATCATTATTTTCATGAATACTGTAGCCATTGGACAGAAAGTACACTCAAAAATCTGTCTTTTTAAAACTTTTGCAAGTCTTTGCTATTTAATAAGCATAATATATTGAAACATTAAACCCTCTGGTTGAAAACTAAAGTATACCTAGTTCATCTGCAACAGTATGTGTTTATTTCCAGCATATTTCTTTTGGAGGGGAAAATAAATGAAATTCCAAAATTAATGCATAATGGAAGGAATGCTGAACTAAAACAAAACGGGATCAAATCTTGGTATGGAATCATTTGAGGACTAGCTTGAATTCTCAGTTCTTGTAAAGCAGCATTGTACCAGCTAAAAGAATATTATTTATTTTTCTATGGATTGTGAAATTCATCTGGCTATCATTTATTTTCTACTGGTAAAATAATAATAATTAATAATAATAAAAACTCGCCCAGGAGCTCTCCTTAGCACCCCAATACATAAGAAACCAGAGAAGTCTGATCAAAAGAATCGATATTTTTATTAGTGCTTCTTTTCTTTTTTAGGTCCATTTGTACCTACCAGGAATCGCCCTTGTTAAAAAGCACTCGCATCAGAAATATTCTCCGTCATAAGACATGGTATTTCACCAAAATGTTCAGGGCTCTATAAATAATGAAGATGATGATGTGAGATCATCAGTCAAGCTGTTTTGATTTTGCAACATTTGTCCCCAGTTTTCGGAGCGGAAAATTCTGAAAAATGGAACTGCAGAGCAGTCAAAAAACAGAACAAACAGCAGCCTACCGCCTCATGGGCCACATATCTGCTTTTATTTCTAATTGCTCATTTTTCTTTTGAAGATTTTTTATTTATGGTCAGCACCAGGCTACGCCATTCCATATTTGGGGCGTAAATATTACTGAGCAGTTCTAATTTAATTAACCCAGTAGAATTTACTCTTGGCGATCAGTCCACAGCTTGCTATCTGAGGCAAATCAGCCCGTTTAAATGAGATAGCACTGAGCAATTGTATGAAATGAAATGCAGCTCCAAAGCCCAGCTAAGGCAGAAAAGTGAACACAGGATGATCGACATAAACTGCTTTGGAAAAAACCTTACCTCCTTCCCGAAAAGTTTGGCTTTTTCTCTCTCCTGCTTTCTTCTGCAGTTTTCAGAAGTCACAGTTCAATTGGGATATTGTGTTCCTGGACCCTGAGCCGGAGAATTTCTGAGTCCCTTTCACCCCCGCCCTCCAACCTTGTTGTCCTAATTTTCTGTCTGCAAGATGCAATAATAAATTGAATTGTAAAATTCAACGTTTAATTAAATCTATATTTCATGGGAATAGGAATTGTAAATGCCCTTACATAAACCTGGAAAAGATCGCGCTGTTATTTTTATTTATTACTTTGCCCGCTTTACTGAAGAAGTATACCTTAAATCCTTAATATTTATGAACTGGTTTTCTTCTGCGCTTGGTACCCGTTCTGTTCAACAATTGATTTCTCTTAGACTCCCTCGATTATGATACATGATGTATTATACCTCTATTATGTTATTATAGGCATTTATTATAAAATCTTTAAAATTTAATGTTTAATCCTCCTTACACTCCTCATAGACAGGACCTAGGCTACACAATGTTAACTATTTCAGACAATATTCAAAAATAAAGGGTTGGAAATGGGTAAGGTCCCTTGGTAAGGCGAATCGGATTTTTGCTGGCACAGAGGGGGAAAAACATTTTTCAGTCTACGTATAACCTCTTTGTTGCTTTTATATCCATCAACCATCTAAACCAGGGAGGTATTTTCTCCTGGAGATTTCTAGGTGAAGTGAAGTCATTCAATGGAATGTAAAGCGCAGGGATTTTCGTGTGTGTGTATTTAATCTTTCATTTAAAAAAAGTGAACGCTGGTATATTTGCCTATGGTTTTAAAATAGTTTTGATCCTTTTAAGGTGTTGCATCCCCGATTTCTTTTCTAGAGCAAGCAGGCATAATTCCTTTGGACTGATACTTTCTCGGGGACTTTGCAAGTCATTTTAGACGCTATCTGTGAAGTTCATTCTTGTCTGTCTAGACATTAATTAGGAACTGGGTTGTCTATTTTGCCTTGACCTTGGACTTCGACTTTTTTTAAAAAAAACTTTAGGCAAGGATTTCTGAAAACTAATGTCCCTTATCGACGACATGGCGTTCCCGTAAGAAAACTTAAAGTTTATTAAAAGCGCAGCTTTCACATCTTCCCCTAAAATGCTACTTTTCTGATTGGTTTGAGTTAGTGGAGTATTTGTTTTTCCACTTACTGTCGATTTTTTTTTAAATGGTGAAAAGACTTCATGTTTTTTACTAAGGAAAAATGCTACTGAAAAGATGCGAGTAACTCTCCGAAAATGGGTATTTAAAAAACCCTGCTATTAACATGGTATGTAAGCTATAGAACATATATCTAGAATAAATAATATTTATTTTATACGTGAATTATTGTAATTTTGGTCTTTTAAAATCTTACATACACAATACACAGCTAATTCAGATATGGAATTTTATGTCTCTGCCTGACTGTTTCATTCATGAACATTCAAATAAAGCAACTCCAGAATGCAAAAATCCCCCGGAGGAGAAATACCCTCTTTTAAAAACCTTGAGTAATATTAAAAGTGTGGGATAATGCAGAAAAGCCGGGGCTGGGTGATTAGAGTCCCCATCTTCTAAAAATGGAAAGAAAAACCTCGTCCTACTTTCTCCAGGGTCTTTCTTATTCCTATTACACTGAATTACTTCGTGAGTTATTTCTTATCAATTATTTCTGGGGGCGGGGGAAATCAGCATGAGTTTCTTGTTACTTTTTCACACACCTTAAATTCACATTCTTTCCCATCATTACAAGAACGAAGACTGAAATGACCGACTTCCCAGAAATTAAGTTAGGGAACTTTATTCTCCAAGGGCGTGGGAGGGGGACAAGACCACATAAGCATCTTCCCATCAATCTCTCCCCAAGTAATTTGCTATTCTTCTATTTTGTCTGTTTAATTATAATGCATCTATCTCGGATCCTGTTTACGTTTTATAAACTGAGCTTCATTTATTGTCTTTTATGTTCACACACAAATCAGCACTGGACCATTAGATCTGTTCCCCTTTGCTCCATAACCCACATTGTTGGTGCAATATTTATTACTGAAGTATTAAACATTCATAACAGGATCTAATAATATAATCGCGGCCGATCCCCTTAAAACCTCCCCAGTTTGTTCAGCACGAAAGATTAAGTATTATTAGTTTGGATTAATAGAAGAAACAAGCGGATAAAGCGTCTTGGAGGCAACCATTACTACAATCTTACTTTGTGGTAGCTGGGTTTAATACTAGAAAACCAGCTGCGGGGGGGGTGAGGGGGAGAGATAGAAAGGCACCTGGCAAAGAAATATACAACAGGTTAAACCTCGTAAATCCCATGTTTCTCCCAAAATCAGATATTCTTTTCTAATATTGTTAAAGTGATGATCAACCACATGTATAGTTTGTATACCCCGATCTTGAAGCAAACTGACCAATTGTTACTTACCCGGCGCGCGCGCACACACATACACACAAAAAGGGAATGGATTACACACGCGTTACAGTGAAGTCGAGGTCTTTCTTTCACCTAATATCCCAGCGGACAACAACAATAAAAGCATTTGAAGAATTAAAAATAAAGCCCAAGAAGGTTTACCAGGGAAGGCTGAACTATTAGACCTACCGGTCCTGTTAGTCTATGAGCGATGGGGAAGGAAAGAACAATATTCTACTATTGAGATCAGAGATCCTTTCCCCCTCCTTCATTCCATTTTCCTTATGAGGGTGATGGTGTTTATATATTTTTTCCATTGAGCTCCAACCTAGTAAAGGAGCCGTCTCATTCCTTAGCCCCCAAGGCATGCAAGTAAAGAATGAAACACTTCAGTGAGCTCACATCCACTGGCAGGTTTTATTTTATTATATTTTACTTTTAAAATGTTCCCAGTGGAGCTTTTTTTTTTTAACACACCAAAAAAACAAATCAATAATATATCCCTGAGATTTTTGAGGGCAGTTAGAATAGAACGTCATGTCTAAACCCAGCTCTTTGTGTCGGCCAAATATTGAGTTCCCATTCCCCTTATTTAGTCCTCTCCCTCTTTACAATCAGTGGGTGTCACCCATTGCCTTTAAAGATTTCTGTTTCTCTCCCAGACGCAGCCAATGGGAGCTGCCTCTTCCCTTCCCAAAGCCAGCAGGGACTAGCAGATAGGACTGGCGGAGGAACACGTGACCGGGCCAGATTTATTGAGAGCTATTTGCAGGTCACGTGGCCAGGAGGATTTCTTAATGAACTGGACCCATCTCTGCGCATGCTCCTGCGTAAACAATATGTGGGGGAAATTAGGTGTCTCTGGTTGGGAAGTCGAGTTTTAAAAAGCGCAGGCAGACCATGATATGACGACTTCACTGATCCTGCATCCACGCTGGGCGGATACCTTTATGTACGTGTATGAGGAAAACCCGAATGAAAATAACCAGAATAAAACCCCAGCCATGGAGGCGCTAAGTGGGAACTGCCCAGCGAGCCACTGCAGGGATATAATAACTTTGGGTCGCCATTCCAGCACCATTGGGAGTCACCAGGGTTCTGTCTACACGGATATACCTGCTCCAGAAGCTGCCAGGCAGTGCCCTCCTCCACCAACCTCTTCCAACGCCACGCTGGGCTACGGCTACCCCTTTGGAGGCAGCTATTACGGGTGCAGATTGTCTCATTCCCACAACGTGAACTTACAACAAAAACCTTGTTCCTACCACCCGGCAGAAAAGTACCCCGAACCCAGCGGTTCCATCCCCAGCGAAGAACTATCTTCAAGGGCCAAAGAGTTTGCTTTTTACCCCAGCTTTGCCAGCTCCTACCAGGCGGTCCCTGGTTACTTGGACGTGTCAGTTGTGCCAGGTATCAGTGGCCACCCCGAACCGAGGCATGACGCTTTGCTTCCCATGGAAGGATACCAGCACTGGGCTCTTTCCAACGGTTGGGATGGGCAGGTATATTGCTCCAAAGAGCAGTCACAGTCTACCCATCTCTGGAAGTCACCTTTCCCAGGTAGGGTGTTCTGAGCTCCAGCATGCTTGTCTGCTTACTAACCGCCAGGTAAAAATCGCTTTGGAATGCCTTCTATGCAGTGCTATGTGTATGAACACGTACGGGTGAGAAGGTGAAGCAATCATGTTTAAATCAAAATACATACCGTGAGCTTGAGGTTGCTTTAAAAGTAAGTGTGTCCGTTTCCTTTCCTTTCTCGTCTCCCCTGCCTTGCCTCACCCGACGGGGTCTGTTGCTGTTCTTTTATGTTTTTATTTTATTTTATTTTATTTTCCACCCAAGTTTGCGAACGCAGGAAGCGTAAAAGTGCCTGCTCACCTCCTAATCTTTCGCTAGAAATGTTAGATGGCGTGTAATGGTACAGTAAATCATGGTGCAATTACAGAAATTGGTGTCAAGTGACAAATGAATCCTGTTAAGGGAAAGGGGTGAGACAAACAAAACACAGAACAATGATTTCCTCTTCCCTAGTTAGAAGTCTTGAATGAGATACAGCGTGCAAAGCAACCGGAAAGCTGATGTGTTTGGGAGAATCTCCTCCTTGTTCTCTTGCCGCTTATGAAATTAATATCACCGCCTCTTACAGGGTTCTTTTCTCGCAATTAATATCAAGGCCTGGCATGGTGATCTGAATGAATGCATTGCAGTAAAGTAGGACTGAAGATTTTGGGTCCCACACCTAAAGAGCATTCATCTTGGAAATATATGGGTTGCTGAATCCGGCTTTATTTCTCAGCAATGGTAACAGAGAGGCCGGATAGGCAGCCAGAAAATAAAGTAAATTAATGTGGCATAATGTGTGTGTGTGTGTGTGGGGGGGGGTGTTATACTGTATTGAAGGAAGGAGGAAGGAGGGAGAATCTCCGAAATCCCTTTTAGAGCTTGTTGGGTTTCAATGGCTCTTTTGGAAACATTGATTAAAATACTTTCTTTTTCCTGTTTAGAACCAAATAAATAAATAAAATCCAAGTAGTGGTAGGGAAATAGCTGGCTAGCAGGTTCTTCTCTTTCCCAGATATAGTATTTTGTGTGAAAACCTGTTGGCAGAGATCCACTTGCCAAACCTGGAGCAAATGGAACTCTTTATAGATAACATTCAGCATCCGATGAAGTGAGCTGTAGCTCACGAAAGCTTATGCTCTAATAAATTTGTTAGTCTCTAAGGTGCCACAAGTCCTCCTGTTCTTTTTACGGATACAGACTAACACGGCTGCTACTCTGAAACCATTCAGGAGAGTGTAATCTTCTGGATAAAGATATGTGCGTGTTTTTTTATGGGGGGGGGATTGCGGTGGAGGCAGAGAGTCTACTCACCTATAAGTGTTTTTTTGGATGTTGGGTTCACTGATCCCCGTTTCATTTGCGGGCAGTACTGATAAATATATGGAGAATTTCCATGGGGTGTGGGAGAGGATTCCTATTACTGTATCTTTGGGCCTTTATAGAAGTCCTTAGTAGATCTTACTGAAGCTGTCATTCTTATAGCAAGCAACAAAGAGAACAGCAGTGCAAAATGTTGGAGAAAGATGGTGTTGTGTTGTTGTTTTTTAAAAATCCATTGTTGTCAATTATAACAGTGGACTTTTGATACCTGCCTCAATTCGTGCTCTGGAATGGAGCGGGCTCTGAATCGTCTGCGACTCTTGGATTCGTGTCTTTGTCACCCTTACAGAGATAAGGAGCCTTTCTTCATCTCATATCTGGAATTCTTTCCTTAAATGACTGTGGTTTGCATGTGCAAAGCCCGAATACGATTCATTATCGAGGTTTGGCAGTGAACAGCCTTAGAATAAGGCAAAAGTGACTAGACAAGCTTTGCACTCGAATCGCTGGTGTCATCTCAGGGGGTAATATTTCTTAATAGTTTGGGTGCCTCTCAAGAAAGGAGAGAACCAAGATAACTTGTCACCTTTTTTTTTTTCTGTTTTAATCTGAGGCTTTTTTTTTTTTTTCAATACATCAACCCAACCTGCAAATTAGCAACTGATGCCGAGCAAAGTCCCGGCTTTTTCAGATTGCAAATGGTACCCGCGCTGCAGAAGATGGATTGTACAGAATACACAGCAAGGAGCTGTTTGTTTGTCCAAAGTGCTGCGATCCATCGTGCTAAGCCATAAAAATCATAATTAATGAGAGCACGTAGGCTGTCTGGTAGTAATGGTAAAGCGAGATATTAAAGTTTACTGGAGGTTAAAAAAAGAAGAAGAAGGGAGAAACTTTAAAACTACAACTCCAATTTACCTGGTATGAAGGTCCGTTGGATTTGTATTGCAGGATATTTTGTTAAATTAATTGATGCTCCTTGTTTATGTCTGAAATCCCACCTAGACAATATCTCCTGGAATACCAGGATTCTTTCCAGGATGATGTTTTGATATGCTACTCAGTGAGTCCGTCCCCCTCCCCCTTTCTGTCTGTCTGTCTTTCTCCTCCGTTCGGACCCAGAGAGTAGAACTATGTAACTGCTTTATCTGTCTCCTCATCTTGCAGATGTGGTACCTCTCCAGCCAGAAGTGAGCAGCTACCGTAGGGGCCGGAAGAAAAGGGTCCCCTACACGAAAATCCAACTGAAAGAACTCGAAAAGGAATATGCAGCCAGCAAGTTCATTACCAAAGAGAAGCGTAGGAGAATTTCGGCTACCACCAACCTTTCTGAACGCCAAGTCACTATCTGGTTCCAGAACCGCAGGGTCAAAGAGAAAAAGGTAGTTAGCAAATCTAAGACACCTCACCTTCACGCTACCTGACAAAGAAATATTTGAGGGGGTGGGGGGAAAAGACAGAAAGAAACACGTACGATTATTTATCTGATACGTCTGCCTAATAATAACATACATTCGAACTCTTTGGTGATTCAATTGGTCATTTAAAAACGAAAACAAAAACACAGAAATAAACTGCATCTTTAGTTTATTCCTCTGCCCTCTTCTGCTGTCCTCCGACTGTGAATATCTAATTGCTCTCAAGCATCCATCGATAACGTTAACCGTGTCTATTAAATGCAAATGTAGATTTGTTATGTTTCAAAGACATGAATCCTGAATGTTATTTTGTAACTCTGTATAATAGCCTAGCCCCCCCCCCCCCTTCTCCAGTACACAACCTTTCATATCTCTGGCTATTTCACGCACTGATGTCAAATGTATGGAGAGTCTCGCCCCTGTAGCAGAATCTTGTCATGTTACATTAGCTGAATATCCTTTCGCCTCACAGGACCCCCTAAAAATAAGGCTGCTATCCTGCGAAGAGAATATTTTTTATTATTATTATTCTGTGTCACATGCAAAAATAACAAATACTAATTTAGGTCACCCAGGAAATGAAAGTGACTTGCTATATAATACGTTTTTGAGGGTAAGTTCTCATTGGGGTTTATGTATCTCTGCCATCAAACTAGAATGTCTCTTTTTTTCGAGGACAATATGGAAAGTCCCCCATATTGTCACTGGTTTGGTTGTTCCCCCCGCCCCCTCCATGTAAATCGGCTCATTATTGACAGTGTTCTTTCGATATGTAAAAGCGATCTTTTTTTTGTATGTCTTGTATATGTATATAATAGTGTGGTGTCCAAATGATATGTACTGAATGCAGATCACATTTCTTAAAAATAAATATCATTTTTGCTTTGAGAATGGATTGCTGCCGAGATGTTATTATGGGTATTTATACATATATGTGTATCTATTTAACTCTTTCAAGGCAAAATCAGAGAATTTGGGATTTACACCATTGTAACCTCATGCCAAAGTAAACAGCTTGGAAAGAATGATGCCCCAAGGCTAAAACCCGGTAGGGAAACTGTCAGAAGGGTGCATTTTGAAATGTGTATGACGAGCAGAAGTGCACTAAAGGAGTCAACACCTTGAAGCCAAAATATGGGAATATAAGAAAAGGTGTTATGATGCCTTGTTTCTAAAGAATATGGTATAAGCTTGTTTCAAAGGGGTAAAGGAGTAGTGGTAAATGGTATGAAAAAATATGCTTAAATAAAGCAGAAGGGGTGCCATTTCAGAAGTGGGGGAAGGGAAAAAGGCTCCGATCCTTTTCTTCCTTGGACAACAATTGTATTCCTGTGCCAGGGAGCGGGGGAGATGATTTTTTGAAGATGCTTGTCACCTAGCTCCACTATGAGAATGCTTTGCTCAAAAGGTGTATTTTGCTAAACCAGTTTGACTCAACCGCGTTCACAGATAAAAATCTAAACCCTGCCTTACTGTTACTAAATAAGTGGCAAGATCGTAATCCGTAGCCTGGCTGCGTTGTTTAATATGCCAGGTAAAAGGCTGCCTTGGAACGTGGTAGACTTTCAGAAGTGAGCTACTTTAAATGAAGAAAGTGTTTTAAAAATATTGTATAGTAATTTGTTTCCATAGGCGGGTCACAATATACCTTAATATCCATTAAAATTAATTACCTCGTTAAATTGTCAAAGGAAAAGACAAAAAGTGACGTAACCTAAAACACTGTTATTTCTGCTTAAATTTATATTAACTAGTGTATATAGTTACATTTAAAGGGTACGAAAGCCAGAAACATGCAATAGAATGGGGTGTGTATATGTATAATGCATAGAATGTATATATACAAAGCATATGTATGTACGTATAAAGATATAGATACCTGATTTATATATATATATATATATATCAGCACTTGTATTAAAATAACGCGAGCAACACACACACACATATATACCTATGTGTGTGTGCACGAGAACTATTTTAATGCATGTGCTGATTACGAAGTATATAATGCATATATACACGGCGTTCATGAAACCCAATATCCTGAAATTCTATCACGTATTTTAAAGTTTCTAAAGGTACCTCCAAATATACTTATGGGCATGGAACATTCCGCAAGCGTTTATGTGTTCACTGGCGTATTTTATAAAGGAGGAGATGGAACAATGCCAATAGGGGTTCTTGAGTTGAAATAAATATTCGGTCATTCTCAGCGCTTAAAATCTTCCTCCATCAGATGTGTGAACGAACAGAGAATAACTTTTCTTAAACATGCGGTCGTTCCTGAAATGGTTTTTCCAGGTAGTGAAATAGGCTCTTCCATATCTTTTTCCGACATAATGCCGATGTTTTTTTCGTGAGGGTGATGGCTTATATAGGAAGGAATAATTTGGAAGCAAATGTGAAGATAGATAGATAGATAGATAGAAGCACTTTTGTGTGTGTGTATATATATGTGTGTGTGTGTGTATATATATATGTATATATATTAAGATAAGGGAGGGACATTATATATATATATGCCTCTCGCTTATCTTAATCTAGACACCTATTGAAAATTCACCTCCATTTACCTAGGCCTCAGATGAAATGAGTCTGTATCTAAGCCCTGTTCGGACTTAGGGTTTAACATGGACACACTTTCCAAATTCATCTTTTAAAGCATTTTCTTCAAGGGTGGGTTTGCATTGTATAAAACCACACTCATTTCAGACGCATGTGCACGCGGATAGATGCTGATATATCCTGTAAATACTGATACTGTGCTGACCTATCAAAACACAACCTAGACAGTTCCGGTTCAGACCTGCTGTTCACGGAAAGAAGTGTAGCACTCTATCGCCTTCATTGGAGTTATGAGGCTGGGGGAGAGATTTGTAATTTGTATTTAACCAGGTGGGTTAATTGTTTTTGTGTTGTTAGGGATTCCTGTGAGAAAGTTTCCACTTCTTAAAGTCTTTTTCACCCAAGGGTTCAGTCCCTATTAATTCAGATTGAAAAATCTATCTATCTATCTATCTATCTATCTATCTATCTATCTATCTATCTATCTAATTTTTTTCCTATCTAATTTTGCCGAATGAGTTAAGGAGACGGGTTTTGGAGGCTGATAGAACGAAAACGAAGTCATTTTTAAGTGCCTCTTACATTCCTCACGACCCCACAGGCTGGATTTCCCCCCCCCCTTTTTTTTTCTTGCAACAATAAGAGTAATCGGTGAATCAGGGCAGCTCGTTACCTTCTTACAAGGTAATTAAGTATGGAAGATTGAGAAAGAAAGAAAGAAAGAAAGAAAGAAAGAAAGAAAGAAAGAAAGAAAGAAAGAAAGACGCAGGTCCTTCACTATTTTCTGTGATAAACATCAGCGAAGTTGTGTCAAACCCATTTCTGGTGTAAATTTTCAAACACGCACACACTCTCAGCTTTCAACACTTGCCTCTTTCTTTCAGATGTCAAACATCCGAGGTATCTTTGATTATTGTATTTATTTATTTTTGAAGGAACCCGGATCAGAAGGCCATGACGTCAGCTCTGGATTACCCTTGACCGTGACTAGGCGGTCTGTTTGACCTTGACATCATGAGTTTCGTGCATATTAATCAGGAAGACCACAGCCTTGATCTTCTGGCAACCAGTCAGCAGTCAGAGTTCTCTAAGTATCCCCTGTTTCTGTTTACAGATAAAAAAAAGGTGTCATTTGAAGTCTAGACAGACGGGCTAATGACCAACAATAAAAGCATGAAAAGGAAGTTTCACAAGTTTTGTCTTTTCTTTCCTTTGTATCAAGTAGTTTGAATAACTTCTTAACCAAGGTCTTTATAGCGAAATGCTCCTTATTTCCCACCCTTTTCCTCCATTTTCAGTTTTCATAGTTCTGGCTCACTCACTTTTGAAGAATAAATTGCTAGTCTTGAGGGAAAATGTGGTTTCACATCATTGACTTGTATGTGGAGGTAAGTGTAATTGTCAGTGGGTTGAAAGATGATAAATGTGTATCTGGAACGTGGAAAATTTCCAGTCTTTGTTGAGATATTTTTAATAGTAAAAGAAGAAAACAAAAGGAATTTCCCTCTGTATTTGTCAAGTAATTCTTTTTAAAGTATCTATCTATCTATCTATCTATCTATCTTCCACAAACTTCTTGTTTTCTGCTCATTTAGAAATATGAAATGACTCTTATATATGTTTTAGCACAGTATCAATGGGTTTTGAAGCCAATGTGTTTATTCGCCTTTAGGAAATATACATAGAAAAGTTAATATATTTATTGTGATGCACTTTGAATGAAAATTACTGTCCTGTGGGCATCTCAAACTTTTTTGGATGACAATAGCACCATAAGAAGATTTAATAAACCTATTCTAGCCCTAACTTCTCCACCAACCGTCACCCACCCACACGAAGAGTAAAGAACATAAAATATGTTTGTAAACATTCTGCACGCTCTGAAACAGAGCTTATCTTGAATCCTTGCACATTAAGTTGCTTGTTGGTACAGGGTCCACGCCTTGAAATGACAGTATGCAGCGCCAATTGTTGTTTGTGAGAAAAGTTGAGCGTCATGAGCAAAATAAACTTTTCTGAAGTTGCCTTACAGAGGATGTAGGTATCAGTTTACATTAATCCGGCAGGAGGATGATATCCTCTGCTGGCAGTGTTGGGGAAAATGGAGTAGCATCATAAGCATTTAACCTTTAAGTGCACTGAGAAGACTAGAGCGATGTAGGTTTTCTTATTCGTTTAACCTGATTTTTTGAAATCAGAACAAACATAAATATTCTGCACATTAAATCAAATCAAATCAAAGGACAGCTAACTCTGGACATTTTCACACAGATACATCGAACAATCTTCGACCTTTTGATTCCCCGCTCCCCCTTTCACCACCCTGTGTTCCAGTTTACTACCCTATCCCTTAAAAAATACTTTCCCTACCAGAAATAGCCAATTCCAGTCATTTAGATTATATGTAACGGGATTGAAATAAGGAAAGTCCTATAGACTTACCTTAGTCAGTGCATATTTTATTCCTCTTTCAATTTATTTTTCTAAATTCTGTCTTCTGGCCAGGTAACTAACTTTTCATTGATTAAATCCAAACTCCTTAAAAATCCAGCATGTTTTGCGAGAAATTCAGCTAGGAAGATAAAGTAGTTACTAGAAATGTCTAATCAAAAAGACACTTTTTTATTTCACTCTTGTTAAAAAATATAACAAAATATGCAACTTATTGCAATATCTTTGGGATAGAACATTTCCAAGAGCGAATTAAGTTTTTTTATGCTTTCTTGGGGAAAAGTGAGGGATATAGCCTTAGTTCTTTAAACTTAAAACTTAAATATCTTGGTGGGGGCCATATTTAATTTTTAAAACACGGATCCAGGGGAAACAAAAGAGTATATTCAAATGAAGGGTGCAGCTGAGATAAACCCTGTGGAATATTCAGAGAAGAAATCACAAGGCAGTGTGAGGGAAATGGCATTTCACAAACTACACACATTAGGGCAGAACTGTTTTGAAATCGGAGACCTGCTAAGGATAATAAAATATTAATAAATAAGAGAACTTGGAGGACTGTGCATGGGGAGAAGAGTGTAGCCAAAAGTTAAGGCGTTTTCTGCCTCTTCTTTCCACTTGCAGTGACTGATGCTCTTTCGAGACATTAATTTGCATAACATGTAGATCCTATTTACTACACTAGACAGTGACCTTGAACTGCCTGGGTGCGATTTCACTTTGCTTCCCCCCACTCCCCCCCCCCCCCAAAGTAGCTATTACTAATTTATAGTTAGGTTGCGTGTGCCTTAATATAAAAGGGAACCTTTTCTACTTCCTTGCTCGGATGAGTTTGTCTGTGAGGAAGAAGGGAAATAAACGTGGTGAAAATGATTAAATATTTGTGTCTAGGTCTCTGTCTGCAGTGGGGTTGATTTTAAAGAGGTGAGGCCTAGTGACGCCTCACTAAAGGTAAAACAACTTTGTGAACGCTTTTGGGGTGCTTAGTTCTGATATTGTTATTTATTAAAGGACGTAGAAATAAAATAAAGTAAAATAAGCATGGTTTCATCTGAAAATTCATCATGGTGTCTTTAGGGAAGACTCAGATATACCTGGTACACGGAGTTGCAGCTTTCTTAAATTAGTGATCTATATTAATTAAGAAATATTAAACTGGTATTCAGAATGTTTTATTTTAAGCACTACGGTATGTAATTACATTGCTTTGCAACAGCCGTCGGAGTGAATTTTAAAAGCTTAATCATTAGTTTTTAACAGAAAATGTACCTTTCATGGAAAGAGATCGTGGTAGAAATACAACAGCTTTAATAAATAATCTCTAAGTATTTCTTTTCTGTTGATCTGTCTAATAACTGTAAAAGGGACGCTGACTCTGCAACTACAAAACGATACAATTAAGAAATCTGCTCATGTTTCCAAATGAAGGCCATTAGGGGAATATATTTATGCTTCCCGCTGTATATATGCTAACTCATTTCCTAATGTGGAAGTCCGGCGAAGAGTTAACAGAGTGTTTTAAATAATTTTTCTGAATGCACTGATCTCACTAGTAACAAAATTCCCTTAGGTGAGATTCTGGAGCGCAGGTTTGGATTCACTGGATGCAAAGCCCAGTATGGACACTGTAGTCTGCTTTTTGACACTTCGCATTGGAGGGTGCCGTACAATGTTCAAATCACAGAGATAAAAGGATGACTGAAGATGCATCGGCGGCTAAATGAGAACAAAGCCATGTTCCTTACGTGCACCGCCTTATAGCGAATTTCGCTGAAAAAGGCCAAGAAATAAGAACGAGTTTTCTTAAAAAAAAAAAAAAAGCCGATCCATATGGCGACCTACCCAGATCACATGCCCATCATCGTATAAACGATTATTTTCCACGGTTGCAAAGCGTTCAAAATGTGTTCTCAATCGAGCACAATGTACTTGGAAAAAAATCAAGCAGCTTTTTAGCCGTACCTGGAAAATAATTCCTGGAAAGCGGAAAAATGTACTCAACTTTCACTCCAGTGAAACAAATCCTGTAGCAGAATTTATCGCTGCGTATACCATGTAAAAGTGAGGGACTGCATACACGCACACATATTCACCTATTACATTTACATGTGTATATATGACACGTGCAGGGTGGTTTTTGAACATTTTTGGAGCTTACCATTTAATACAATTACCAAAGCAATTGTTTGATGTTTGATTAAGATGTAATTTTTCTGCATAGCTGGGAGAACTGTCAGTTTAGCTTCAGCATTTTCCTGGGGGAAAATGACTTTGTATTCTAGTAGCCTCTCAAATATAAAAAGCAAAGGAGTACTTGTGGCACCTTAGAGACTAACAAATTTTCTTTTTGCGGATACAGGCTAACACGGCTGCGACTCTGAAACCTCTCAAATATAAGATACTTATTTTGTGCTCCATGGAATCTCAAAAATTCGGGGTCTGCCGTTCAACTCCTATGTGTTTAACATTTCTACCACCTCCCACGTTAGTTAATTAGAATCCTTTTTACCTATACAGGAAATTTTACGGTAGTTTTCCAAGTCAACTTGATGTCAGTGCTCTTGGAAGTTGCTAGCAGGGAAAATCCCAAAGACATCCAAAAAATCCTGTATGTAGTTTTTTCTTTAAAAAACAGCAACCCCAAACCCTTTTCGATCTCTAAAGCGTCTTTTCTTTACCTCTTCCTGGGTCCGGGCTCCCTTACAATGGACTTTTTAAAATAGTAATTTATTTCCCAATGTATTTATTATGCACTGAGATACCCCAACAATGTTTGTCCTGTATCTCTTGGCAGCAGCTTTTTCATACAACCGACTCTCTTCTGCAACCCCCGAGTGAAGAAGACCTTAGTTGTCACGAATACACAATAGGTCGTTATAAGAGGGCTAAGAACCGGATTTCTTTTTTTCGTGTATTTCTTTATTTACTGAGTGAGGGTGGGAGATGGCGGTAAAGAAGTTTTCTTTGCAGAAATGAAGGCAGAGGAGAGCGATATTTTCCTCTTCCTCTTTTGTCTTGCTTATTTGGCAGGGATCATTAACAAAAGCGAGTGGGGATTGAGGAAATTATGGGCTTGTGATTCCTGAATTTAGGATTGTCCCTAGCAGGGATGGAACTCGCCTTTCCCCGGTACCGAACGCCGGGCAGGAAACATTCCTATTGTTCCAGATAAAACTATAAAATATCTACCGGGCTGCAAATATGTTAAAACTCTTTCATCCCATCAACTGTAAATATGACCCTGTTGCAGTTCCAATCATTCGTCTCCTTAAAGAGCCCGTAAACTTTATATGACACAACATCTAATAGTAATTTATTGAGAGATATTGTAAATTTCAACGGTTTTAGTTAATAAAAGGGCTAATTAATGAGAAAATTGCTTAATTTTGCCAGCCGTTGGAGGGACCCTAACTACAGCTGGGGGAAGGGTGTCATTTATATATATTGATATGGTGTCTATGTACATTTTTACAATACATGGGGTTTCTCAGGCCAGTGCTTAAACCCGTTATTTATTTTATTTTATAAAATGTTTTATGATTATATTTTCTTTAAAAAAAAAAGGCGTATAAAAACGAAAGGCAGAACTTAATGTTTTGTTTTGCCTCCGACTGCCAAGGGTGGGTGGCACCTATCTCCAACGCGAGTTGGCGCCCACGTGACCCCACTCCGACCAATGGGGTGGACCTTTAGGTTTAACTATGTTTAATGTCAGATAGCAATAAGCTAGAAGCTCTTGGTCAGGCCCGCGGAAATGGGCGAGCATAATCTCCTTAATCCTGGGTTTGTGGGACCTTTGGTGAACATCCACACGGGAGACACCTTCTACTTCCCCAATTTCAGAGCTTCCGGAGGACAGCTGCCTGGCTTGCCGTCTCTCTCCTACCCGAGAAGGGACAATGTTTGTTCTTTGCCCTGGGCATCCTCAGAGCCCTGCAACGGATACCCCCAGCCCTATCTCAGCAGCCCCGTGTCTATTAACCCTTCTTTCAGCAGAGCGTGCGACCTAGCTAGAGTGGAGGAGAGTAAATGCTACTACAGGGAGGCTTGCTCCGAAACTGCCAGCCTCAAGAGGGAGGAAAGGGTCAGGGACAATGCTTTGATGCCACTTGAACCTGGGATTCCCAATGGAATGAGCGGTAATTTCAGCAAATATGACTATCCGGCTGCTGAGACTGTGTCCCACGATCCCCCTTCTTGTCAGTCCTTGGAGTCAGACTCCAGCTCATCCTTACTCAATGAAGGGAATAAGGGCTCGTCCAGCGAACCAACTACAATGGTCTCGCCTATCAACCAAGGAAGCAATCTGACCACCGGTGGTAAGGAAAAGCAAAGCAAAGGAATATGTGTGTGTTGTTAGCTGTGATTCTTATGATGTGTTGTAAGGCTCTTCTTCTAAGGTCCACTCTTGTGGATATAATTCATGGAATTAGCAATGGAATCAGCATGCCTATATGTGCAGAGACCACTAGGGGTAGCACTCAAATGCCTAATGTTTTATTGGGTGCTGCTTCTTTTAAAAGAAAAGCCTATAAACATGTAAATATCCCATAAAATAGATAGTGATTGCACAGATAGCCCCGAATATGCTCGTTGAGATTGAGTGCATCATTCGCCCTTGCATAAAATGTTTTAAGGCTTGGGAAAGGTGTGCTGTGGGGTGGCTGCCCGAGAGCTGAAAAACTAAGTACAAAGGTGATGCTTAAAAAAGGCAGAGCTGGGTACATTGGAGTTGTCATGTCAGGCGAAAGGATACCACATCCAACACGCTGATTTCTACCTGTTGGCTTTCCCCTTATTGATTTTTCCCCTTTAAAATTTGGAAGGCGCCATAAAAATACCCCTAACCCTCCGCGGCATCGAGGCGCCATAAAAATACCTATAATGATGTCTTCCATTATGTATATTCTCTTCTGCAGGGAAGCAGTTTCAACAAAGTTTAGCTGATTTCCATATCGTAGGTTGCTTCTTGATCTATCATGTATCCAAAACGTAGAACCATGCGTGATTTAGGTCTGTTCATCAAGCTTGTAACTAAAATATAGATCTATGTATCAGTATTGTATGCAAAAGTTAGCAATATGTGCCTCTCACGTATCTAAGACACAGATCTATGTATCAGTTTTGTATATAAGAAATACATCGATGTATACAATGTACCAATTAGATAAAAGAAATAACTCTTAGTTAAATATCGTGCACCCAATATGTAGATTTATGGGGCAGTCTGAAATACATGCATCTAATATATAGATCTATATGTTAACCCTAAGTAAGAAATAGTTCTGTGTGTCTATTTATGCATCAGTCAGATCTATCAAGTATTGCAGATCAAGATTTATGAATCTCTCTTGCGTGAGATACCTCTGCCTTGTACCCTCTGATGTTGCTATGAGGTGAGCGTTACAAACTGTGAATGCAGAGGAGGGGCAGGGAAGTGCGGGAAAGATCCTATCTTGGAAGCCGACTTTGTTTCTTCCAGTGTATTAAATTCTCCTTTCAATCACACGTCCTTAGGTGCTCCTTGGTACCCGATGCATACAAGGTCCCGGAAAAAGCGAAAGCCTTATTCCAAGCTCCAGCTAGCAGAGCTGGAAGGGGAGTTTATGGTCAACGAATTCATTACCCGCCAAAGAAGGAGGGAGCTCTCAGACCGATTAAACCTAAGTGATCAGCAGGTGAAGATCTGGTTCCAGAACCGACGCATGAAAAAGAAAAGACTGCTTCTGAGGGAGCAAGCTCTTTCTTTCTTTTAAAGTTCAAAAAGCGTCCATGTTGGTTAACCTCATAGACTTTCTAGTGTTCATCCTAGCTGGTGGTCCCGGGACTTTACCTGATCACTCATAATTTTCTTTAAAAAACAAAAACAAATCAGCGAGCATATATAAATATGAGAATATGCATCTCCTTCACTGGAACTGTTGGGAAAGACCCGATGTGAATGCGCAGCTCCCCAAACCCACCCATCAGCCAGAGTTGGTTTCTATGGTCTAAAAGATTGTCAGCAGCATTGAATATAATCTGAGTGTGATGTTGAGTACGACCCACTATCCTTTCATTGACAAGCCGAACAGGTACGGTTTCCCTCCAAGCAATAAGGTTTGTTGGGTTGTGTGCGATATTTCCCCCCGACTGCTCTGGTTTTGTGGTTGGTACCTATTCCAGACAGCATCGAAGATTAGTCTTAGAACCAAGTCACCATCCTGTATTGTAACGAGTTTCTAGTGCTGGGTGTTCATTCTCTGGAGTGGATGGATGTGGCTCCTTAATTCAGCTCCCGCCCATTCTTAGGGTGAACGGTTCGCCAGTGGTGCATATTTCCAGACCCATTTTCACTACAAGTGGAGAGTTCTCGGCGAACAAAATAACTGGTTTGCTCAGAATCTGTAGGAAGAAGACAAAGGGAAAGAATGTATAGCAATGTGTAGCTGGTTGTCCCTGAGCTGGGAACTTAGCTCGGGTACATGGCGCTTCTTGCATGGTGCTTTGCTCAGAATAAAAGGGATGGTATTAGAAGGAGTCCAGGCCCCGCACCCACCCACCCTGCCACACGCTACCCCAAAAATACTTCCAAGCAAAATGGAATTTACTTCCAAATTAAACGGGAAGATTCCCTCTGAAACCAAAACCAAACGCGTTTTCTGCACTGTCCCCAATTGTATTCTTATTACCGGCTACTTCAAGTCATTGTATGTGCTTAAACACAACTCCGCTGCAGGAGTATTCGTGCCGTTTCGCTGTGCTTATTGATTGCGGCATAGAAAAGAAAATACCCTTTTGTGGCATTCACTGATGGCGTCAATTAAGCTAAAAAATATACTTTCTTCCTATAGCTGTCTTTAAACATTAACTTCATCCCTTGGTTTTTATTTTAGAAATGAAGGAGCAGGTTGTTGGGTTTTTTAAAGATGACTTCTAGTCAAGTAGGCAGAAAAACACAAAAATCAGTGGCTGCTTTCCCTCGGAACCAGATATCCAGAGCAGCGATAGTGACACATTCAATTTTCCATCACCGGCAGCTCTTCCTTAACTCAGACAATCCCCACATTTATGGGGGTGAGGTCCTTTTATTTAGGAAAAATGTGGAGGAGACCCGGTCATTTCCCTCCTTCCCACACCATTCATACCTCTTAGGCCTAGTGTGCTACTCCTTCACCGAGGGGCTAGCTGAATACTGTGTGGTTTTTTTTGTTTTTTTTTTTGGGGGGGGGGTTGGGTTGGGGTTTTTTTTGGGGGGGGGAGGTGTGTTCCGATTTACTGCAGAAAAATAATCTTTAGTTTCATCATAATGTGTGTATTCCATCAGCTTTGTACGGAGTCCCCAGCTTTCTTGGAAAGAAATGTAGCTGCAGGGCTGGGGCAGATATTTCCTACCCTTCTGCCCGCAAAGCAATATTCAGAGAGGGTGGGGGACACTAGTTACTCGGGTTAAGATCAAAGGGGACGCTGTAGCTTAGAGTTTTGCCACTACAAGCTTTGCTTCATTCGTTTTATATAGGATGGATTAATTTTATTACAAAGCAACGTTCTCTGGGAAGCCTAAATTATTACCACGTGCTGCCGGTTCTCTGCGTTCATGGTCATGACCGAACAGTGGTGGCAAAGAATGCCTTTATTTACGAGCTGCAAAGGGCGCATTCTAGTCCTTAAAAATGCCTCCCGGTTTGAAAGCTGGCCTTTTCTTCAGCTCTATTTCCCATGTCTGTGCCAAAAAACCCCCCACAAAAAAAAACAAAACAAAACAAAAACCCAACACAGTCAGGAGAGCCTAGCCCTCCACTCACCTCCCAGCACCTTCACCCCACTGTACCCCGCCTATGTCACCCCTTTATATGAAGTCCCGTTTTCAACTCCTCACACGTACACACACCTTATACACAAAAGGGTTTAAAGAGAAAGACGCAGCCTCATGCAATCCTGTGCAATAAATACCATGCGCAATGAAAAGCGGGCGAAATGTGGAGGAATTCTACCTATTTGAAGGGTAACTGGAGGATCCCAAAGGACACATCCCCAGCCCTGTAGTGTCCATTTATGACATTTAATTTGAACAGGATACTCTTTAAAACCGCATTATCCCTAAATGATATATAAAGACATACAATGGATCTTATGTGCAAAAGGGTATTTTCGATCAAACTGAGGACCCTGATCCGCGGGCATGTAATGTGATGCCTTGGAGTTTTGCTAAATGTAGAGGCACCAGATGTATCAATCAATATGTGCTTGATTTATTAACTAAAGAATAGCTCACCATTTCTGTCCCTTACAAACCCAGGACAAGTTAATTCACTGACTAGGAGAAAGGTTTCATTCTGAGGGCTGTAGAGACTAAAAGGAACTAGGGTGACAGGTCATAATGCAGAGCTATATTTAAATATCAAAAATCATTTTTGTAATTCTTTGCCCACGGAGGAGAGCATTTGCTGTCTATACAGAAGGAGAGGACTTACTATATGAAACACATTGGACAAGCCACCAGCAAGAAGTTGATACTTGACAATTGTCCCCGTGACATGTGTCTGGTTACAAAGGCGATGTTCATCGCCACTCAATGGGTTTAAAAAGAAATCACGTGATTATAAATGTTAAAAGATATAACATATATGCAATATTCTCTTTCAGATTGCTATAAAATATTATTCGGTGAGACCTTCTGTTTGTCCTGTGTTAGTTCCCTGTGTGTGTGGCGCAGCTTTCTGCTTGTATCTCTAGTCTAGTTTATTGCGGTTGTTAATATGCATCGTTTGCAATATAGTTCATATGTGATGTTTTTTACCTCAAGCTATTATATGTAGGGCCTATGCAAATGTCTGTCATAGCACGTTCTGGCTTTATATAGTCATGTAAAAAATTGCTTCACAATAATAATTAAAAAATGAATGTATTATTATGTGATTTCTGATAATAAATAAAATTACCCAAACATCTAGTTGGTGATTTACTGCTTACTATTAAAATTAGTATTAACCAGGAAGGTTAATAAAAGAGTAACAAAAATATATTAGCCAGCACTGTCTTCTGTGGATTGTAGATCATCTTTTCGTAAAAAATAATTAAATGAATGTGTAAAATACGTTGTAAAGGAGAGAAATATCGCTTCTTGCGTTACTCTAAATATAATTAGAAACATCCTGGGGAAATAAGGAGTATACTTTAAACTCAGAATTAGTATTTTAATGAGAATATATTTGTGTCCATAGCATTAATTGGAAGCAGATTGAACTGGGATGCTTTCTTTAAAAAACTGGACTGTTTGTATATCGAATAATAAGCGCGTTCTTTTGTCTCTTTGTGGGGAAAAGGACGTCAGAATAAATATGTCTCTGAAAGCGATTCTTTAACGATTTGACATAAATATATAGCTACACAAGGTGAACTTTGAATACAGTTGTATATTAGTTTAAATATGAATTAAATGGGAGAGGAAGTTCTTAACATGGAAATATTTTAGAAATATTTTATAATCTTGAATTATTATTTTTAATTATTATATTAATATTAATGGTGATCTGATTGTGCTTTCTTCATAACTGTAGGACCTGAGCAAAAAAAGCAATTTAATAAAAAAAAAACCCATCAGGCTAATTATAATACATTAGGTTATGATTTTATGTGTATCTCTAGAAACCAAGATTTATATTTAATGGATTTGTAGACATTTCTTTTCTTCGGAATAAAGGTAAAGTTTAGCTGCGGTGAGTGAAATGCATAAAACGCCTTTTAAAAGATCGATAAATGATATTCCCCCCCCCCCACACACACACACACAATTCCTGTAGGAAACCCACCAGTGGGGGTAATAGGAGGTTATAGAATTGGCTTTGTTGACCACCCTCCCACCCCCGAAATCTATGTCTGTGATTGCTTAGCATAGCCTACCCTCTCTTGGAACAGAATGGAGAGACACCCCATTGAATCACAGCGTGAGGCAGGTAGAATAAGGTTTACTGTGAAGGCAAATCAGTGGACATAGCAAACAATAATTAATTGTACTGGGTTTAATACAGTTTCCACACTTCCTAATAGAGTGCATATTGACGCATATAAGCAGTGTGTGTGTGTGTGTGTGTGTGTGTGTGTTCCAGTAACAGTTCTATGTTAAAAACTATAGAGATTTTTTTTTGGGGGGGGGGTCTTTATTTTCCTCTAGGGTAGCTTGATTTGGCCCTGGAGTAAGGGTGTGTGTGTGAAAAATAAAATAATCAGGCATTATTTTCCCTCATATTTTATAGCATAAGACCAGCACAATCTTACTATCCTTAGTGCATCCTGCAAACATCCCAGCAAAATCTGTCAGAAATTTCCCTGAATAAGGATTGGGTTTGGAAAACATGGGCATGAAAAAAAATATTAGTTTTAAAAGTCCAAACGATTTGCCCTGTATATATGTCTCTATAGATGCATACGTGGTTCATGTCAACACAAACAAATACACTTTCCTGTTGACGTTTTTGGAAGTGTAAGTGTGTTTTAGTGTATGTTAGGTACCTACAAACCCTTTACACATAACCTACTTTCCTGGTAATTTCTTTGGCAGAGAAGGAGAGAAAACAAACAAACAAAAAAGCACGGTGTGTGTGTGTGTGTGTGTGTGTGTGTGTGTGTGTGTGTGTGTGTATGCTCTCCCAAAGAAATGAGAAGGAATGTGGATTATGGCCATTAGGTCTGAATTGTGGATAGTGGCATACATTATATAGAAAATTGTGATTTGGTTAATCCTGAGAAGGAATAGTTAGATTTCAAAGGACATTTAAATATTCACCAAAATAGATTAAAACGTATTTATTACCGGTGAGTGTGTAGGACAAATCGTTCCTTCGCCGTAAAATTCTGTATTACTTCTGGGGTTCTTCTTCTTCTTTTTTGATTCAGGGATGTATTTCACAGCTATTGCTTAAAAATGAATTCATTATGAGAGGGAAAATTCCTCGTCTCTTTAAAGGCAAAGAATAATTCAGCTTCTAATAAATAAAGTATATGCTATATTTCAATAGTACAGATACGGCAAAATTCTTCTGTGTACGTTCAAATGAGGTTCATTCACGGTCAAATATTTTCAGCCTATATTCGATGTGGGGAAGATAATGTGCAAAATATGCTACACTGTTTTCATTGTTGTGAAGAAGATATGTCCAATTTCAATTGTTTATTACATTTTTTCCCCACTGAGACTTACATCAAAGCAATAAAGGATTATTCACAAGATCCACGCGCGGAATAAGATGAGATGGGACTCCTAAGAAATGACTTTGAACACACAGTGCTAAGAAGTTTCAAAGAAAGTGAAAGAAAGGTATATTTGCACCTCTATAGAATAGCTTAATCCTTATTTCTAGATGCCTAGAAGCCTAATTGAAAATGTAACATCATTATTAATTTCCCCTTGTGTTACATCATACTTGTTCTAAGACAAAATTATAAGAGGACTGTTATTACATGTATAAAGCAAACTAGTCAGAATTGCACGTGCAGGGGAAATAAAACATGCATGCAAAACAGACACACCGTAGACGCACAAGTTAATGATTTGATTTTGTTTTATTAATCGCCATTCTCTCCCCCCCACTCCCCTCCCCCCCAATCCCCCCCCCATAAATAAACAAATACACAAACTATACCACCACCGCTGCTGGAAAAAAAATATACAATCTAGCTTGCTGTATGCTTTTAAATAAATTTCACAATGGTGTTTCCGGAGCATTCATAGCCACCGCTACTTTGAAGTGGATAAGACATCTGAAATATTGTACCTCGTATTACCCAGACGCATGGGCTGTCTTTCCATTTTGATAAATGGGCTATCGCCTGGGGGTCAGCGAGCCTTGGGCATGGACTTAACGTAGAATCTGTGGCATATCTGTCTGTCTCATGGTCGGCGTTTGCCTTCCTCCTAATCAATTTCTGCAGCCAGAGCCAAACATTCCCATGCTCTTCTGGTATTTTTATTTATTTATTTATTTATTTATTTATTTGTGGTGGTGGGGGAACCCTGGGGTCTGGCAAGACAGTCAAAAACAAGGTAGACTTGCCATTTTTGCCACGTGGAGAGATCACACACTTCACTCCCCTATTTCTACTTCAGCGATATTTACTGTGT
Source organism: Natator depressus (assembly GCF_965152275.1). Taxonomy (NCBI): domain Eukaryota; kingdom Metazoa; phylum Chordata; order Testudines; family Cheloniidae; genus Natator; species Natator depressus. The sequence continues at coordinate 12,272,343 of NC_134253.1, forward strand.
CAAACCATAGACCTGGTTTTGCAGCAGGTAAGGCAGTGCCAGTCGTGATATTACTGTGATATTTTACAGCCCAGAGAGGGACAATTGATGCATCGCTCCCTTTCTAAGCCTCCATTTAATGCAGGCCCACACAATGGGTGCTTGAACTAGGGGTGCCGGGAGTGCTGCCGCATCCTCCCTCACGGCTTGAAGTGATTTCCAGGCTTTGCAGTTTGGTTCAATGGCTCTCGGTACCCCCGCTATACAAGTTGTTCGAGCACCCCTTGCCCACACAAAAACACATGAATAGATATTCAGCTCATAACACTGCGTACAAAAATAATGTTCTGGGCTCCCTTCCAACATTTTAGAGATGTTTGTGTCCATGCATGTAAATGAATGAATGAAGATTTTCCTAGGCTGCTATTGTTAAGAGGCTGTTAATTAATTTAAGCATATCATCAGGGCATATCTATTTTGAAGGGATGTTGTTTCGGGGACTGTTATTATTACTCTTATTAAATTCATTTTACGCTCCACCCTTCTTCCAGTGTGCCTGGGCTAACAGTGACCCTGAGTGCCAATACTTTAAAAATTTTCATGACATATCTCTTTACACTGTCTTTCTTCATATTAATAGGGACTATTTTAAGTAACAAGCTCCGTTATCATTAATATGCCAATGAATTAATACTAAAGGATGTCTTTTGTTTATGGGTATGGGTCCATAAATATAAAATAAAGACAGAGTGGGAATAATTAGAAGTGTTTACCAACATATGCCACCGACTCTCCTCCAAACCCTTCCATAGCCTTGGAGAGGAAAATGAAATGCATTGCAAGTCATTAGTTTTAAGCAAATCATTTCAAATGGAAACTTATAGGTAAAGCCTAATGAACTGCTGGGGGAAAAAAGTATTTTCTTTTATTACTTGGTAGGTACCAAGCAAACACAGCAATATTTCACTGTTGAAATAATAAATTAATTACTGTATCTGCAGCTACAAACTACAATGCCTCCAAGGATGACTGAATTTAAACGAGATATATGTATCCAGTCTCACTGGTGTTGTTAACAAGAGTGATAATAAAGATGAAAAGGATAAGAATGATAGAAAGATCAGTAGATTTGTATTCCTTGCAGGAGGGTTTTTGAGGGTTTTCTACTGGATGAATCTTTGTAGCTCTCTGTAAAGTTCTTTTTTTTTTTTTTAAGCCTGGCTTCATTAAATAACTTTATTTTTATTCTGAAAAAGAAATAAACCATCAAAATCTGAACCTTTCCGAATAAATCCCTTTTCTAACCAGCCTTTTTTTCACCGTTGGGAGAAAAAGATTTTATGATCTGATTACTTTTAATATAAAAATGACTTTTTTTGGAAACAAAGCATCTTGTGCTTTTGGAACTCGAGGAATTTAAATGGGTTTTTGGAGCTAAGTTTTTATTGTGCTAGGAAAAGGCAGAAATCTTATTTTCCATCCTCAGTCAAAATAAATTACCCTTTAAGTTTTATTTATGTCTAGGTGAAATAACTGAGTATGTGTTGAAAATCCTTATCTCCTTGTTAAATAGTTTTGTTTTTAATTTTATAACTGAGTTAGCAATGCATTACCACATACAAGCTGTCTGGATATCTCATTATATTAACCATAGCCAAAACTAAACCTCTTACTGGAAAAGGAAATGTGTTAATAATAGTATTTTGTGCCAATACGCCTATTTACCTTCTCAAATGTACATGCTTAACTGAGATATGTTGATAATTATAGGATATGTGGAAATTCATTTTATTTTTATGATTAACTATTAAACTATTATGAGGTGATAGGAATCTCTGCTAAAGGAAATCATTTCAAAATTAGGTGCGGAAAAACAGTTTGAAACCAAAGGTAACAAAGAGCAAAGTCCTCCAGACTGCAGATCCAGTTTAAAAAAGTATTGCAGAAGAACATTTATTTGATCAAACTGTTTTCTAATCTATACAAAGAAGAAATATTCTTTCTCTGATATATCTTTGACACGTGGTATATAGACTTGGACCTTAGTTCTTTCATATAAAATAGGATCTTATAAACACACAAGTATTTAAATGCGTGGTGTGTTTGTAAATGTGTGTATATATATCTGTATATAAATGCATATAATATCTGAATATATAAAATGCATATGTGTCTGTATATGTATGTATATTTTAAATATGTATATATATGTCCTTTAAGCATTTATGTGCACATAATATATATATGGTGGGTATTAATGCAAGGGTAAAGATACATATACTTTGCACATATATGTCCAGCTCCGTGTGAGCGTGTATGTGTTTCATACTTGGGTTCCTAGCATTAGCCATCTAAATCAATACTTAGGCACCTACTGAAGTGTCTTGTTTTCCGAGCTCCTGAACTCCGACTAGTGCTCATTTAAGTCAGTGGGAACTAAGAAAATCGAATCACTTACTTAGGTACCTTAAGTGTCTGGTTTTAGGGACTCAAGTTTGAAAAATTCTACCCATATATCTTCGCATGTAAAGTGAGCTCTAAAAATACGCCACTTATTATTTCATGTTCCCTCCTAAAACAAGGATTGTATTGGGTATTTATCACTGACCGTGTGTGTTAGTGTGTGTGTGTGTGTGTGTGTGAGAGAGAGAGAGATTATCTCTTTATCCAGCGATTGTGAGTGAGATAAAGCAGGCATTTCTTTCTCTCACACACAAAGGCAGTCACACACACACACAGACACATATATATACATACACATATGGATATATACTTCATTTCTAAGGTATTTGGAAGGTTAATCATAAAGATCAGAACCTGTATTTTCTCAAATTCTAAAAAAATTGCGGGCCAGTGTTTTCTGGAGTAACATAAACCCAACAGATTATTTGAAAAACTAAGAGGAATTTAGTCTCGATAACATTTTGTGGTATCTTCCAAATAAAATGAAATATTCTGGGCGGGTTTTGTTCGGTTGGGTTGTTTCTTTTTTCCTGATTCGGACTGGCAAGTAACCTACATGCCTCTTTCCACCTCTTAAAAACATTCTATGTGCAGTACCTTTTCCCAGTCAGACATAGGTTTGAGTTCAGTTAAAAAGTTCAGTAAGTCCTCTAGGAATATAGAAGCATAAACATACGACATACTGGAATCAAGCTTGGCTTTTCTGTTAAAGAGAGAAAGAGAAAGAGAAAGAGAAAGAGAAAGAGAAAGAGAAAGAAAGACAGGGGGTGGAGAGAAAGAGTGAATTTGCGGTGCCTTACCGCACGAAGCCGGATTTGTAAACAAATCGCTAATGAGACTAGACATGCCGGAGAGTTTGCCTTTAGGATACACGAGGAACCTTTTGTTGGTTTTCCAAGCGCAGAACAGACGTTTTTATTATTTTTTTTTTCGCCCTCCTTTGTCCCCCTCTTGTTGAAGCTGGAGAATTTTGCACCCCGTTTTCTTGCTGCGAAATCTCAGCCAAGATCTTTGAGCCATTCTGCAAGGGCTTTCCTGCTCGGTGCTAATCTTTTTGTCGGATGACTTCTGTTTACAACTGTCTGTCTGGGTGGGCGGGGGGGCGCCATTTACAAAGTGAAGGTCAAGTTAGCATCCTACCTTATATGGCATACAGCGGTCCTCCATTTTCGTGTCTTTGTCAGAACACGGCTAAATGGCAATGGCATTTCTTGTTCTAAGTATACATGTTGCTTTCTTTTAAAAAGACCCCCCTTTAATTTTTGGGTGGGGGGGGGAAGGGGTGTCTCTCAGGCGCGGATGAAGATGAAGATGGGGGAAAGACTGTGGGAATGCGACCAGACTTCTTCATGACGATCGCTGGTTTGGACACTCTCCCCCTCCTGTTTCCCCCCACCCTTGGATTATAGACTTCAAACAAGGTCTCTCTCTCTCTCTCTCTCTCTCTCTCTCTATCTATCTCTCTCTCTCTTCCCCCAGCAAGATGCAAACACTTCTTCCATGGAGGAAATTAAACGTCATAAAGAAAAGTCCAATTAGGCTTTAATGTTTGAATATGACCATTTTCTCCAGAACACAGTGAAGTTCACTCGGTAAGGAGAAGGGCGGTGGTGGGGTGGCTACGAATGTCTTGCCTCAAAAATAGCCAAACCAAAAAAAAAGAAAAAAAGAAAAAAAAGATGTTTTAACTTGTAATAATAATTAAATAGGGGAGGAGGGTGGGAATCTACAGAGTTCATAGACGATATTTCGAACTCAGGCAAAGGAAAACCTGGAAATGGGGACACTTAAAAAAAGTGTAGTGTAATGCGGGAGTTTGCCTGACCCCAGCAGCTGGTTTTATGCTGCAAATTTAGCTTGTTATAGTTAGAGGGCCTGTACATAAAGAGGTGGTAAAGGTGCATGTTCCATACTTAAAATATAGGTTACATCCCAGACTCTTAACGCTAGCTACGGGCTAGGCGGTGAACAAAATGCGATCATCGTTAAATAAAATCGATAAGTCTTCCATGGATCTTCTGTTTCTCAAAAGTATATGCCTCTCCCCCCTCCTCCATCCGGAGCTGTTTTCAGGGTGTGCAAAAATGAGTACATTTCCCCTTCCAAAAAAAAAAAAAAAGGGTATGATCCATACAGTGTTCTATGAAAAATGGCAGGACTCAGAGACAGGGAGCTTATCCTTGAAGGAAAACATGGATAGAGCCCATTGTGCTTATTTACAACCGCTATATTCAACATCTTAAGTTAGCCAAGTGAAACCCAGACTTCCAAACTTTTATTTCCTATCTTCCTTTTAGCTAAAGTGGCTGGGAATTCAGGCCAAGAGATGTTTGGAACGGAAAGGGATTCATTCACAGAAATGTGGAAAGATCCCTCAGACATTTTTGCTTTTTTGTAAATAAACCTTTGATGGGAGGGAAAACGCGAGCAGGCTCTAGTCCATTAGATAAATGAATAGATCTCGCAATGACAGTTTCAAAAGCCACTTAATCTATGCAATGTGTGTCTGCATTTTCAGACCAATGCCAGATGTGCATCTCCAGCTTTATATACAGTTCTTGTTTTCCAGAACTCACTATAATATATTGTTTACTTTGGGCTTGTGTGTTTGGGAGGGTTACCGGCGACAGCGGTTTGCTTCTCCTCAGCTGTATTTTGCAAAAGGGAGACTGAACAACAGTGGGAAATATGTTCATATATTTAATACTCTTAGCTTCCAAGAGGACTCAGCGACACTCCCCAGGATACCAGCCCATGAACTATTTTTCAGTGATCCCCTTTTTTCCTGGCCTCTCATGCCTTAGACGTTACACTCGTAGTAAAAAATATGCCCAACACTCAGCTCGTAAAGCATAAGGTAGGATAAAATACTTAATAATTTCCATCGAAGAATGAGCGCTCTCATCATCAATATCTCCATAGCTACACTTATTCTTTGGATAGATAGATAGATAGATAGATAGATAGATAGATAGATAGATAGATAGGCAGGCATGCTATGTATGTGTATGTGTTTATATGTGTATGTGTCTATATACTATATAATTATAATACATGCTCTAAAATATTTGTGTATGTATATATAGAGAGATAAATACTTAGCTGTATATAATTAGATATGAGTATATAACTTTATATATAGTTATATATGTGTTTGTGTATGTTATGTGTGTAGACAGATAGATCATTTACACAACCCACATATGGAGTAGAGTGAAGAGAAAAGATATGAGTCTTTCCTCCTCCATTTTTTTATCCATAATTTACCTTCTCTCGAGTATTACTTGAACATGAAGTATTAAAGACACATATATTATTACTTGAGAAATACGGGCACACCGCGTTGAAAATATATATATATTCCTAGAGGATGAAGTCGGTAACCATAACAAAGCACTCAAACTTTGTCCCCCATCGAGAAAAAGGATATGACTATTATCTATCATGCTTCAGCTAAACATCAGAAACTATTAAGAGTGGCAATGGTTGAAATGACTAACAAAATGAACTTTTTAAAGAGCTCAGAATTTGGGTTACGTTTGCATTTAAGTATGTAATCCTAAATATCTCAATTTATCCCTCTGTGCTGTCTATATGAAAATAAGCGATAAATAAAGGACTTTGAATATTCTAAACATGCATATTTCTACACGGGCTCAAGTTTTATATCTAAAGAAAGACACATACAGAGAGACAGGAGAGAAATGTGACGCCACAATAAAAATATTCTCAAGAAACACTCATCCTTTATAACTGGAATATATATATATATATGTCACTATATATATATATATATATATATATATATATATATATATATATATATATATATATATATGTCACCACAGAGCTAGCCCAAATATTTTATTTCATTTTATTCGGATAAATGTGTTTTTTGAAGTAAGGTTTCAGTGCCGACGCTGATGTAGATTGAGAACTATTGAAGTCTATCCCATAAAATGTTGAGATTCTACTTTGATCAATGGGAGCCTGAGAGAAATATATCTCCGTACTAGCTGTAGTGAAAGATATGCAGGAACCCCAACATATAAACATGGATTTTTTAAAAATTTATTTCCTATAAACCCAATGATTAAATACCACTCCGGCTCGTGCGTGCACGTTTTTACCGGAGCATTCTTGCAGATTATCCGCCGCACCTTTAATTCTCTATTTTCAATAATATGGTATTTTGCTAAGAAAATGAGATTCCAGCAGAATTCAAATGTTCTGTGTCACATTATCCGACTTTTTTAGGAAGTTCCGTACATTTCAAAGTTACTTACATGGAGCATTTGATAAATTAACCATTTCTGGACCATCTATGTCTGTATTTTATATATCTTTATTTTTATTTACGCAGGTCATTTTTAGCAGTTTTGTGTGTGTGTGTGGGGGGGGGGATTGTGTTGGTTAACGGCGCTATTTGAGTTTTCAGAGCCTCATGACTACTGTATTTTCCAACGAGAATATGAAAGAGTTTAGCCTATTGTGAAGTTTCACCGAAATTCATTAAGCCAGAATATGTCATATGCATTTGTAGCAGTCAGGGAAATTTAGTTCTGCAAGGGAGAAGAATATTTTCATCACTGAATCCTACACAGTTAACATAGCTCAATGCTTCTTAGCACCCAGGGAAGGAAACATGCATTGAATTGGATTTCTGGGGGGAAAAAATACAAAGTATGCACCGCACAATGAGTGTTAGGTATATTACTTAATTACTGCTCAAGATGAACTATTCCTTGGGCCTCGTTGGAGTCCTTTCTATATGAATCTGACACCCCTACCACATTTCTACCATACAATATCTGCTTTGCCTGTGGTTAGGAAGCATAGTTTATCTGCTTTTATCTTTATTGAGTCCACATGATTTTGAACTTGCAGCTCAGGTCTACAGAGATCTAAGTCCTTTTTCCCTTTGAATTGTTCACAGCTTATATAGTTTTCTTTAGTAGGCTGGCTTATATCCAATTAAATTTATCTTTGCCATTTGGGGACAATAATATTTTCCAAGAGCTTCCCACTTGTAGCTATTGTCTCCAGCTTCAGATTTCCTGGAGACACATGCGGTCTATAGTAATCTGTTTACTGGCGTGGATTTGTACACTTTTTTTTTTTTTTTTGAAGTCTATGAGTCTTGTTTTTAGGAAGTAATTGTAGTTCTGTATTGGGGGAGCGGGGGTGGGGGGAAGGAATCAGCTTTAGAACATCTGACAGGCCAAAGTCATTAGGCATCAGAAGTCTGAGCTTATTTAGCATAAACAAATCACATATCTGTGAAGCTGCCTGAAGGTACATCGACCAGCGAAATGATTTACACTCACTTTTAATGCATTTGCAGACAGATCGGGAATGCATACAATTCTGAAAATGCTACTTTTCCAAATCCGTGAGCCAAAGTAAATTGTGATCAGCCGCCTGTACTAGGTAAAGATGCAATGTATAAATATTGCATCAGATAGCTTGAGATCACAACTCCTTTTAAACGCTTGAAATGCTGCAGTAAGTGCCTATGGTTAAAATGGTAAGTCAAATCAGTGTAAATAATATTTTATTTTCTCTTTTCCAGTCAGTGGATTCCATACTCCATGACTCCAACAAAGAGCTCTTTATGATGACAAGTGCAGAAAAGTTTTATCCAGTGATAACTGGAATGTTGATACGATTTTACACTGCATAAAATACATTAATTTGGGGGGAGGAGGGGAAGGAAAATCAGAATTTCCCAGTGGAAAAAAATGGATGGTTTATTGAGAATAGCTCAAGTGCGGGGTTATCCTAAATCAAAATATGACTTAAGAAGTTTATATCTATACACTAAACAACTTTCACAGCCAAAAAGTTTTATTTCTCTACCTTTCTTACTTAGGTTTGGCTCGTTCAGTCAAAATTACCCGGAGTTTACTTAAAGTTCATTTTAGCAACACAGAGCACAACTTAGAAGTCTCGTGAAATGCCCACTTGCCTGTTGAAAACACTGACAAATGTGCAAAGTATAGTCTTTATGTCAGGCAAATTAGTAGTCAGTCAAGGCAAAATGTGTTGGGTTTTTAAACACTTAATTCTTACATTGGAATCGAATTACATTTAGATGTTTGTATACAACAAATAGCCCGCTAGCTAGAGGAAAGGAGGTGGACGTTTCGCGGTCTCTGCTGCGTTTTCGTTTACTATGCTGATGTGAGGAAACAAAATACACTCCAAATATTGCCTCTAAGTAGGCAGTTCGGTTCATCGTAACCTCAAGATAGTATTCGAGCAACTTCCCTTAGAAAAATAAACGTATTTCCTCTCCTCCCCAGCCCCTTAGGTTGTCTGTATGTGTGTTTTGTTTTTTTATTTTATTTTATTTTACTTTATTGCAGACTTGGCTGTGAAATGAACTCGATTAAAGTTCAGGGTCCCTACAGTTGATTACCCTGAAACTCATTTGACTTTTTTTTTTTTAAAAAGAGTCTGCAGTCTTCATTCTGGCTTTTATGGTAGTCACTTTGGTGGTCAAATTCAAGTGCTATGACTCCACAGCTGTCTCTTCTGTGTTTCCTTGCAGGAAGTCGGCAAATCCTGCCCTTTAAACTGGGTTTAAAACACAAAATGGCAACAGGAGTTGTTTTAGAGATATTTACCTACTAAGAGCAATAAATTATTCACACACCTATAGGAAGGAGCTCATGTGTTACACCACACATATGTTTTAGCGACGACACTTAGGACTTCTTCTCCCCCCCTCCCCATGTCTTCTTTTTATTCAAATAAAATGGAGACGAAATAATCTCTAAACGTAATGTCTAAACCCCGAAGATGAAATCTGTATTTTTACTAGGAGAGTTTTCCATTTCAACGTTCGGTTTTGCCCCATGCAGATTGCAAAGAGGAGGGAATTGGAAGAAAAATAATTGCACTCATAAACAATAGCTTAACATTATTAGTTTGTAGTTAGTATTAATATTGGCCCATAAAAAGATCACTGACACTTTAATTAAAAGTTTTGCCCAAAATGACACCAAAGACATAAAATGGGGGCAGATTACAAAACCAAGACACATATCTCGACCTCATGAGTTCTTTACTTTGTATTTATCAGCCAACGGTGCATTAGAGAAAAAATACATCCCATTTTGAGATTATATATGTACACACACAGATCCCGAGATCAGTTATAAAAAGAGGTTTTTGAAAAGTTTTGGATAGAAAAACACCAACCTTGAGAAAAATTCAAATATGTGTAAAAAAATATATGCTCTGTTGCATGACGACTGTCAACATTGTTTAAATAAGGAAGAGTATGTATTCTTAGCATAAGAAGCCACCAAGGGATCAGTAATACAGCAATTGAAATCGAGACATACTACAGTGTGCTACAGTTTTGAAAGCTACATTGCAGTGTCCAATGTGTTTTTTTCTTTGTTTCTTAAGTGCTCAGATCTTAGCTCCGCTGCAAGACACAGACCTACCAATTTATTTCCTATCATTAAAATGAACTTTTCAAAAGCATGTTGCTTATTAATGTCATTCTGCTTTTCTATTATTGTTTTTTTTATATATATCTGGGTCCTCTTCCTTCTAGCAGCTTGTGGAAGAAGTACTTGTCTTTTCACTTTCTGTTAATATTGCGTCGAAATGAACCTACCTGCTGACTAAAATGGAAAGAAAAAAAAATTAGACCAGCGAAAATGAAAATTGAGAATAAAAATATCTGGGTTAAATGACTGCAGCTCCGAGCTGTACAATTTATAACTTGCGTTTCTTGTGCTGTAATTTATTATTACTTGGATGGAGTTGTTGATAGTTTTCAAGATGAAATGCTTAGCAAAACAAAAACAGACAGAAAAATCATGTATACCCTTCTTCTCCTTCCTAACAATATTGTTTACTGATAGCTCATGTGTCTGTGCTTTGGTTATTTCTTGTTGTTGTTCGAATTTACTGCAACACTCTTTGACAAGTTATCACTAATAAAGACATTTTACTCTGTGATGGTGTGTTAGTTTTGTTAGAAGGTATTTAACCTGTCTCCAAAGAGATCCCACGATGGAGTTTAGTGGGGGAGGGGGACCTCTATGTAAACAGCTGAATTTTTATTTATTCTTCCTTTAACTGAACAATAGCAAAAGAGAAAATAAAGAAAATTAACCAGGTGGTGTCCTGTAATTAAAAGAAGGGGAGGGGTGACACAAGGGACTGCATTATTTTCACAGATCGTGGAAAACACAAACATCTCTGCATTTGAAATAGAAATACTATTAACATCATTTTTCATCGCAGTCGCCAGACAAGTTATTTGCAACCCAGGTGAAAAGAACGAGAAGTAAACAATCAGAGTAGTGGTCACAGGGTAATTCGGTGTTAGAAGAGTTTTAAGTATGCCAGATATACAAGATACATCTTGGAAATACTAGCTACCCACAGAGTCACTCAATATTCTCTGTAAGTCCTACAGGTATCCCTTTCCATATTATTTAAAGAAGAACTTTTAGACAGACAATTGGTTGAAAAACTCGCAAAATGTCTCATAGCACTTTATAGCACAAGTATTTATTCCATCTCAAAACACTGGGAAATATAGACAAGCATGAAGCTCTTGGGGCACAAAATTCAAGACAAATGACTTTAATAAGAATCTCTATTTTTTAAATTCAGTTGGAGGAATAAAGGATGCTAGTAATTCTGTATGTACATTCATTGATTGACAATAAACGCTTGCATTAAATATTTAATATGCCACTCTTACATAATAAATATTTAACAAAACATTAAAGGAGGTTTTCGAATATTTATTAGGCACTGACTTATTTCATTTGCTCTATTCCCTGATATATTACAAATTCGATATCAAAAGTCATTAAGACAGCCTTGAAATGGCTCTGTTTTAGTCTCAGGTAACTTTAAAGTTTGAAACTTTACACACACTGGTATTGCCTAAAGGTACACACTGGTATTGTTTCTCTGCAGTATATGCCACTTTGGTTTATGTACAGTTGGTTTGCACACAGAACAATGTAATTAGCTAATGTTAGAAGCTTGCTAATTAGCCACTTCCCCCTTCCCTCCCAAATTATATATTCAACTATAATTTTAAAAGCCCAATGGCACAGAGATATGTGTATGCCCGACTGTAGCAAGATTTTGAGAAATGTTTGAAAACTTACTTATGAATCTTCAGCGCATTCCCTGGGCTTTTTATTGAGCTTACTTAAAGACTTTACATTGTCACGCCTAAAATGTGACTAGCGTGGAAAGAAAAGAAAAGAAAAAAAAAAAACCGTGGAAAAATAGTTAAAATATCTCTAAGACCCTCCCTCAGCTCCCACTCGCTCCTAACAGCCCCCACCTCATATCCGAATCCTCGTGAAAAATAGAAAGCAGAATCCAAACCGGGAAGGAAAAAAAAAAAAAAAAAACTTCACAAGCCATCCCTTGTATTTGCCCTTTGCTTTGAATGCTTACAAGGGGTGTGCCTTGAAGAAAATGAATACAAAGCTGCAATTGATTTTCATAATGTTTCTGCGGTGTTTGAAAACCAATCGTTTGAACCTCTGAGATCTTACCTAAGTGAACCACTCCTACACATCTAAGTGCTCCAAACTGATATATGACAATATCTACTTTGGATCACGTGCTCCTTAGAGCGACTAAGACGGATAGCGCGTCATCTCGCCTTCCCAAATTTTTCCCCCTCTGCACATCGGATCCAAAACATCTATCTATAGAGCAAGAAAAGGAGAAAGATGTTTAACTCAGTGAATCTAGGAAACTTCTGTTCTCAATCGCGTAAAGAGAGGAGTGCTGACTTTGGAGACAGAGCAGGTTGCGCTTCCAATCTCTACCTCCCTAGCTGCACCTATTACGTCCCAGAATTTTCAACTGTGTCATCTTTCTTGCCACAGGCCCCCTCTCGCCAAATCTCCTACCCTTATTCCACTAACCTCTCGCAAGTGCAACCAGTTCGAGAGGTCTCCTATGGTCTAGACCCCTCTAGTAAATGGCACCATAGAAGCAATTACGCATCGTGTTATTCCGCGGAAGATCTGATGCATAGAGAGTGTATCCCGCCTTCCACCATGACCGAAATGCTAATGAAAAACGAAAGCGTGTACAGCCACCACCATCCCAGCTCTAACCATCCTGCATCTACGGGATTCTACTCCAGCATGAACAAAAACAGTGTCCTGCCCCAGGGCTTTGATCGGTTCTTCGAAAATGCCTACTGCGGGACAGAGAACCCGCCTGAGAACTGTCTGCAGAAAAGCGAGAGCAAACTGGAATCCGACTCCCAGCCCAGTGCACTATCATCCCGCGGAGAGCAAGGCATAGACCCGGAAGACGAAGAGGAAAACACAAATCCAGGGTCTTCAGCCTCGTCTTCTTCTGTCAACAAGGAAGGAAGCAAAAGCAGCAACTCGAGTAGGTAGAGCAGTAAATGGAAAGGTTAAGGGACTAGCCCGGTGTTTTGTCGGTCAAATTTTATGTGGAGTTTTATAAGCATTCAAAGGATTTTATTATAACCTACAAAGCTCTTTCTTCCAACGAGAAGAATTTTTACGATGGGAAAGCTCTTTGAAAAAATGGAGATGTTAGGCGCAGACACAGTATCTTAGAGTCTGTGAAATTTTAAAAGCACACCATCGTGGCAAATATTAACTTTGATCATGAACTTACATGAGCATTTTAAAAGGATTTGGTCCCGGGTTGCTGAGGGTAAAAGCCAATTGGGCAGAACACTGCTGTAGCTTCCTGTGCTTGCTTTTAGGCACTAAGATGCATGTAGAGTGAATTTTTTAAAATTAAAAGTATATGTTGGGTCTTGCTTTTCTCTCTCTCTTTTGATAAGGGGGTGTGGAGCTAAATGCAAAATGTGCAACATTTTAATTCAATCCTGAGTCTCTATTTTATTTATTTTTTTAATCGCAACGATTCTTCGCAAAGCCTAGTGGAATTTCTGTCTTTTGTCATTAAGGTCAGATAAAAAAAATCACTACATTGCTAAGAAAACTTAGAGGCTTATTTTAAATTCTGAAGCCAAGCAACTTTTAAACTTAGCGATCACGGTGAGATTTTTCTGTCTCTCCCCCTTTTGCTATTTGATTTCATGATGAAAACAATGCATCCCCTTTTGTTGCTCAGAGGCTAAATTCCATTTTACTTTGATTATTGTGGAGTGTGTGGATGCTGGTACTGAAGTTAATCAAAAACTTATGAGGAACATAATGTCTAGTTCCTACAGTTCCAACATTGCTCATGCTGTTTCTATACAGATAACAGATTTGCAGCTTGAACGTATGTTTTTCAACAGCTACAGTTTCTTTAAAGCCTGCTTAAATTGCTGAGTACAATCCCTAATTCTGCTTGAAAATATGTCTATCACAAAATCCTGTGCAGAGGTAGTGTTTTTAGAACATAAGTAGGGCACAATCCTTAAAACCATATATAACCTCACCTCTGCATTATACTAACAGTGGGCAAATACAACAGTGGCGAAATATATTATCTCATGAATCTATAAATATGTATATATATATATGCATATATATGGAGTCAGAACTAGAGCTGAGTCTATGTGTTGCATTTGCTTAGTATTTACATTCCCTTCTGTTTTTTTTCTAAGGTGCTCCCCGTACAAGGAAGAAGAGATGTCCCTATTCGAAATTCCAGATCAGAGAGCTAGAGAGAGAATTTTTCTTCAATGTCTATATAAACAAAGAAAAAAGGCTTCAGTTGTCTAGGATGCTAAATCTCACTGATCGACAGGTTAAAATTTGGTTTCAGAACAGAAGAATGAAAGAAAAAAAATTAAGCAGAGACCGCCTGCAGTATTTTTCTGGAAATCCCTTATTGTGAACACATCTTTTCCCAGTCCTCTGCTGGTGAAGTAGATCTGTACTAAGAAGGAACTCTGAAAGCATGGGTTGTGGTCTGAGTCTACAAGCAACCTCAAAGTTTAAACCTTTTCGTTACTTACATTTGTATGTATGGAACAGTTCTAAGTAACGCAAGGAGTTCAGATATCTAAACGTTTAAAGAACTGGAAAACCATGGACTTTTTATTTAACGTTTTGTCTGAACAACTGGGATTTTTTTTTTCATTTAGTCCTCCTTGTCCATTTGAATAAATCGCAGTGCTGTGTTATAATTATCATGGTGATGATTTTAATATGCAGTTAACATGCTACCACAGACGCGGCCAAAACCTCCCTCCATGGTTAATTTAGATACCTTGATTTGGGAGTGTGTGTGTGTGTGTGTGTGTATGTGTATGTACACATATACATAGGAGTGTGCGTATCCACACCGACCATTTGTGTTCTCCTGCTATCCATGCCAAGAACTGTTGTCGAAACCTAATTTAAATATTCTGTTCCGTTGCAGTAAGAATGGGTTCATTTCAAGCCCCTCCATATATATATATAGAATATATATATTCTATGCAGTCCCACTTTTACATTTTTGGGGGGTTGGGTGGTGGGAGGGGTGTATGGACGAGAATATATTTGCAATAACTGTCTCTAAGTGGTTTGTAAATACATTTCGTAATGCATTTTTTCCCCGGATCTGGAAGAACAATAACAGCAAACAACAATAATAATAAAAGATCTTTGTGTATGTAAAGTGAATTCCCGGGAAACTCTGTGAAATTCTGTGGTAAATAAAGATATTGCAAGCTGTTCTACATTATGATTTTATTTGACCATTTTATTAGTACTTCCCCTCTTTAAAACCTCATTGCGGTCAATGCGGTATGGACTTTCCAATAGAACTTTTAATACCTAAATGGTAATGACATCAAATATATATATTTGATACTATCGCCATATATAATCATCCATGTTCATCTGGCTCAGTGCAATGTGGCATTGTCCAAATTCATATGACTCCCGTACGTTAAAGTTTACATTTGTTGTGGAGTTCATTGTATTCCTCACCAAATTTAAATATTTATTGGAATTTCTTGGCCCAATAATACAACCGTGTATTTGGTTCCATGTGTCTTGCTCTGTTTTTCCGGATGTAATTAATCTTTTGCACCATATATTTGACTTTTGTAAGTGAGTGCAACTCTAATTACACAATCGAAGGTGCTGTATTTCCATGAAGTCAAATATAAACTATCTTATACGTACAATGCACAAATGCAAAGTCAAGTACTTAAAATCCTGGTTAAGGAAAACAAGTTCAACTCCCAAGCTTTGGTACAGAAGTGTACTTTTATGTTTACACAAAGCCTTTCCCCTCTCCTGAGCGGACTAAAGAGACACAATTTGGTCTAAAAGAAAAAGAAATACAGAAAACGCCTGCAGTGGTTTGATGCATATATGTTGTGTATACAAAATAACTCGGAGTGGGGGGGTGTTGTTTTGTTTTGTTGCTTTTCAGCCTGAATTCTCATATCTCTTGATGTGGAGTTTTGTATGAGTAGGAGTGGGGGAGAAGAAAAAAGAAAAAGAAAGAACAAAAGAACATCCGCAAAGAAACAACACATTATATTCCCATACATTGACAATGTTCTTGTAAAATTCTCATAATTGCTTTTAAATACAGCCCCATACTTTGATGGTGGCTTCTTATTTTATGTGACAGCGGTAGGGGAAATTGCAAGCCACAAATATGTGCTTCGCTTGCATACACAAAAAGAATAAATGAGAAACAACTTTTGTTTTCGTGATAGACCCATCCTCGTTACGCCATGGTATAATTTGAATGGGTGATGTTCATAGACATGTTTCTCATTAAATGAGATGGTAAAAAATAATAAAAAAAGGCAGATAGCAAAGAGCTTCTTTGAATTTATGTTTAAAACGTGGAAATGTTTAAGGAGGTATCCCCATGGCCTAAAATCATGCCAGCCCTTTGGAAATCCAAAACCTGGACCTTTCTTTGGTAGACAATTCCTTGAAAGGATGGTGAATAAAATATGAAAGAGTTTTGAAATAGGATGGAGACCAAAGCCATGCTCCTAGCAGATGCAGCCACTCATTGATACAGTCGAAGAGCTGCCAAAGAAAAGGGAATATTATTCATATAAACCCACCTTTCTTTAACGATTGTTTGCCAAACCTTTCCAAGGTTAGGAAAACTAAGTATAGGTGCAATAGGGTGCTTATCACGAGGTCAGAAACCGCAGTTAATGCTCCGTAACAGCAGCCACTGTCCGGACAAAAGCTGGTAGTCTAGACATTGTAATAAAGACTGCAGCACTAAACAGCTTAATTTTTCTTAATTACCCCGTCTGGCCATAGGAAAAGACTTCCGCAGTAAATAGTAAACAAATAAGAGTGCCTTGCCCAGGGATTTTTCCCCCCTCCCCTTCCATGTCTTCAGCTCAATTCCAACACAATGAAACTGGAGGCCTAGTTCAAAGTTTTCGCGAGCTAAAATGGAATGCTAGTTGTAAAATCCAAGTTTATAGACCATGTGGGAGTTTACAATAGCATTAAGCAGCAGTGCCATGTAGGGAAAGGCTGTTAATGTTCTTTTTGGGGGGGGGGGGGGGAGGAGGAGTGGTTGCCTGTATGTGTGTGTGTGTGTGTGTGTGTGGCGGGGTCTAGGTGAGGAAGTGGGGATGGATTGGATACCACAGTGGATGAATTTGGAAATAGTTGGCTTTGATTTGGTTGTCCTGTGATGTATTTTTTTTTTTTAAATCGTCACACAACCGCAAAAGGCCAACCCTGCAAGTGGAGTTCTGTATATTGAGATTATGCTCCTTGTATCGGAGGAGGAGGGAAGAGAGAGGTCCACAGGAAGAAAAATGTGAATATATGATGTCTTTGAACTTCAATAAAGTCAAGTCCATCACCTTTAACCCTTTTGTAATAAAGCGGAATCAGAAAGGCTTTCTGTGTCCCCGCCTCCAGAGAAAGAAATAGGGGGGTGGGGGTGGGTGGGATGGAGGAGAACCCACATTTTTATTTAAATTCAAATTTTGGGCCAAATGTGGCCTTGATGATGAGCTAATATTTAATTCAACCTCGCCGCGTGTCGAAGAAGGTTGAACACGCACACAGCACACACACGCTTTATTATTGTTATAAACCTTTTGATATCTTAACGCATGAAAAGTTTTTATAACTTTGTTTGGCATAAAAGTTTTACAAGGTTTTTTTATTATTATTTCCATCGAATGTCCGTCACAATAAATGCTCCCTCATAGGCTGGGGGAGCTTGCTGTATAGTTACGTTAATGACACACAGACTAATTGTGAAGGACCTTTCCATGTGACGTACAAACACCCGACCTGTTTCCTATTCCTCCCTGGATTCCCTACACAACATATTGGAAGCTGCTGTAGGTTACTTTGTTGTGAAATATTGCACAGGGGGAAGAAGGCGAGAGAGCAAACTTCTAATTGGCTTTTTGCAGAATAATAACGTACCTTTAAGTTGGGTTCCATACAGGGTAAATCACTTCCACTTTTGCAGAAAATGCAGGTGGTTTTTTTGTTTTGTTTTAAAGAACTGCAAATGCACATCCAGGAATAAAATATGCAGGGACTGTAGTTATGTTAGACATGGCTGTTCACACACCACTCACACACATATACATACACACGACACACACACATGCAGAAAGACACCAACCCACTCTCACATGCACACTCTCCTAACAGTTCTTGAGTTGAGGAACGTAAACTTGACTGTGTGATAAGTGCGGTCCTCTAAGGGCGAGTTCTCTTTGGTGACATGTAAATAAACTACTCTGTTGAACAACTCAGCAAGACCGGCAAACAATAGCCATGAGGGAAAGCCATCCTGTTACTATTTGCACTTTCCTCATGGGTTTGACGTTGCCTTGGAATTTGGCAAAAATGGGATTAGAAAATCCGAAGAACAAAGACATTGGCTTTGGCAAGTGGATTGGAAGCGACCATCAATTGAGCTAATCTTCGCCTGTGGATCATAGGGTGAATTCATTTATTTGTGTGCGAGTAACTTTGGTAGGAGCCATAGCTAAGCCCGACGGAGAGCCAGGGCTGTGTACAATGTAAATAAATAGCTTGCTCTCCCAGTTTCCTTGTCTTGGAGACTCTCGTGGGTCGTAACATTTTGGAATAGCCATTAATTTTTTTTCTCCCGGTTTACCCCTCTTCTGGGTGGAGGGCAGAGAATTTGGTGTTGAAATATCGTGCGGGCTCTACCATTGGGGGGGGGGGGGGAATCACTTTTGTAAAGTAATTCTGGTTTTTAATGAAAGCATTTTTAACTGACACTAGAGTTGGGAAGGAAAAAAAAAAAGCCAAACTACATCTTCTGGTTGGCGTGCATGGCTGAGTGCTTCTTTGCTATCAAAGAGAATATTAAAACCTGACTTATATTATTTTTTTCCAAAATGGCGTCTCATTAAGGCCTTGCTTATCCGTCTTTAATAAAGTTGGAAATATACGGATGCACAGCATATGTTAGATTTAAGCACGTTCTTCTGCTTTTGATAACTTCTAAATTACAACATGAAACCACAAGAATGTGGTTTGCAACCTCATAAGGCCTTTTTAATCTTTCGTTTATGAATTAGAATATAGCATATAGCTGATGGAGCCCATAAAAGACTTTATTAGTTTTAAACAAAAGAACAGACTCAATGTAAACATTACAGTTGTTTATGCGCTACAAATAGTTAGGCAAATTCGTTCGTTTTAATTGTTGAAAGAGGGTTTAATACCGTTCTAGGAATTAAGTGACACATTCTTAAACACGTCGGTTCCATCGCTTTTAAAGGGTGGTTGATATAAACAGTGTGTTTCTATACAAATGGTTGTTAAAAGAGCTGAATCTCTTTGAATCAATTTAGTTTTGCAAACAATAAGTATTTAAGGAAACAGGAGTGTTTATTTCAAGGTTATATTTCAGGCTGAGGACTTTAAAAATAACTGAATAACTCTCCGAATATAAATAGATACGTAGATAAATATTCTTATACCATCGTGCTCTTTACTGTAATTCTACTGTACCTACTACTAATTCCATATTCTCAGATCAAGGTGAATCTAGCAAAATAAAATGATCTTATACTAGAACTATTCTCTGTAGTATATTTCAACCCAATAGGGGCGGAAATTCATGTGTATTCAATTTTTTAAAAATTGCTTTCTCTTTTCCTCCTGTGAAAAAGTGGAATTGTTAATATCCCACCACTCACCTAATGACTGATACTTGGTTGAAGCTATATTTGAAACAAATTTTGAAGCACTTAGCAGATGGGGATTTCAGCTTTATACACGCATTGCCGACGATATCAAAATACCAGCATTTTAATACAACTTTCTTCAGATTTCCTATGTGTAAAGACAGAATGTTTTGCTATTTTTCTAGTTTATTATGTTTTAACATTTCAGCAGGCACTTAAGTCTTTTTACTTTTTCACACACTTCCCCTCCGCCCCAGTAATTATATCATTTTCAAAGGAATATGCCCAAGAAGTGAAATGCATCAATTTTCAAAACATTTTAAGCTCTCCTTTTAGCTTAGAAATGTAATCATATCATGAAATGTGGCCCCAAACGCTTATTGCTTTAGAAGCATATAGGAATTTAGATTCTCAGGACAACTGCTTAGACTCCACAACCTCTGATATGAACCCTTCTGTTATTTGTGTAACATTTAAGTTTGTTAACGCATGTGGAAAATTACAGGAAACATTCCCCATTGAATAAACTTTTAAAAAATCCTGGCACACTATTATTTTCTTCTGTCACCCGCACCACTCATGCCTGTATCTGAATTACTCTCTCCAATTTTCTCCCAGTGATCAAAGGGTAACCAGACTAAAACCAGTATATTAGAGTCTGAAGACTGCTATGTTGGACGTAGGAAAACGTAAACACAGTTTTCAATGCCACCTCAAGGAACATAATATCGTTCCATAATTCTATGACTTAAGTTACTCAGAAAGAAGGAAGTAGAATAAGAGGGATTGTAAAGTTTGATAGATTTCTTGTGGTGATAGTTTACAGTTTCTAAGCCAACATATAAAGGCGTGGGTTTTATTTTTGCATCACTGTTATTGTACTCCAGTGTACATTGTCATAAATCAGAATTATTTCTGCTGCAACATGGGGGCATAATACCGGGCAGAAATACAAATTTAAGGTAATCATTAAAGTGTTGCTACCAAATACTTCCTAGACGCGAAAATGAATGTTTGTAATAAAAATGTAAGAAAAGTTGGTAAAAATACAATGGACATAAGAGGCAATCCCGTGCATAGCTCTCTGTGAAATAATTAGAGTGAAAAGGAGGCAGGTAAAATAGAAGGTGTGCTTTTGAGATATTCTTTGTGTGAGATATTATACACGTGCATTTTAAATTCATAGGGCAAAAATGGGCTGGTTGAGTCTTTTTTTCCCTCCCTTAAAGACTCACCATGTGTATCTAACAAAGAACACAGGTTCTGAGGAATCACATTAGCTGATTTCTTGATATTTTTAGGCAATTATCTGCCTTTGGAACTCAAAACAGGACAACCTCCCAGTAAAGACAATAGCAGAACATCAGCCGCTTGCTTCAGATACATAGGCATTGAGGGAAAGGCACACAAGAAAAGGGGGATCCCCCTCCCCGCCCCCCCCCCCCCACACACACACGCACACACAGAGACACAGAGATTTTTATGTGACATAGACTTCATTAGTTTCTTAGCTCTAGTATAAATAAAATACCACAGGTTATTCCAAATGTCTTTGTGAAACAGAAAGTTATCTATGAACATGTGTACATCTCTCTGTGAATCTATGTCATCTAGGTACATTTGCATCAAAGCGTGATTTGTGTGTATGAACATTCAGCATCTAGATTGTTTTCCTAAAAGTGTGTAAAATTCAAAGTAGGTTATTAAAGTCTTTGCCACACATAGGCTCTCTCCTTTTAAGTTTTAATAGCGTTTGTTCGTATTTATTTTCTGTAATTAGAGTAAAGCATTTTTCCCAACGGGGGTTCTACTTAAGCTGATGAATTTTATTTCTTTTTCCATTAATGACCCATGTTTATCATACTTCTAATTATTTTTAACTTTAAACAATATTCGGTCTCCTGGAGATGTCCTCTGTGTTCCTTGCTAACCTCCATTCTCTTTTGATATAACAACAAAATCTACGTTGAAGTTTTTAAAAATCATATATTATTTTTGATTGAACTGGTTTTTCTGCATGCTGTCCTATTTGTTTCAAAAGCCCTTGAGCAGCATCTTGGAAAAGAGAGTTTAACATATTTCAAACGTTTTGCATAAATTGATTGTTTTGGCAAAAGCTAGTGCACAGAATGACTGTTAACAATGTAAATCTTTATTTTATATACACAAAATGTACACATTCTTAAAATATGAGGTTTCCACGGTAGATCTTCT
Source organism: Natator depressus (assembly GCF_965152275.1). Lineage (NCBI taxonomy): Eukaryota > Metazoa > Chordata > Testudines > Cheloniidae > Natator > Natator depressus. The sequence goes on from NC_134253.1 coordinate 12,294,121, forward strand.
GTTTCCAACAGGACGCACCGATACGACATTTACTCCAGACTCTATAAAGGCTTCTGGGTCTGAGAGAGAGAAAATTCAAATTATTTGATGTTGTTTAATCTTGATTACAACGCATTAATATCTTCCTTTGATAAAAGCACAGGAATACATGGCAAAAATCAGGAAAACATATTTAATCTGCAGGCAGACAATCCAGGAAACTATAAGGTCAAATTCTGGTGTCCCAGAAATGCACAAGTGAAATGTTTGACTGACCAGCATAAATTATTAGGTAGCCAGATCAGCTGCAAAAATAAAGTAGGGGGGGGGGAAAGCAGCATAATACAAAATTGCGTTGGTCTTTAATTTCATCACCTATAAATGAGAAAATATTGGTTCCCATACTAAAGTTTTATTCTTTGCTTATAAATATTATGTGGAATTTTCGTTGGATATCATAAAACTGAACGATTTCTATCAAACTGTTTTTAAAAGACCTATGCAGATAACACAAATAGAGGCAATAAAGTCGCAAATAGCTTTCCAGGGGAACCAAATGGCGTCTGAAGCGTAGGAAACCTTTTACTGTGTTGTATAAGAGGGGGACACACAAAATTGTATAATGCACTTTTAGGCTGTCTCGGCCTAAGAGATTTAAATTTGTCACACTGGAGGATGCGAAGAAGAGAAGATTGGAAAGACTCTTGAAAGTTAAAGCAGAGTGGAATTGTGAAAGACTTCTGTAACACCTTGGGGAAAGAGGGTTGCAGAAAAGGTCTGAATAATCTACACTTTCAAGCGCTACAAATTACGCAAAATGGTCCGGTTCAACTTTTCATGTTTCTATGTAATTTTCCCCACCGAATTTGCTCCCTTTTCCCCCTCTTATGAAAGGTCGTGGGGGTGGCTTTTTTCCCCTTGAAAGTGACTCTGAACCCGTGTGTCTTTCCAATCCGTTGTAATGATCTTGAAATTCGAGGCTTTCTTTCTTTCTTTCTTTCTTTCTTTCTTTCTTTCTTTCTTTCTTTATACGTTATTCCCATTCCTCGCCTAACCTAAGATCAGCGTTATCTAAGTAGGATTGCCTCCCCCGCTAGTAAAATTAATATACACTAAAACAATTTATCTTAATTGCTACACGACGTTAGAAAATGTCCAGTAAAGAAATGAGGCAAAAGGAAAACACAGAGGTAAAAATTCCACCCCCCACTTGTACTAGTAGTTATTGTTCTGTGGTCGTTACATTAAATGGGGGGAAAAGTTAAACCCACCCAACAGTGACATAGTTTAACAAAATGGGGAAAGGGAAATAATCTGTCAAGAAACAAACTTTTTCTTTTAGTCCCCACAGTAAAAAATCATACCAAATCGGAAAGTTTGTTTTGGGAAATCCATGTGCTAAATATTTGGTCAAATACAATTTTGATTTTTTTTGTTATTTCCTGAAGAGGCAAAACAAACCAAAACAAACCCCCACCACCCCACGGTTGTCCTTTTTTATTTAAAGATCGATCATATTTATCAAATTTACCCTTTTTCCGTCCCACGAATACATTTATTGTGCAAGATTTTTGCATATCACAGACGCTATTTTAGCAAAGAAACTTAAGACAGTTAACACTGGAAGTGGATTATTTTTAAAAACGGTATGTTTCGGGGGTGGGGATGCAACGCTTTATCCATACCAAAAAAAAAAGAAGAAGAAGAAGAAGAAGAAGAAAAACAGAAAAAGGAAATACAAAAGAAAACGGCTTTTTGTTGGTATATAAAAAAACCCTGCTTTCCAAGTATGCACACAGGTCTATTTTAGACGTGCGGGGGTCAAAAAGCACCTAAATTAAAGACTGAAACCATCTCTGTTAAACGTTTTTACATATTTGTACTGATTCCCAATACATTTTCAAAAACAAAGCAGAGGTCTAAAGAGGCATCGATCCCACAATTCCACCCTTTAAAGAACTGCACCCACCCCACAGTTAAAAAGAAACAAAATCCACCCCAACCTTCGATGAAAACACAAACCGCAGCAACTCAAATATTTCAAGTTCTGTTACAGAAGAAAGAAGAAGGGGGGGTGGGGGAACACAGCACTGGGAATCTAGCTAAGAAGAGAGAAAGGAAGGGGGGGGGAGAAAGTTAAATTAGGGTTTTTTTGGGGGGGGTGTCTCTGCCTTTTACTAGAAATTGGATTTATTTCGGCCAAAAGAAGGAAAGAAAGGCAAGGCAAAGAAGGTTGGTTATTTCCTGACCTTTTTATTTGGATTTGACTTTGCTTGTATTTACGCGTTCGCTTCCCTTTTTTGTTTCCCTACTCTGCTGTAGACACGCGTTGGTTCATTGGTAAACAAACTCCCGCAAACCGCGGGGGCTTTTCTCCTTTGTTCAAAGTGAAGGTCCCGGGCATCCTACCCGGCAGAGACTGATAGATGTCGCTGTTGCTCTATGCTAGTTTTCTCCACTCGCAACAACTTGACCCTTGTGACGTCATCGGCGTCTGAATCATCAAGGCCATTTTCAATCCTCATTGGCCTGGCCGTCACGTGGTGGGGGACCAATGCGTGGATAATTATGGGGCTGCTATTTTTCCCTAAAAAAAAGATGTCAGCCCTTGGCTGTAGTATTCCTCTTTAAAATCCCTCCCTGACAATGTCATGTCCCAACAATGTGACTTCTAACTCCTTTTTGATGGACTCGCTGGCCGGTACCTGTAGAGGCGAGAATTATTCCTCTAACCAAGGAATGTATATGCAGCCCGGGAGCGATTTCAGCTGTGGAATGATGAGAAACTGTGGAATTATCCCGTCTCTTTCCAAAAGAGACGAGGTGAATAACGCCAGCCTGTCTCTCAACACCTATCCATCTTACCTTTCTCAGCTAGACACTTGGTGTGACCCAAAAAATACTTACAGAATCGAACAACCTGTTGCAAGACAGCTCCCATCCTGCTCTTTCCCAACCAATGTCAAAGAAGAGAATGTATGCTGCATGTATAACGCTGATAAAAGGGCGAAAAATGCCACAGAGACAGCCCTCTACCCCAACCAAATGCCTGATTCTTGCCTAAATGATCATGAAGTCCCTGTTCCTAGCTACTATCGAGCCGGCCAAGGTTATTCCTCTATGGAGAAGACGCCAAACTGCAACAATCCAAATGAGTTTGAGGCAAGTTTTGACTCCAGGGCGAGTCTGAACCCAAGGAGTGAGCGTCTGGAACAACAACAAGCCCCACCACCAGTGGCTAAAGTGAGTTTCCCCGAAAACACAAAAACAGATAATACCCAGAATACATCCACCAACGAAATTAAAACAGAAACAAGCGCCCCAGCTCCAAAAATATCCCCTTCGGAAGCAGAGAAAGACCTGAATAAAAGCACTGACACCAGCACAGACAATTCTGACAATGAAGCAAAAGGTAAGGGATCATTCACTATCTGTAACTGGTTTCAGAAAATGATCAGCATAATGATAATAATATTCATAAGGTGCACTTTACACGGCACACTCCGCCGCACGTATGTCTGAATGGCTGCAGTCGTTTTTAAATTCTTTCTCGAAATAAAAATCACTGCGAAAATGGAGCAGTCAAATGTGTTAAAACACATCCTCTCCCTGTTTGAAGGGGAGACTTGTGCATGTATTTAGTTAGGTATGTAGCTGCTAGGAATGGTGTATATCTAATAAGATTAGGTGGCTTTAAAAATCGCCTAAAATGGCTATGAGTTCCAAAAAGATCAGTTCAGCCAGACATTTACCTCATGTTATTTTCTAGTCAAATGTTTTATGTGGTCGTGTAAGGCAGATTTTACTCTTTTTACTTGCTCAGTATAAAATATCTGAGAAGAAAAAGAAAAAGAAAACACGGATCGAGTCTTATTTTCACTTGCAAACAGCTCAGGTTGGAGTTGTGTAGTGTGTTTCATTCCATTAGTTGTTGAAAAAGCTTTTCCCTGGCGAATTGAGATCTTGTTTGTGAAGGCAAAATTGTTTCTGGGTGTGAAACAGATGTTTTAAGTTTGGGTTTCTATGAGGAGAGACTGCCATTTACCATATTGTATTTTCATTGTAGAGATTTCATGTGGGTTGAAATGTTTGTTTATCTTAATATTCAGTTGTCCTGTAGACCTAGATTCAAGATAGACTGTTTTAAGTATTTTTGGGGGGTCATTAAGTAGAGGTATATGTATGAATGAGTGGAATTCTCTGAAAATTTGGCGTAAAATGCATAGTACAAAATATTATTGGGAGCGGATGGAGATCTAAGCAACGGATTTTATTATTTGACTATGGTCCATGGGTTAAAATAGCTTCGGTGTCCAATAATTTGTAATATGCTAGAAATCAAGCAGAAACGAAGCAGTTTAGTAACTATGTAGTTTGTATATGCATATACATATACGTGCATGTGGTATGGTGTGTATACTCACATACATCCTCTGTGTATGGGTACCAGAAGAGCATACAGATATTTCCTACCCACTGTCGTTCTTGTGAAAGATATCTTCATACAAAATCACCTTTTAAATTGGCCTTTCAACAAAACAAAATATATAGTCCAAAACATTCTTTTCATTTTATTCCGCATCCGATGACATTATTTTATCTGACAGCTGAGTTACAAATACACAAAACACAAAGTCAAGTTTATCAAAATCCCTACAAACTTCTCTTCACAAAGCGCTTTCTATTTTCATGTCAAGATATATTTTCGTGGGAGTTAACAGAAAGATTATTTTGGTTTTGAACTATAATTTGGGTGGGGAAAAAATAAAGGTTTCTCCAGCAATATTGGTGTTAACTAAAATGGGTGTATGTTTAAAGTAATTGGCTTCCAAACTTTTGCTTTTTCAGAAATTAATATATTGTGAATAGCATTTTTAATCGTCAGAACCAGTATGAGGCGGATTTTGTTTGTTTGTGGTTTTCTTTAAATAAAATTATTTTAAAGCTTAAGTTTTCCTTTTTGTTGAATCAGAATTTTATTCATTGCCAAGGTGCGATTTTTGAATTCAATTCAAGAATTTTGGAAAGCTAGAGGCTTAGCGAGAATTTCAAAGGCTCAATAGCATGAAAGGGCATCTGCAAACTTAAAGGTGGCTTAATTGCAAATATACTCATTGTTAAGGCATAAATGGTCAAGTAGAGTTCTTATTTCCAATCGCAGAATCTTCTGAAACTAGCATGAATATAAAAGTAAGTGGATTATTGTAGTCATAGGACATGTCATTTTCTTTTTTCACAGTTAGACATAAATATAGGCGACTACTGATGTCAGAATTTTCCCATGATCAAATTCAAATCCCAAGTATTTTATATCTCTATCTCTATCTATATGCTATATAGATATAGCAAACACATGCATTTGACTTTATGAAGTGTGTGTGTAAGTGTATAAGAGAGGTGTGTGTATATAAGAAATATAATTACAAGGATAAATATATACACACACTTTATATAGGCAAATCCATTTCAGATAGTCTGTGTTTACGAAAAATACACTTGGAGCTTCACAGACTCCAAGCATCTGACCTCTGTTAGAAGACAGTGCTTCAGTGAGCCAGATATTTCAGAGGGTAATAATCAGATTTCACCTTAGATGATGCTTTTGTAGTAAAGCGTATGTGTGTGTGTAGAAGGAAGTAATGGCAGAACAGTTACGGAACTTAGGAAAGTTACACTGTTGATTTTAAGATTTTTAAAAAACATTCATGTGGTACACGAAAGGCCATGAATAATTTCATAAAATTATATTCTGTTGACATGTCTGACGTGTGGACAACCCTGCACTCTAGAATAGTGTAAGAGCCGAAAAGAAATTGTATTTCACTATGATATCCGTTACTTGAACTAGGCATAGTTAGTCTGTGAGCTATAACTTAGCCTTGGCTGCGTGGATCTGATGTATAGGTTCATATTGTTAACGTGGGTTTATTCAGCGATTTGGTGATAGTCGGTGGAAACAATTGGACATTTAAATATGTATTTAATGAGTCCTTTAAACCTAAAACACCTCAAAAATAAAAATAAATGAAGACATAAGCACAACCCTGTTATTTGTGCATAGGGGAGTAATTGTTCTCCACCAAAGAAGCTGCTTTTTAACAATCTTTAGCCTGGTAAATTCTCTTTCCTATTCCACGGATACTTATATAATAATGTTATTTTTAACAGAGGATATAAAGGCAGAAAACACTACAGGAAATTGGCTGACAGCAAAGAGCGGAAGAAAGAAAAGGTGTCCTTACACTAAACACCAGACGCTGGAATTGGAGAAGGAATTCTTATTCAATATGTACTTGACCCGTGAGCGCCGCCTGGAGATTAGTAAGAGTATTAACCTGACAGACAGACAAGTCAAAATCTGGTTTCAGAACCGCAGGATGAAACTCAAGAAAATGAACAGAGAGAACCGAATTCGCGAACTGACTTCCAATTTTAATTTTACTTGATCGTGTTCAATAATATTTAAGGAAAGGGGAAAGGGGAAAAAGAAACCTTGTTCATTTTTTTTTCTGGGTATCAATGCAATGCGTATGCAAAAATTAAGGACCTCAGTCATTTGGGTACTTGCAGTTTGTAGAGCGAAGATGCATCGGTATAAGCATGAGAATATATATTGCATCCATGTTTCTATGTAAAATAAAAGATTGATATGGTTGCTAAAACAGCTTATAAAATGTTTAAGTTATTTACGTGCAGCACAAAACAAAAGGACTCTTCTCTATGCATATTATGTTTAGGATAATAGATGCGTCTAAAAGTTTGCTTTTCATATTCTAGTGTAGTCTGCCTATTGTATAACAAAACGACTAAAAGACGAATTTCATATGTGTCTGTAAATTAAAGTTGCAGTGGGAACATGCTCACATCCTGTAGTTATGCAGTTTCTTCCCATGAAGTGATACTGTCAACCATATATTTAAGACAAAAAATAAAGCAGTATTGGTATCTTATTATGAAAAAAAGTCAATTTATCGTGGTTGTGTTATTTAAATATAGTCTGTATGTGTTATACTTTGCATGTAT